>NC_053157.1:113895379-114495379 GCF_016835505.1 Polypterus senegalus | reverse complement strand
CCTCAAAACTGGTCCCGCCCACACGCAGCTGACACAGCATTTCTCGCCAAGCTTCTCAAGTACGCTTACAAAATAAAGCAAACTCTACATGCAGCGAAAATTTACTTCTCCAGCTAGATTCCGTGCTCAGAACCATCAAACCCTTCGCTAAGTCATACAAGCACATGCATGAAATTGCTCAGTCCAATCCAACAGCATCTGTACGAATGCTTTTCGAGGAAAACTCTAGGCAGGATTTACGACGATACAATGCCCCGACATGTCACACTAATGTTGCAGTGATTTTCATCAGAGAAGATGGCGAACTACCTGCTGAAAGGGACATTTGCATCTGTCCCATAGGCAACTCCTGTGAACAGATTTCCACGCTCAATATGAATTGCGATCCTATGGTTTACCCACTTTTATTCCCTTACGGAGACATTGGCTGGCACAAAGATTTACAACATGTTCCCGATAAAAGAACATAAGCGAAGAAGGCTTACTCAATGCCAACTTTATGCGTACAGATTAGCAATGAGGAATACATTTAGTATTTTGCACTCCAGCGGCGAACTATTCCAACAGTACGTCATAGATGTGTATGTTAAAACAGAGGTCGCACCTCTCAACTATCTTAGATTAGTTCATCAAGATTTGCGCATGGAACAATACAAAGGACAGTCAGACGCACTGCAAGCAAACGCTGAAAATAACAACGTACATGTGGACAAAATGATCATATAACCATCCACATTTCCAGGAAGTCTAAGATACATGCAACAAAACTATCAGGATGCCATGGCCATAGTACGTAAATTCGGACAGCCTCATTTATTTATCACTTTCACATGTAATCCTGCTTGGCCGGAAATTCTACATGCACTGTCGGATACCCAAAGACTGGAGCACGGACCTGATATTGTAGTACGAGTCTTTTGGATTAAGATGCAGGAATTACTTGGAGACATTCTACAACAACATCTTTTTAAAGTTGTTATTGATTATATTTACATAATTGAATTTCAGAAGCGCGGCCTTCCTCATACCCACATGCTGCTTACTCTTCATAATAATTCTAACAACCAGTCTTCAGCCACGGTCAGTTGTATGTGGCTTTTTCTAGGGTTAGATCTTTCGACTTATTATCTGTCATCACCACCAAAACACCTATTCACAACTGTGTCTTTCAAGAAGTATTTACTGTATTTCTTCTTGATTTCTGAATTCCTTTCTCACCGTTTTCGGTTCCTATTCTTACACTGCCGTATGCTACGGTGGGCTTCGGCTAGTTCAGACTAATACACTTATCTCTGGGAAGACTGGAAACACATGGAGAACATGCAAAATCCACCAAGGAGGATTCAAATATGCAATAATTCAGCTGTGGAACAGATGTGCTAATCACTGTGCCACCACGCCTCCCATGTCTCTTAACCTTAGATATTTTTTATTATACCTTTAACATTAAATCTTTAGATACAACCATGTATAAATGCAGTTAATTTCAAAAATTGTAACTAAAATGCCTTTTTTGGCTTTATATTGTTCAGACAGTATCAATGAATTGCCCTCCAACCCCACCCCCTTTATTTATTTATTTAACTTCCTTTAGCCTCAATTATTTCCAAGTCTGTAGGAACTGTTCCTCTTCTTAAACTCCTTTTTTTTTCTTAGGCATTTCTAATAGTGCTTGGTTATTTAATTGTTGTTAATACATACAGTGGTGTGAAAAACTATTTGCCCCCTTCCTGATTTCTTATTCTTTTGCATGTTTGTCACACAAAATGTTTCTGATCATCAAACACATTTAACCATTAGTGAAATATAACAGAAGTAAACACAAAATGCAGTTTTTAAATGATGGTTTTTATTATTTAGTGAGAAAAAAAAATCCAAACCTACATGGCCCTGTGTGAAAAAGTAATTGCCCCCTGAACCTAATAACTGGTTGGGCCACCCTTAGCAGCAATAACTGCAATCAAGCGTTTGCGATAACTTGCAATGAGTCTTTTACAGCGCTCTGGAGGAATTTTGGCCCGCTCTTCTTTGCAGAATTGTTGTAATTCAGCTTTATTTGAGGGTTTTCTAGCATGAACCGCCTTTTTAAGGTCATGCCATAGCATCTCAATTGGATTCAGGTCAGGACTTTGACTAGGCCACTCCAAAGTCTTCATTTTGTTTTTCTTCAGCCATTCAGAGGTGGATTTGCTAGTGTGTTTTGGGTCATTGTCCTGTTGCAGCACCAAGATCACTTCAGCTTTAGTTGACGAACAGATGGCCGGACATTCTCCTTCAGGATTTTTTGGTAGACAGTAGAATTCATGGTTCCATCTATCACAGCAAGCCTTCCAGGTCCTGAAGCAGCAAAACAACCCCAGACCATCACACTACGACCACCATATTTTACTGTTGGTATGATGTTCTTTTTCTGAAATGCTGTGTTCCTTTTACGCCAGATGTAACGGGACATTTGCCTTCTTAAAAGTTCAACTTTTGTCTCATCAGTCCACAAGGTATTTTCCCAAAAGTCTTGGCAATCATTGAGATGTTTCTTAGCAAAATTGAGACGAGTCCTAATGTTCTTTTGCTTAACAGTGGTTTGCGTCTTGGAAATCTGCCATGCAGGCCGTTTTTGCCCAGTCTCTTTCTTATGGTGGAGTCGTGAACACTGACCTTAATTGAGGCAAGTGAGGCCTGCAGTTCTTTAGACGTTGTCCTGGGGTCTTTTGTGACCTCTCGGATGAGTTGTCTCTGCGCTCTTGGAGTAATTTTGGTCGGCCGGCCACTCCTGGGAAGGTTCACCACTGTTCCATGTTTTTGCCATTTGTGGATAATGGGTCTCACTGTAGTTCGCTGGAGTCCCAAAGCTTTAGAAATGGCTTTATAACCTTTACCAGACTGATAGATCTCAATTACTTCTGTTCTCATTTGTTCCTGAATTTCTTTGGATCTTGGCATGATGTCTAGCTTTTGAGGTGCTTTTGGTCTACTTCTCTGTGTAAGGCAGCTCCTATTTAAGTGATTTCTTGATTGAAACAGGTGTGGCAGTAATCAGGCCTGGGGGTGGCTACGGAAAATGAACTCAGGTGTGATACACCACAGTTAGGTTATTTTTTAACAATGGGGCAATTACTTTTTCACACAGGGCCATGTAGGTTTGGATTTTTTTTCTCCCTAAATAATAAAAACCATCATTTAAAAACTGCATTTTGTGTTTACTTGTGTTATATTTGACTAATGGTTAAATGTGTTTGATGATCAGAAACATTTAGTGTGACAAATATGCAAAAGAATAAGAAATCAGGAAGGGGGCAAATAGTTTTTCACACCACTGTATATACATTTAAAGTTACTAGTAGTGTGTTGTTTGTGTTTTTTTAGCTTCCCCTGTGGTAAAAAATGAAAGATTAATAACATTGAATCTGGGCACCAACAGGCACATCTTATATTCTTATATTTAAAAAAGGAAATAATATAAGAAAATGCATACCAACAGGCATAAAATAATGAATATTTGCAATAACGTTAAAGGATTTTAAAAGTCCTATATATCATCTTATACTGTTCATGATGATTGATTATATAAAGCTAGTTTAATTAGTGTGAGAGAAATGTGGTGAATTCAAAAGAACTACCATATATCAAAAATATTAAATTACATATGAAATAGCATTTTATTATTAGAAAACATCACCAAATACTTTATACAAATATCTGGAATTGCACAAATTTTTAATTATACTATATAAGAAACTTAAGCAATAACTGTTGCATAGTGTAAATTTAATTCCATTGCAATGAGTGTAGTTAGTAAAATAAATAAGAATAACAGTGGAAAAATAATGGAAAGAATGGGTGGTAATATGGTTTAATGGTTAGCATTGTTTCTTCATTTATAAAGCATTGTGCGATTTTGTGGATGAAAATATGTGTATACCAAAAAACAGGAAAAGGTATATGCCAAAAAAATCTGATTTCTATGCAATTTACCCTTTATAAATCACAATCATCTTGCAATGTGTGTTTGTGAACACTCCTCAAACACCTCCCAGTTCCACCCTGAAACAACCATCTATGTATCATGCTAATCAACCTCATACATATGCATAGCAGAAGAGTGTTGTACCGTGTTAGCCATAGATTAATACAGGAGAAAGTAGGGTGAAATGACACCTTTTATTGGCTAACTAAATAGATTACAAATGCAAGCTTTCGAGGCAGCTAAGGCCCCTTCATCAGGCAAGGTGTAACAAAAGAAACTGAAAAATACTCTTGCTTATATTGGGACAGCAAAGTGATTTTTTTCTTTCATCTTAACAACCTTTTTGTTCAAAGCTAAAGATCACTTTTCTGTCCCAATATAATTGAGAGTATTTTTCAGTTTCTTTGTTACACCTTGCCTGATGAAGGGGCCTTAGCTGCCTCGAAAGCTACTTTGCTGTCCCAATCTAAGCGAGAATATTTTTCTGTTTCTTTGTTACACCTTGCCTGATGAAGGGGCCTTAGCTACCTCAAAAGCTTGCATCTGTAATCTGTTTAGTTAGTCAATAAAAGGTATAATTTTATCCTCATACATATGTAGTCACAATGCTGGTTGTGTAGATAATTTTAAATAACACGTAGATGCTAAAAGTAAGATTATCTTCTGCATAAATACAATATACAGAAATACAATTAATATAATTTGAATTAATCTCCAAATAGGATGTATAATATGACAAATGTGTACTGTGTTTTATTTTTTTTATTTAAAAATCCTTTGACCCAGATAAAATTTGGTAGCATATTTCTGGTTTAATATGGATTTACATCACTATGAAAGCAGGGAAGAGAGAAGACAACTGAAGTATATAATTATGGTTATGATTTATTTCTCCCTATTTTTAAACATAATATGATTCAACTGACAGGACCATCATGGATGATTAGGCTTTTCTGTTTCTTTTGGTAAGCTTTAATTTATCTTTTGTGTGAGTGATTCCTACCACAAGGTTGCCATGCCCTGTAAGTAAAGGAAAAATGCTTAACATACTAGTGAGAAATCAACAACATTGTCATAGCTCTTTCAATAAGTCAATTAAAAAAGAAAGCTTGAGAGTAACAATTTGCGTTGTGATAATGGAAGAAAACTAGAAATAATTATTTTCTTACAGATTCCTGGTACTGTTTTCTCAAGGTAAGGATACATTTATAAGCTTGTTTGTCTGCTTGCAGCATCAACAATGATTGCCTCATAAACACAAAAACTGTGTTTTCCTACGTTGAAACCATTGCCACTTTAAATTTGGTACGTTTTTAGGCTTTTTCTGTTACCTATGGACATGTGTACCCTAAAACCCCTTTGTAAAATTTATAATAATTGCTTCTGCTTTAAACATAATTTCATGTGGAAAATTAATATATTCCATGATTGTGAAGAAATAACCTCTACTTGAAAAATATTGAATGTATCCTTTAACAACAATAAAAGCATTCAAAAAGGCAAATCAAAATTTGTAACTTTTAAAAAACTTATTTGATGTTTTAGTATAACATATTCATACAGTCTGATTTTCTTATGTTTCAAAACGTCATATACTGTATAGCCATTGCTGTATCTCTGATCCATAGTTCCTTTCTCCTAGCTTCCTGATACAGAGTTTACCACTGTGCTATTCTAGGAGGAAACACAACATTGCAGCCTTTTAAAAAATATTAGATTATTTTTTCTGGCAATAAACAGAAATTTAAAAAAAAAAGTTTATTTCCCTGAAAACACATTTTTGAGAAGCAGTGTTTTCTTGTTTGCTCCTCATTATTCCTATTATACTTGAAATACTCACAAGGATGGAGAAGCAGCTTCAGTACCTGCCTTCCCATTCCTTAAGAATAATAAAACTATAAGAAATTTGATGAATGTGCATAGTGTACTAAACGCATGTCAGAAAAAGTTAGATTTCGGAGCACATAAATCATTTGATCTTTTGACAAGTTTGACATTTAAATTTTTACCATGTTTTAATAAATATAAAATCAGTATAAGAAAATGAGTGAAAAGAAACAAACAAAAAGAAACACAAGCAAAAGGGAATTTGGATTTTTTGCAAGGTGCTCAGCTCAGATTAACATAATTTAATATGGTAGAAGTTCTTATATAGAAGTGGGAAAACATGGTATATTTTCAAAAATTCAATAGCTGGATAATTATTGCTTCATACTTCTGCATATTCCCAATACTGTAGTACCTAAAACAAACTGTACATTATTTCTACTCTTTGTCTGCGTCTGAAATTGTCCAGTAATTGAATTCACACCAAGGCATGCCACTGAATTGCTAATTACAAGAAGACTAAAAGAGATTAGATTATACTATTCTGAGAAGACCTGGAAGAAGAAACATTGCAATGAGTAGTATAATTTTCCTGTTTACTAATCCCAAACTGGTGTCAACAAATGATGGAACCTTGATGACATTTGTCCCATTTTAAGTTGAATTTGATCTCTTCTGTACCATCTGTGCCCAATTTGTTTGATACCTGGTGATGTCACAGTAGCTACTCTGTCTTCACTTTTATGTCTTTGACACTTGGATGTTTTTTTTCTGGCCATTTGACATTTAGAAATATCCTATAGGTGAAGCCGTTTGAAATATAAGTAAATTTACCTCATTACCAGTGATGTGCAAAAAATAAGTGGCATTCAAAAGTTGCAGTGCCTGTTTCAAGGGATCTAATGTGTCTGTTAAAACCCATAGCATTATGGATTTATTTACTACACACTACCCTTCAACTGTGATACTCAGCAAGATTGATAATGTGCATGAACTCTTGGGGTTTCCATTTCTAGTTCAGCCTAACGTGATTTTGTACTTCTCTACTGTTACTTAATCATTATTTCAATAAAAGTGAATCTTCATTTTTTTTTATCTAAACTAATAAAAGGCAAAGCCCTCACTCACTCACTCACTCACTCACTCACTCACTGACTCGTCACTAATTCTCCAACTTCTCGTGTAGGTAGAAGGCTGAAATTTGGCAGGCTTATTCCTTACAGCTTACTTACAAAAGTTAAGCCGGTTTCATTTCGAAATTCTACACGTAACGGTCATAACGTTCGACAACGTCTGCCATGTTGAACTTGTTTATTTATGGCCCCATCTTCACGAAATTTGGTAGGCAGCTTCCCTGCGCTAACCAAAACCGATGTACGTACTTATTTCGATGGTATGACGCCACTGTCGGCCGCCATATTGAACTTTTCAACGTCACTAATTCTCCAACTTCCCCTGTAGGTAGAAGGCTGACCCCATCTTCACGAAATTTGGCAGGTGGCTTCCCTGCGCTAACCGAAACCAATGTACGTACTTATTTCGGTAGTATGACGCCATTGTCGGCTGCCATATTGAACTTTTCAATGGTCTTTGTTACTTATGGGCCCATCTTCAAGAAATTTGGTACGCGGGTTCCCAACGCTAACTGAATCCTACTTACGTACATATATACGTCCATAGCCTGCAGCTCGGTCACCGTGTGAGGCTGCGTTGGGTCCCCCATCCCAACGCCTCCCACGTTGTTGGCTGCCTGCCTATATAAGGCCGTCCGTCGCTCCAGTCTCTACATTCCCTTCCTTGCTTCGCCACGGGATTCACGTCTCCCTGCTGATAACTACAGCCTTTTTATTTAATCCACGGCTTCTCCTCTGTTTTATTGTTCATTTATTATGATTATAGTTATTGTGTAGGTATTTTAGACTTACTTTACATTGTTCAGGTACCCATTTCCTTTATCATTCCAACCGTACCCCCATTAACATGTCTATTGAGGTGATCACCATCGATCAAAGAACTGTCACTTACCGAGTGTTTTCCATGCCCGGAGATGGCACCTACCTTTTCCATTCTTTTTGTTACATATTGCACGGCCATATCAGGCTCACTCTTGATATCTGGAGGAACATTGTATCTTATGTATTGAATGACTGGGACAGGTTTAAGGTGTGGATTGATGACGGTACAGGAGATAATTATACTACACAGGAGCACTATAAGAGTGAAATGCTTAAGCTCTTCACCTATGCATCTGCATGTGAGTTGATGGCTGCCGCTCAACTCTTCGGTTGTCGCTTTCAAGTGTACCGAAATGGGCAAATATTTTACACCTTTTGACAACCACCAATGCCTCTTAAACATCTTAGATTGACAGGTGATGATTTCAGTAGTGGACACTTTGATGTTTATGAATGTTTAAACTCTCAAAAGCTGGATGTGAAGTTATCGATGAAACCGGTTGTATGCTTACAACGCTTGACAGATGCCGAATGTCTCTTCAACACAAGTCCTACAAATACTGTTGTAATTGAAACAAACCATTAAACTCATGCTCAAGTGTAAGCTCAGCGCACACCTTGGTCATATTACAACCGGAGGGCCGAACTCACAATGTGGTATACAAAGAGATCCTTAACAAATAATTATTGGTATATTATCCCTCAGTTTAAAAAGGTTTAATTTTCTTCTTAATAAAAATTTTAAGGCAGTACTTCGCTGCTGCGAAGCACGGGTATTTTGCTAGTCTCAAATATACAGTACTAGGGCTGCAACGATTAGTCGACGTAATCGACGACGTCGACTACAGAAAGTCATCAACGTGAATTTTTTATTGTCGACACATCATAAACAGAACCTTCAATAGAGGCTCCAGTCACAAAGAACTACATTGGTTTTTATAACTTCAATGCACTACATGAACGCCTGGGGGCAGTTTCGTTTGTTACTGTTTGTCAAGACTGCACACAGTCTTACCAACACAAGCATCCTGGACCTGTGATGCTGCCACCATCTCTCGAAAGTTAAGTTTTTGCAAGTAAAGTTAGTATCACGTGTTAACGTTGATGTTTGTACTATAATGCATATATCAAGGTTTCGACAATGATAGTTAACTTTTAAACCGACACATACTTGGGTTTTAATGCACCCCTGGACACCAAATACTTTTTAGCTGCACTTTTTAAGTAAATGTCACAATTACAAAGAAAATGTGAAATTTTAATGGAACACATTTTTTTTCATGCAAAGAGCATCACAATTACTGCAACACTGATCATTTTACACACTGCAAATGAACTGTAAAAACTATAAAAAAAAAAAACAAACAAAACTACTGCATCAATCTATTATTATATGTTCAAGGTGCAACTGACACCATTGAAAATTCAGTAAATCATCAAGCCAACTGCGCTTGAACTGTCTGCATGCAAACACACAGAGGTAAATGCTGATGATTGCAGGCTCGTCTAATGCAGCGGCTGAATCCCAGAGACAGTGCTTCTGCCAGGGCCTGCAGTGGTCGTGAGCTGGCTGCTCAACGAATATATGGCACTGACTGATCAGCCTCGGCCTGCTAGCAAATTGCTCTGAGAAACAACTTTAGCCGGTTGCGGAGTTCAGTGAATGTACGTCGGCAAATTTATGTCGCCGCATATATTCAGCTTCGGCATGCTTCCAAATTGCACTGGAAACCGACTCTAGCCAATCTACTTTTTCAAATATACTCGGCTCCAGCGTGCTGGCAGTAATTAGCTTGTTACATATTTTAGTCCATTATTTTTTTATTTTGGCATAATGTAGTACATGATGTGATAAACTACAACACTTTCCCTTCAGAGTGTGATGTTTTAAACATCTTTCTCTGTCTGCAAAATTATTCTTGTTTATTCCTGCTACCTCTACTCCCTCTGAGCGTCTCTTCTCAGCTGCTGGGAACATTGTCTCATAGAAGAGAGCCAGCCTCACACCAGAGCACGTTGAAATGCTCACATTCCTGCACTACAATCAGGAATATATGAACTAAATCTTTTATAAACCGTTGTTTTATTTTATTTGAAGTGAAGCTTTATTTAAACTCTTGGACTTTAAGACACACCAGTGGCCATTTTTGGTTAAGTTAAATGCAGTTGTTTTGTTTAAAGACTATGTGCACTTTAGTTTGTATTGTTTAATGTATTTCTTTTTTATTGTGATGGTCTCACTTATATAAAACATCTGATTGATTTTCAAAATCATATGTTTCACTGGTTGTTTTTTTAATTTGATTATTACTAATTTTAATTGTGTTAATGCAGAGACATCAGGGTGACATTCACAGGTGGACAGACATGAGCAGATGAGGTAAGACATGCACTGGTGCCCAGAACAAGATGTGCAACCACAGGTCGCAGGCATCAAAATAGTAAGGCATGAAATAATCGTGACTAATTGAAAAAAAAAATTGAATAGTTAGTCGACTACCAAAATAATCATTAGTTGCAGCCCTATACAATACG
The DNA here is from genome assembly GCF_016835505.1 of Polypterus senegalus. Classification (NCBI taxonomy): domain Eukaryota; kingdom Metazoa; phylum Chordata; class Cladistia; order Polypteriformes; family Polypteridae; genus Polypterus; species Polypterus senegalus. Next base: position 114,485,098 of record NC_053157.1, on the reverse strand, counting down.
TAAGTAAGGGACATTTAGATCATTAACTACCTTACCCTATTTGTAACAAGGCAAACATTTTTATAATGTCATACATCTCATTTTTGCACTCGTCTGTTACTTTTTTGACTTCTGATTTTTTTTTTTTTTTTTGAAAATGGCATGTCAAGCTCAGTAGTTTCAGAGTACAGACCCATCATTTGTTAGAGATTTTTTTTGGGTAGTAGCCTATTTTTGATATACTGTAAACAATGTCATACATGAAAATCAGAGCAGTGCTGTTGCTCATTTATCCATTGGTACTTAAGTCTTTACTCTTGTTCATTTTCCTTATAAATTGCGTACACAATAAAGCTACAGCCCTCTATGGCTCTTGAATTTGTATAATGAGGTTTAGAAAATGTTCTCTTGAATAGATCACCATTTCAGCAGTAACATATGTGGGAGAGGCAGGCATACTTCATAAATTAGGCACAGAATGAATATGCTCTTACAAACCAACAAAAATGTTTATGCCTGTCTTGGCCAAAGTGTGTGAACTGTTTTAAATTGGGCATTGTTTACTTCTTGAGTATTTAAAGCATTTATTTGACAAAAGAAGCCATATATATACTAAAGCTAGAATGCTGGCAGAAAAATCAGTTGAAAATTTCAGCTGTAACAACCTTATCATAATTTTAAAAGACATGGATATTAGGTGGAATGATTACCATTAAAACCCTGTTTTGTTAGATAAGAACTTATTATATAGTATATATCATAATATACTAGCTGTGTAAGCCAGTGCTGTAAAAAACACAGGCTCCTAGAAACCATTGAAATCGTCAGAAAGAAAATTGAAATGCAGAGTCCGACGGTTTTGTTTTGCGGACATGCTTGCCCCCTTTGTCTATCAGTGGCTAAATGAGTTTGTCTCTGACTCGCTAACTTGGGGCTGCCTTGCTGGCTCTTTGAGCTTCAGGCTATAGCCTCTCACTTCTGGGCCGGAGAAACAGACACACACTTAACACGCATAGACATTTATTTATGATATACTGTAATTACATATTTGGAATTCTGTATTTATGGTTGTAATTTGCACCTTCAAATCAACAAGTTGAACTCTGTGTACGTTATTAGTTTACTATGTGCTACTAGGGTAATATACAGTAATTGACATAGTTTGGTCATTATTATCAGATTCAATCCTCTTTATTTAATGTCTTTTTATCTGATTACCTACCTGCCTGTCATTTTATTATACAATATGTACATTTCTTTTATTTTTTTTAATAAAAAAGTGCAAGAGAGAATTTCTTTGGCATACAACAATCACGAGTGAATCTCAATATCTGTATAATACTATAACTTGACTGGTCTTTGACTTTATTCAGTTATTTATTCCAAACACTTTTCAAAATAAGAGATCAATTAAAGTTCATAAAATATTAATGCAAGCTGATATGAAGGCTCTAATGAATCAGGATAGATCTTAACAATTGTTTAGGAAGATTTATAAAACTTCCAAATGAGAACACTTGGAAGGAAGTCTGGCTAGTTAGACTGTTTCACTGCAAGATTCTCAGACTCAATCTAGAGAGCTGTGATGCTCAAGTCTGAAGTCCTTCCCAAACATGTATTTGCTCGGCTTGGTTCTAAACTCAATTTTTGAAAGAAAGAACCCGGCCTGGACAGCACTTCATTGCAATATAAACAATTACATTTTGAAAAATCACTTTATTACTATATGTGTATCAGTTGTATTTTTTTTTTTTGTAATTTAAGATGGTGATTTATTACATGTACCACTGTCTTAGAAATATCAGTATATTCATGTAATGTATCACTGTCTGAAGTTAGAGTTGCTTAGTGCTTTATTAAGTGTGTAATTAAGCAACATGAATCACTAGCAGAAAAATTTCATGAATGCATATCTACATTTAGCAATGTGGTAGGAGATGAATGTTAGCTTAGTACTTTGAGTAACGCATTAAGCAACAGACTTTCACCAATTGATCCTACACTTTTCTTTTAATTTTCTTATGATGAATTATCTGCAGTAAAGTTTTAAATTGATGATTGCACTGTATGTAGAACTTTGTTAGTATGTAGTATATGAATTCTTAGTAAGTATTATAGTAATGCAATAAATCTGTGCATTTTGATACAGTGTTAATAAATAAAGACTGAGATATTCTGCATTACTCTTATTTATTGAATGTAGCAAAACATATCTTTATGACATGCCGGTGTTATTCACTAGTGTGTCTTAATGTTTCATCATTATTATATACTTAAAAACAAAAAAATAAAGAATAGAAAATAATTCATATTAACAGAAGCATTAAAGCTAAATGCTAGTTAAGAGATAATGCCCTCTTATGCCTTAGACTTTTGAAGAGTTTGTTTTTGGTTTCTTTGTATTTTAAAATAATAAAGTTACATCTGCATCCATTTTTTAAAAGAAAGATTTATTAATACATTTCAGAAAGAAATCAAGTTACTCTAGCTTGGTTGCACTAATTCCTGTCTATGCTTTACTCTCTGCAGCAGTTACCATTAACTGCTGACAGCTAAGCAGAAATCTGCTAGTTCACCACACAAAAGACAATATAAGGTGTAAATAAAGCACAGGACGAGTCAAAAAGAGTTGGAGATCCACCCTGTATATTATGGAAATGATGAGTAGTCTATTGAGACTGGTATGGAGTTTCAAAAGCTGGAACTGACTGAAAGAGAAAACAGCAGGTATTTATAGTGGAGGAAAAGGAAGGGCATGTTTGCAGGAAGGAAGTGCGGTGAGATCATCTGAGAGTTCCGGCAGTGATGTCATCAGTAGGGGCGAGAAGTCAAGTCAGGAACAGGCGAAACTGACTGATTTCTTTTCATCTAAAGTTCTGTGGGAAGAAGAGAAGAGTCATTAATACTTGGTGCCAACCCCGGGTCTTTTGTGTCAATGCCCCGATTTGAACCATTTGTCTGCCTCCCAAGCACACATATATGACAAAGGCGAATGTGTTACTGTGAGTTGCACTCCCACAAAACAATTATAAATTTTAATCATTCCTAAAGTACACAATACTTGATACTGGAAATATATTTGGTATTGGGCCTTGAAGATTTGTATAATGATACAAATTAAAGACATTGCCATATGAAACCTTGTCAACTTTCTTAACTTCTCTTCATATTTTACTGCTGAAATTATACCTTCATGGTGTAGTAAAGATATAATTATGTCCAAACTATACTTGTACTTTCAAAAGAGTGCACTGCTGGTTAATGAGGCAACAATGGAAAATTTCGCTCAGATTTCCACATAATCAATGTACACCACTTCTTGAAAAAATATTATTTTCCATAATCTGTAAACCATGGTGTAATCCAGCTCAAAACTGTGCATTGAACACATCTTTCCTTACCCTTGTGTGCACTTTACAAAATATCTGTTATATCAGCCAGAATTCCTCACCTGGCTAGGGTTTGTGTCTTATATTTACCAATATGGATTATTTAGTTTCCATTTGTCAGTTGTGTTTTGTGGGTGGTTCGTCAAGATTCAGAGCCACCTGCTCATCACTACAGGGTCTGCCCTCAGCCCTATAAAGGCTGTGCAAAACCCACAGCCCTTTGTAGTTCATTGTGAATGTGTTTGTGGTGATGGTGAGTTCTCCAGCGTCTACTGATTTTTTTTTGATTGTTCTGATTTTCTGGCTTTTTGTGACCTTTTTGCTCTATTTTTTTTTTTTGCTTGTTTACTTCACCTCTGGGATTTCATATTCGGTTTGTGATTGCTTTGCATTGTCTATTTTGAAGGTGTTACCTTCTGTGTCTTTGTGGTCCTCAGAGGTTATTTTTCTTTAGTAATGCTTTTTGTTTAAATAAACCTTATTTACAAACATTCTTTTTGCACTTTTAAATAACTAGCCGGGGTTTGACTTTTTTCCCGTTTAGTGGGCAGTTTGGGTATTTTTTGGGAATCATTTTGCTTTGGGACTCTCCGGTTCATAACAGTGTCTAGGTCAAGATAATATAGGAGCCTGCTTGACCAGGTTATGTCTTGGAAAAGTCCCATGCTCAGATCTTATAGGAATACAATCTTGGCTTGTTTACTAGACTGCCATAGACGCATAATTCCTGTTCCTCTTATAGCTCTGTTTGGCGTATTACTGTGAGGACATTACTGAATAACTGATAACCTTCACTACACTACTGACATGTTATCCTATCTTTCTGAAATGGAAGAACTCTATCTCACCCATCATAACACAATGGGGAAAAAGATGTCCTAGTTTATGTAAAATGAGAAAAACATTGATTTTTTTTTTAAATCAAAGGCATAAGTTATGTATATTATTTCAGTCAGTATTATTTAACAAAAATATTTTTGCATTATTCCTTCAAAACAGTTGTATTTACAGTTGTATTAGCCAGCTGGTATTGTCACCATGTATTTTTTTTTCTTGTCTTTTGAAATATCACATAACGTCCATCAAAGGGAAACTTTCTACTAACCAAACATCAACATAACGTTTTCTTTGGATGACTTTTCACATCCGCAGTAACCTTGTTCAGAGACTTTCTCATACCCATCATCAACTTGTAAGGGAATTTGAATGAGCATGATTTGTACCGCAGCTCTTCCCACTTCATGTAATTTGTATCTAGAAAGAGTTATTTCAGGCATACTGTGGCCAAAATAGCTGTCTTGTAAGATGTTGGTGTTTTGCTTAAGTCATCATATTTTTTATCCATTTAAAATAAATATTGCTGTTAACTATTTTTTTTTTGTAAGATTGGCTTTAATAAAAAAAATTGGACTACTACTGTCTTTCCATTTTGTAATCATTTTATCGTTTTCTTAAATCATTGCAACAATATTGAACTACTGTTTCAACCATGGAAGTACAGTAATTAATCCACATTTATTGATGAAAAAATAAATCTTAATATAATTTCTGATTTTATTGCTAATATAATTAATTTATTATTCAGTTTGTCATACACTGTGTCCATCCATCCATCCATTCTCTTCCGCTTATCCGAGGTCGGGTCGCGGGGGCAGCAGCAAGCAGAGGCCCAGACTTCCCTCTCCCGGCCACTTCTTCCAGCTCTTCGGGAGAATCCCAAAGGCGTCCCCAGGCCAGCCGGGAGACATAGTCCCTCCAACGTGTCCTGGGTCTTCCCCGGGGCCTCCTCCCGGTTGGACGTGCCCGGAACACCTCACCAGGGAGGCGTCCAGGAGGCATCCTGATCAGATGCCCGAGCCACCTCATCTGACTCCTCTCGATGTGGAGGAGCAGCGGCTCTACTCTGAGCCCCTCCCGGATGACTGAGCTTCTCACCCTATCTTTAAGGGAAAGCCCAGACACCCTGCGGAGGAAACTCATTTCAGCCGCTTGTATTCGCGATCTCGTTCTTTCGGTCACTACCCATAGCTCATGACCATAGGTGAGGGTAGGAAGGTAGATCGACTGGTAAATTGAGAGCTTTGCCTTACGGCTCAGCTCCTTTTCACCACGACAGACCGATGCAGAGCCCGCATCACTGCGGATGCCGCACCGATCCGCCTGTCGATCTCACACTCAATTCTTCCCTCACTCGTGAACAAGACCCCGAGATACTTGAACTCCTCCACTTGGGGCAGGATCTCTCCCCAACCCTGAGAGGGCACTCCACCCTTTTCCGCTGAGGACCATGCTCTCGATTTGGAGGTGCTGATTCTCATCCCAGCCGCTTCACACTCAGCTGCGAACCGATCCAGAGAGCTGAAGATCACGGCCTGATGAAGCAAACAGGACAACATCATCTGCAAAAGCAGTGACCCAATCCTGAGTCCACCAAACCGGACCCCTTCAACACCCTGGCTGCGCCTAGAAATTCTGTCCATAAAGTTATGAACAGAATGGTGACAAAGGGCAGCCCTGGCGAGTCCAACTCTCACTGGAAGCGGGCTCGACTTACTGCGGCAATGCGGACCAAGCTCTGACACGGTTGTACAGAGACCGAACAGCTCTTATCAGGGGTCCGGTACCCCATACTCCCGGAGCACCCCCACAGGATTCCCGAGGGACACGGTCGAATGCCTTTTCCAAGTCCACAAAACACATGTAGACCGGTCGGGCAAACTCCCATGCACCCTCAGGACTCTGCTAAGGGTGAAGAGCTGGTCCACTGTTCGCGACCAGGGCGAAAACCACACTGTTCCTCCTGAATCCGAGGTTGACTATCCGGCGGACCCTCCTCTCCAGAACCCCGAATAGACTTTTCCAGGGAGGCTGAGGAGTGTGATCCCTCTATAGTTGGAACACACCCTCCGGTCCCCTTTTAAAGAGGGGACCACCACCCCGTCTGCCAATCCAGAGGCACTGTCCCGATGTCCATGCGATGTTGCAGAGGCGTGTCAACCAAGACAGTCCTACAACATCCAGAGCCTTAAGGAACTCGGTATCTCATCCACCCGGGGCCCTGCCACCAAGGAGTTTTTGACCACCTCGGTGACTTCAGTCCCAGAGATGGGAGAGCCCACCTCAGAGTCCCCAGGCTCTGCTTCCTCGTGGAAGGCATGTTAGTGGGATTGAGGAGGTCTTGAAGTACTCCTCCCACCGACCCTAGCGTCAGTGAGGTCAGCAGCGCACCATCCCACTATATACGGTGTTGACACTGCACTGCTTCCCCTCCTGAGGCGCGGACGGTGGACCAGAATCTCCTCGAAGCCGTCCGAAAGTGTTCTCCATGGCCTCTCCAAACTCCTCCCATGCCCGAGTTTTGCCTCAGCAACAACGAAGCAGCGTTCAGCTTGGCCTGCGGTACCTATCAGCTGCCTCCAGAGACCCACAGGACAAAAAGTCCTATAGGACTCCTTCTTCAGCTTGCGGCATCCCTCACGCGGTGTCCACCAGCGGGTTGGGGATTGCCGCCACGACAGGCACCGACCACCTTGCGGCCACAGCTCCGGTCAGCCGCCTCAACAATAGAGCGCGGAACATGGCCCATTGGACTCAATGTCCCCACCTCCCTCGGGGCGTGGTTGAAGTTCTGCGGAGGTGGGAGTTGAAGCTACTTCTGACAGGGGACTCTGCCAGCCGTTCCCAGCAGACCCTCACAACACGTTTGGGCCTACCAGGTCTGACCGGCATCTTCCCCCACCATCGAAGCCAACTCACCACCAGGTGGTGATCAGTTGACAGCTCCGCCCCTCTCTTCACCCGAGTGTCCAAGACATATGGCGCAAGTCCGGCGACACGACCACAAAGTCGATCATCGACCTGAGGCCTAGGGTGTCCTGGTGCCAAGTGCACATATGAACACCCTTATGCTTGAACATGGTGTTGTTATGGACAATCCGTGACGAGCACAGAAGTCCAATAACAAAACACCGCTCGGGTTCAGATCGGGGGGGCCATTCCTCCCAATCACGCCCTTCCAGGTCTCACTGTCATTGCCCACGTGAGCATTGAAGTCTCCCAGCAAAGCGAGGGAATCCCAGAAGGTATGCCCTCTAGCAACCCCTCAGAGACTCCAAAAAGGGTGGGTACTCCAAACTGCTGTTCGGCGCATACGCACAAACAACAGTCAGGACCCTTCCCCCCACCCGAAGGCGGAGAGAGGCCACCCTCTCGTCTACTGGGGTAAACCCCAATGCACAGGCTCAGTGGGGGCAATAAGTATGCCCACACCTGCTCGGCGCCTCTCACCGGGGGCAACTCCAGAGTGGTAGAGAGTCCAGCCCCTCTCAAGGAGATTGGTTCCAGAGTCCAAGCTGTGCGTCGAGGTGAGTCCAACTATATCTAGCCGGAACCTCTCGACCTCGCGCACTAGCTCAGGCTCCTTCCCCTTCAGAGGTGACATTCCCGTCCCAAGAGCCAGTTTCTGTAGCCGAGGATCAGACCGCCAAGGTCCCGCCCGCCACCACCCAACTCACACTGCACCCAACCTCCTTGGCCCCTCCCATAGGTGGTGAGCCCATGGGGAGGAGGACCCGTTACCTCTTGGGCTGTGCCCGGCCGAGCCCCATGGGTGCAGGCCCGGCCACCAGGCGCTCGCCATCGAGCCCCACCTCCAGGCCTGGCTCCAGAGGGTCATACACTGTGTGGGAGAGATTATTTACTTGTATAATGGAGCTGTACCACACAGACAGATAACTGTGTGTTCTTAAATGCATCTTAGTTTTTCTCTCTCTGTTTAGAAAGAAAATTTAGTGTCCTTTTACAGCAACTTTCTCACATCTCAAACCCTACAACATAAATGTGTGTGGTGCTGGATATATTTACTACAGTATATGTGTTCTTTTATAAACTGTATGAATTATAGTGTAGAAGTAGTGGTTAGAAAAAAAATATTTCTAAATAAACAGTTGTTGATAATAGAAAATGAAATGTTTAACATAGAACATGCAAATAAATGTGTACCTTTCTGATCATGTTTATGAGAATGATTTTTATTTTGCATATGTTATAGTCCAGTTTCCTGTAGTTTGGTAAGTATCTCATGAAATTAAAAACCAGCACTCTTCAGTTACACCTTCTGCATGTCAGTAAAATGAATTATTCAAAATGTACGTTCAGATTAGATTTTTTCTTAGATTTTGTACTGACATGTCTTAAGCAGCAGTGGGTAGCGCTGCCGCCTCGCAGTTAGGAGACCTGGGTTCGCTTCCCAGGTCCTCACTGCGTGGAGTTTGCATGTTCTCCCCGTGTCTGCGTGGGTTTCCTCTGGGTACTCCGGTTTCCTCTCACAGTCCAAAGAAATGCATATTAGTTGCATTGGCAATCCTAAATTGTCCCTAGTGTGTGCTTAGTGTGTGTGTATATGTGTGTGTGTCCTGCGGTGGGCTGGCGTCTTGCCTGGGGTTTGTTTCCTGCCTTGCACCCTGTGTTGCCTGGGATTGGCTCCAGCAGATCTCCGTGACTCTGTAGTTAGGATATAGCGGGTTGGATAATGGATGGATGTCTTAAACAATTTTTCTAATTGTAGTACATGTTAATACATGTGTAATTTATATAAGTAATTTTAGAGTCATGTTAGACTAAGTCAATATTGTCTGTGTACATTACATTGAAATAGAAAAGAGTAGCAAATATGAGAAATGAAGTTAAGACTATGATAGTGGATAACTATATTATATAATTTGTAAAGACATAAGCTACAAGACCAGCACAAACTAAGTATTTAACACTTGAATTAATTTTCTTAAAATGAAAGTAACCCAATGATAAAAGTATCTTACTCCCACAAAGAAACAGAAAGATGACAGTTATATTTTGACCAGTTTTGTTGCCAATTTGCCATCTCTGATGTCAACAGTAGCTCCCCAAAGATAGCTTGATAGCTGGTTTGTGATATTCCTACTGCGTAATCCTGACAGCTGCATGCAGGCACTCTGTTAAACAGTAAATCAATGGCCAGGTAACACAAATGCCCTTCAAAAACACCTTCTTAGACAGTATTTGAATGTGAAATAAGCACACACTTAACTTGCCCTTTACGGGATCACCTGCAGGTTTACAGGCTTACTGCATAATGTGCTTGTTGCACGATGTTTAGATCATTTAAAGCTGAGTGCTGGCCTGTACGATTGTTCACTCTCCTGTCCTCTTTCCTCCACACTGTATATACCCCAGCTGCAGCTTCCGAGCCACTAACCTGCTTGATAAAGAAGGCTTTGTGTTCTCTTAATCTGGAGAAGGGAGCTTTAACCTGTGTGATGATGAAAAAAACCCTATTTTTGAATAAAGCCTTGAGACTGTTCCTGCCTTCTCAGCAATAAAGTTAATATTTCCTTGGAAACTTAGTCTTGTAATCCTGTCTCTTGTGCAACTTAGTGACTCAAACTTGACAGTATACACAGTGCTAAGCCAATCACAAGTCAAGTGTGGAGATATTTTTTGTATAGGTGAAGTAAATCAAATAAAGATATAGTTAATATACTTTTAAAGCCTTACTATTTTAAATTTGTTGCATAAACATATTTTATTGTAAAAATTCCACATAAATAGAAACCAAGCCAGAATTTGAAATTAGGAACCTAGATCTTTTGGGCAGCATCACCACAATGCCAGTCAAGAAACTTTACATCTTAGGTATATTTTCACAATGAGAAATGGTTTGAGTTCAAATCATTGTGCATTCCTTACCAGTCATCTACATGTGCCTGATTTTATATGAACCTCTGCATAAATACTGATTTATAAAAACAAAAGTTAAGAGCAGTTGCTACTTGAATGTTAGTTAAGTGTTATGAATAGAACCACCTGAGAGGTACACTTTTATGTCTGTGCTCAGTTAAATCAAGGTTGTATCTGATTGACATATGTAATTTTGTACATGGCAACAGTTATTTCTCCATGAACAGGCACTTTAGTTAAAGCTTAGACACTTTTTCATGTTTTACAAAAGATCTTTTTATGCAAATATTTTCACAAAATCTTATACTTGACATTATAATACAAAAGATTTGATAGTTAATAATGAGAGGACTTACAGCTACTCGTAAGCTTATTGTTGAAATTAAATATTGTTTTATGAAACTATAAAGGACTATGTAAGAAATTTGGCAAAAGCAGGATGACGTTAATCCCAAAAGTCTGTTTTGAGTTGTATAATCCTTCACGTTTTGTGATAAGTAAATCTGAGGTCTGGAGATCAAAGAACTTAGAGCACAAAGATCAGATCAGCCCTTGTTTATCAGAGTAACTAGCCATTACTGATATGCTTATCACTATAAAATCAAACACATATCTTTACCACACTATTTAGGTTAAACAGTGAATACATTTAGTACTAATAGTACTGAGAAATCTAAATGAAAAAGCAGACAATATTTTTTACAAGAAGATTCTCACAACTCCCTATCCTGTTGTTAATTTACAACATTCAATTTATTGGTTTACTGAATTGCAGTCTTGTTTTTTTTTTCTTTAACTTGGACTGCTGCACATTGTTAATGGCAGTGCACCGTATAAAATAATGATGGATTGATGATCTTTAATGAATGAGCATTACAAGAAAAAATGCATAAATAGAATGTTGTATGCGCTTTTTAAACAAGTTCAGAAATTAAACAATAATGTCATGGAAGGAGAGATCCGTATAACTAAAATACCAAATTCATATTTAAAATGTTTGTTTTTTGATATTAGAAAACCCCCATTGACCTTGTTTAAATTTAGTACAAATACTAGATGGATATGATGAAATATTGATTTTTATTGGAACAAATTAAATAAATACACTTATTTTAAGAGTAGCTAAACCAAACTTAACTCAGGATGTAAATAAACATTGAAACAGAAATGTACAAAACTTTGTAGAAAGTAAAAATTTTCAACATTGTGAACATAGTGTGCTACAAAATAAATTTTCCATGTTTATGTACTTTAACAACCATTCTCAATTGCTCTAATTTAATTAAAATAGCAAATATCAAAATCTAAATATATAATAAGTTGTTCTTTTGAACCAAATTGTAATTGTAAATAAACTATTCTCAACAGAAAAAATACAACTTTGAATTTATAAACATTTTTAAAGAAAAGTGCATGTAAGAGAAGGTAAGATAAGTTTGACAATGCATATGACACTCTTCAAATCACTAAATTTATTGAGCTGAAGTGTAAAACAATATAAATATCACTATTGAAATGCAATTGAAGTTCACTTTAGAACCACTTGCCCATATGTCAGTGATTCTATTAACCTGCAAAAATCAGTTAAAACATATACATTAAAATAGACAAATTCCATTTAAAACATCTCACGACCCATGTTAGAGTTTTAAGAACTTTATGCCTTTTCATTAGCAAAGTCATAAACATGCACGTGCATGCACACACACACGCACACAACCATACAGAGAAAAGCAAAGTATGCCAAATTTTATTTCTTTCATGCATTTTTCTCTACAGTGAAATGTTAATGAAAACATTACTTGCATTGAATGTCCCTTGTGAAAATTTAGTAATATATGGAACATTTTGAAATTTAATTGACTCTCCTGATCTTTCAGAAATTTTCCTATTAACCAACATTATTGATCTATTTTGTTAGGACCAAGGTTATTATAGTTTTGCCCTTTTATATTAGTTTTTATTACTGTTGTGATGTGAGATTTTGCATATAACTTGATAAATGTTTTGTATGTCTTTATTTATAATTTAGGCAAACCAATGTAATTTAGTGGTACCTTGGTGAGAGGCATTCTTGTTTATCCCCCATATTTACGACTTTTCTTTGTAATTTTACGACAGGATTTGGGGGATGTGTCTTAAACCAGTTTGATGAGCATTTCTTTGCTAAAGTCTTTTCCCCCATCCCCCACACAAAGCCAGGTTTTGCGTAATATATGGTCTTGGGGGGACAGGAGATAAGATGTTCTATTTCACCCATTGGTCTGAGGTATGGCTGTTTGGAATTGGCTTGTCTCAGAGGCCTTTAAGTACCATGATGTCCTATTGGTTCTAGGAATTGGAGAGAACATCTATAAATGTACTTGCTCAACCACATTCTCTCTCTCTGACCCACATATGATGAAGAAGCATCTCTCTCTCTAACCAACATATTATGAAGAAGCATCTCTCTTGCTAACCTGTGATGATGAAGACAACACAATGAAGAGTACAGCTCAGCAGCCATATTGAACAGACATGTGGCTGAAAGCTGAGCACCAACGATGCCTTAACTAGAGACATTTTAAGTAACTACAAGTCTGTGTGCCACCTGAGTTACACATCACCATTTGATCAGGTTGTATGGTTGCCAATATTCAAATGTACTTTGCATTTTGTTATTATTTATGAATATTATCAGTAATACAATTTTTTATGTGTAACTTAACTCCTGCTTGTCTTTTTTACTACATCTAATTGCCTGAGGTTATAGATATAGAAGCGAAGGTGGGGATAAGTTATATACAGTGGTAAGTCTGTGAGATTAGGTATTCTAAGGCTACATATTAATAATACAATAGGGGACAGTAGAGCAATATATATTACTCTACCAAGATAAAACAATTACTATATTTTCTTCTGACCGTATTTGGAAATTCAGTTTAGTTTTAGTTTTCCTTCATTGTGTATTTTTAGTATTAATTTAGTTTTTATTTCTCAAAGACATTTCTATTTTATTTTTATAGCTTTTAGTTTTAGTAGTTATGGTGTGGTTAAAGAGCTACTATGAAGTTTAGTTTTGTGTCACAATCAGACAGAACTGTACACTTAACTGGTTTGGATATGATATGAGTTTAATGTTAGTGGAAGCTTACTGCACTACATGGTTTACTATCCGGTTTTGTGTTTTTCTGATAAAAACAAGCGGAATCAAAACCAGATACAGTGGAACCTTGGTTCACAAACGTCTCTGAACACGTACAAATCGGGTTATGACCAAAAAGTTGGCCAAACTTTTGCATCTGTTCATGACCACACACTCAGTATATGAACAAGCCAGTTTCCCTTTCGGTTTATCCGCGCCGATGATTTCCGCACGTGTTCAGTCTCTCCCTGTGCATTCCCTGTGCAGCAAGAGAGAGAGAGCGACACACACACACACGAGAGAGAGAGAGACGACTGGACGCATAAGGCCGAGAAGGCAGTTAAAGAATGCACCAGGCTTGTTTTTAAAGAGACAGATTCGATCATTGTTTTAACCTCGTATTTAATGAAGACTTTTTTCTATTGGATTTTAACCTCCACTTCACTTCTGTTTACAGCGATCGGTTCGTAGCGTGCATAGTTGCAATGTTACTTTTCTTGGTGATTTATTAAATTACGGATTTTTCAAATGTTCTTTTTTTCCCCTGTGCTTAAAACTCATTTAAAAAAAAATGTTTTTTAGCGAGCGGTTCGTAGCGCTATAGCGCAAATTCTTGCAGTGTTAGTTTTCTTTGTTGCTCAAGGTTTTCTCAGTGTTATTTAATGTTTTTACATTTAGTTTACTATTACACTGTGCATTCTTTGGTGTAATTAACTATATTTGTGCTTAAAAATCTTTAAAAAATATATTTACATACAGTTCGTATGGTCTGGAACGAATTAATTGTATTTACATACAATCCTATGGGGGAAATGACTTTGGGTCACGACCAAATGGGGTTACGACCAGAGTTTTGGAATGAATTACAGTCGTGACCTGAGGTTCCACGGTACTGAATATGAACAATTTTTTTACAATGGTATAATTTTTTAAATATTTTATATGTTATTTGTGTTAAACAAATGTGCACTGACTGTTGGCACTTTTTGTGTTTTCCTTTTCTTGCCCAGAATGGGTGAATTTGTAATGAAATTCAAGGTGTGGCGGACAGCCAGGGTCCATGCTCGGCCAGGACGCCCCTTCAGTATATGTTCAGGGGGAGCAGCCATGGACTTTGCAATACCTCCCCCTGAACGCTAGATGGCAACCCCCTTGGGTTGGAGCGGTGCCTTGGTTTCCCACAGGGCTCTATGGGAATTGGAGTTGGTTGCAGCCCTGTTGGGTCCCGCAGACGCCACCAGGGGGTGCTGGAGCTGAGACTCCTGAGCCCTTATGGGCAGTGTTTTCGCCACATCTGGAAGTGCAGCCGGAACTCGGCAATCAACCACCTGGAGCACTTCCCTGTGGACTATAAAAGGGGCCAGCAGTCACCACTCTGGGAGCCTGGGTCGGGAGGAGGAGGACTACGCTTGCTGGGAGAAGTGTTGGTGCAAAGAGGAAGAATGTTTGTGCTTTTGTTTACTTGGGACTGTGTTGTGCCTGTGGGGGTCATGGGGAAGACGTGCCCCACAGGTGAAGAAGAAATTAAAGTTTCTTTGGCTTTTATATGTGCCTCTGGTGTGAGTCTGTGTTGGGTCAGGCACCAATATAGCGCCTTTGTTACAAAGGTTTGAGGGTTTTTTTTACTCGAGATGTCTACAGCACACATTTCCTTCTCCAAAATAATGTGCTTATAATAAATTCCTTCAATATTGCATTAAAAAATCTCCCATACTGGGTTTTAGCATTTTCTACTAGGCATATGGATATCAACTATTAAACAGCAGCACAGAATAAGCCAAATTCCAGGCTTCATGAGTCTGACGTCCATTATGATGAGTGAACGCATTATTTTTTGCTTCTTGTATATTAAGATGTAATTCAAATGCCTGAAATCGTAATGGGCTGGTCAACAAAACCTTTATCGTATGAACAGAAAAATCACGAGCATTTTGCTGACAACAATTCACCTGCCACTTCGCACAGGAGAAATCCTTTTTTAAAAAAAAAATGTCACTGATCAAGAGACTGACAAGTCTCTCAAAGACTTACAGAAGTAAAGCCTCTAATTGCACTGCAACACATCTGGACAACATGGCAACAAAATGCTATAGAATACAAAATGGTTACATGGTAAACTCTACAATAACAAGAATAAAATTCCATTAACCTGTAGTTAATTTATTAGTACAAAATATCTATGTATTGACATTCCTGTACAGTATAAGGCTTTCAAAAAAACACAATAGAGCAGAATTGTGTGCACACAGATCTGGAAAATAATTCAGTTTAAATACAAGCTAAATTTTGGGTTGCCAACCACACTGCATACTATCAATAATATTAAACACAGAAAACATTTTTAATAATAGCTATAATGAAGTACTAAGGAACATATCTTTCTCTTCTAGTATCGGATATGCAAAAAAAACTTTTCAGGTTTCTTGTGTGCAGTCACAATTGCCATTCTTGAAACTGATTGAAAGCACCACAGTATTGCACACAATACTGTATATGTTTATGAAACAGTTTAATTGGTTGCTTATTGAGCATTGATTTGGTTGTGCTGATTAAATCAGCAATATTTTATGACAGTCACAGACAAAAACCATTTAACAGAACACAGAGAATATAGACATTCTAACAATAGCTTCAAAACAGGAAGTCTTTTTTCTCTGAAAAATGTTGCTAAAAAACCTTCATTACTTCTGCACTTTCTTCTATGTGTGTCAGAATGTTCTAATTAAAATGTCATGTCTTAACAGTTCTTCCACAATGCATTCCTTTTTGTTTTTCTTACTTAACACGTTAGTTTACAGTAATACAAAACACGGGTGTCAGATTTCTGTGGATGATGTAAAAAACAGACAATTTCTATGATGAATCAAAACAATCAATTGCTCCCTGCATTTTGTGTCTGTGCTGAAGGACATTTTATTTTAAAACAAACTCAGTTCCAGTGCTTATAGATGTGCTTACATTTTCAAATATTCACTTAATTCATAAAATGCCAACAGGATGTAACATAATATTTCTTCATGGCATAGCATGGCAGGCACAATATGATAAAAACACTGGTTTGCAAATTCATTTTACTAAATCTAAAGTTTGCTTTTCTTTTGAGGATATAAAGAAAGTGATATTTTTAATGGGCACTATTGTTAGAAACAGTACTTCATAAAATTCCTTGAAGTCACCCACTCTATGAATACTATCTCTGATTTACTGCATAACGGAACTGCTGTTCCCACATATGCTTTTTTGGACAACTAAGTCTATTGTATGTACCGTGCATTACCTTTTGCAAATGTTTAACTTGTATGTACATTTAGTACCTTGTTTTTAAAACTATTCTAAACATACTTATTTAACTGCTGTCTTCTTATCATTCTTTTATATTTTTAATATGTCATTTTATGGTATGACTGTAAATTTAATAATGATGTGTACAACTAATTGAATAACCAGTGGAAGTACGGACTTTGCAATTGCTCATACAAAAAAAGGAAGTAGTGGTGGTTCCGCCTGAAAAGTATTTAGAAAGATTGTCTACACAAATTAAAACACAAGAGACTCTAAGAAAAGGGATATCCTTTATAAATATGTGCTTAAATAATAAGGAAACACATTTTAAAAATGCTAAAACTATGTTTCGTTTATATTGATGAACTACTTGCATGTTTTAAAGCAAGTCTGAAACAATACATTAATTTAAGTATTAACAAATCAAATTCGATTCACTAAAACTGGAAAAAGTGGACTTATACACAATGTTGAGCTTCATAAAAAGTGTTACGAGTGCTAGAGAAAGTCTAAAGAAGAGTAACTAGGCCGATATCAGGACCTCAAGGTTTGAGCTACTCAGCTATGAAAATAGATTGTTAAGAGTTAAGAGATGACATGACTGACATTTTTAAAATTGTGAAAGGAATTAATACAGTGTATTTTACTTTTTATTTCTGTTCATATGTTTGATAATTTTAACATTTGTAGCAGTGTTTTACTTTTAGCCATGATCATACTGCTTAAAGCTACAGCTACAGATTTGTACAGCTACACATTAGATGACATTTCTGTTGATTTTCACTCGCAGTCTTCATTAACATAATCTAAGTGAGTCAAAGGCAGATGATAGCACACTCCAATGAATATCAGTCATGTAAAGTGACATACCTAAGTAGTTTAAGTCTCGCTGTAACAACATTGGTGGAGAGCGGGGGTTCACACAGCATTTGCACTAACAGAGCAAACTGAATATGAGCAAGTAAAACATGTGAAATAGAAAAGCGATTTACTATGTGATAAAAGTGACAGTTATTCAGGAGCTGCTTGTGACAGCATGAGAAATTCTGGTTCAAATGTTAGTGAAGCATACCAAGGTGATGATTTTCTAATAAATGTGCTCAAAATATAAGTCTTTGTTTTAGCTATGCAACATTTAAAATGCATTATAGTTTGAAAGTTATATAAAATTATATACTGTTTGTGAATTAATTAATTTGCTACCCTAAAGTACTGGACCTTTTTAGTTTTTGTTCATTTATAATATTACTAGCAAAGCTGAGGGGATAAAACTAAATAAAATGTACTTTTTAATATATATATATAAAAAAGAGAATTCTCCCTGGAACTGCAGCTTATCATGCCTGCAGTCTAGAAATCAACTGTCAATCTACGATTGGCAGAGCTGACATTGGCAAGTAGCGTCTTGTGGGTATACTGCAGTAACTCCTTCAGGTGCCTGATTGTCCCACTGTCACTAAACAAGCCCAGGCTTTCTTTCACAATTTTTTCTGCCTTTCTGATTGACTCTACATCAGTTTATATTAAAAAAAACTAAATATATAAGAGAGGGAAAAGAACAGACAGATATACACTGTTTTTTAATGTTTATGTGAAATTTTGTTAGCCTTCCTTGGTTCCGTTAATGGTAATCTACTCAACTGAGCCATAATTCCTATTAATGTCACAAAATGTGCAAAATTTGTTCTATGAAGAGCATGTAATAAAACATATTTTATTTTCTGCTTTCACAAATTCTCAGTATTAGGTATGCCTTTCACTTTGTCATAAACTGTTTCAAAGCTTTTCTGTTAATTTCTATGAAAAGTCTTTCATTTTCACTTTTCAGTAGCAGTTTCGCATGGACAGACATAATGCTCACCGACAGTGTGCCAAAGCAGATTGTACATTGTGACTGTTTGCACTGTGTTTTTATTCCCTGGGGCTGGTTCAGGCACAGAGAAAGCACACTTTCCAACAGCAGTCAGATACAAAATAAACATGCTTTCAAATAACTTGAAGTAAACTGGCGTGGGATCGGCTTCGGGCAATAGCACATAAGGCAGTTCTCCTATGATGTTTTGAGTCTTTAAAGTTGACTTACTTACATACTGTTCTGACCTATCCATGCCACCTTTGGTTCCATTCCAGCCTCTGCTCTTGCCTGTCTTCAGCTGAACACTCTTGAAGACGACATGTTCGATTTCTTTTAAAATTAAGGATGGAGTAAGGCAGACAACTAAGAAGTTGTCAAGTTTTCTGTGTGTTTGAATAAAAGCTCCAGAACTGAATAAATCCCAGTACTGTCTCTTTAAGAGCCAGAATAAAGTTCTCTCATGCCTGCCTTTTTATGCAACTTGGAATCCAAAACATGACAATATGTTATTGTTTTCACAAAACATTCTATGATACTCTTAACTTTAAATAATTAGGTTTTCTCATTTTTGCATCTCTTTACAATTATCACTTATTTTTTATGTGTAATTATTATTCGGTGTAAGTAATTGTAATTATACAGCAATGACTGGTATGATACTGCACATTATAATCTGTTGAGAATATAATATTAGTTTGTATTTTCAGAAAATATTTGAGGGTAATATTTAAAATGTATAATTTATATGTAAAATTATATATTTGCATTGTTTTTTGCTAGTGCATCCCCAAAATATGTCACAAAAAGTAACTTTAATAAAAAAAAGAGTGACAAATAAGTGGAAAATATCTTTGTTACTGTATTACAAAAAGCTGACTCAGAACAGGAGTCGTGTGAAAAAGAACCTAGTTTTTTTGATCATGCTCATGTTTTTACTCATAGCCTTGGACAATTAGCCAAGAAGAAACCCACATGTCCACCTGCACATGTTTAGTTCAAAGGCCAGTGTGTTCTCAAAACTTAGTTTAGCCTGTTAAATTTATACTGTACATCTGGTGCAGTTAAAGTATGTTAATTTGTAAGGACAGTTAAATGGATGATTCACTTAGTGTAAGAAGGGGGTTGATGTGTTTTTATGATCTACGCCAGGGATTATTTTTGGAATTATATGAGAGAGTCATAACATTTTCTGTCTTTCTCATTCCCTCTCTGTTTGTCTTTCCTCCCTATCAGCTCTTTCTCACTCTTTCTGATGTTCACTGCTAAGTATTTATTGGGTATCTGTGCATGTCTTTTTAGGAATCAAATTAAAACAAATTTCTCAACTGATATAAATTATACAAAGTACATTAAGTGTGCAGTGTGTACCTATATCAATGTGTTAACAAATATAATCTTTCTATCATATTATCAACTAGCAAAATACCCGCGCTTCGCAGCGGAGAAGTAGTGTGTTAAAGAAGTAATGAAAAAGAAAAGGAAACATTTTAATAATAACGTAACATGATTGACAATGTAATTGTTTTGTCACTGTCATGAGTGTTGCTGGCATATATATATATATATATATATATATATATATATATATATATACACACACACAGACACACACACACACACATATAAACATATATATATATATATACATCATATATATATACATATACACATATACAAATATAGACATATATATACATATATACACAGTTTTATATATATATATACATATATATATATATACACACATACATATATATATACATATACATATACATATAAATATATATATACATATATATACACATATATATACAAATCTACATATATATATTAGGGGTGGGGCTCAATTAAAAAAATTAATCCAATTAATTAGAGGCTGTGTAAGAAATAATCTTGATTAATCGTATGTAATCGCACACGTAAATTTGCCCCAAATAGCAAATGTTTTTTTTTTAATTTAAAAGGGTTTTAGTGGGCGACAGAATCAAATAATAGACATGGACATGAATATTGTAAACTCAAGCTGTTTTAATTTCTGAAAAAAAAATGCTTTTAAACTGCATTTGAATTCAAAACAGAAACAAAAATATCATCCCTGGTTAAAATTGGGCAGACTTAAAAATAAAGTGGTAGTTTAATTACTTTAAGTACATTTGCAGAATGGTATTGTCTTTAAATAATAATAACCAAAATTTAACATAAAGTGCAGTTTTTCTTCTTAAAAAAATAAGTCAGAAACATAAAAGGTAATTTGACCAACTTAATCTTTAAACTCTGAGTAACCTCAGCCAAAATTATTTTGTACATTAGGCTAAAACAGTGTGATAATTGAACATTTTGTAATTAGATGCATTTAGAATTACTAACGGTCATGGAAGTCCAATGATCCCCAGTAAGAGCCACAAAGTCCTCTTTCTGTAATGCATCTAATTTTGCTTGCTTTTCAGTGTGCACAAAACCACGCTTTTATCAAGGCTTCGCTCGGGTAGTCTTTTGAAATGAAATTTTCCTCCGATCAGCCGTAGGAACGCGCTTTATTCCGACTAACATTTTTGTAGCTGTGATGTGTGCATCAGTGTAATCGATGCACGAGGAAATCATACATTGACAAAAGTTCGCCTTTGCTTGGAATTGAAAGTGTGATTAAATGCGTTATTTTTTTAACGCGTTATGGAGTACATGCATCGAAGCTTCTCAGCTGTGCTTGTGCTAAGAAAAGTAAACATTTTAAAAATAACGTAACATGATTATTTGTTAACAGCATATTTTTTCATACGTCCCAAACCAAGGAGATGCGAGGGTAAAATAAATCGGGAAGCGTGCGTACATACTCAGTGCATCCCCTATCGGGAATCGAACCTCGGATGTCGGCGCTAGAGGCGAAGCTATGAAAAAGAAAAGGGAACATTTTAAAAATAACGTAACATGATTGTCAATATACAGTAATTGTTTTGTGAGTGTTATTGAGTGTTGCTGTCATCAAGGATTTGATTATCATTATTTCTTTAAATCAGGGTCGTATTTGTAGGATATGTTGTGTTCAAGTTACATTCCATGTTTGTCAATCGTTGTAAAAATAAGAGGTTTCATTCATCAATTCGTTTCTTACTGCATCAATAAACAGCTCGTCTTCCTCTTTATCTGAGATGTGACACACTGCATGCACGGGTTTTTTTTTTACACTGTCTTCGTTTAGCGGGACATTGACTTCTTCCACCGTGTGCTTTGTTTCCGCAGTAGCTGCACTTATGAATATACTTGTATGTATCAGACGCTTCATATTTTTTTGCTGCCTTCTCAATTATGTAATTCGTTTTTTGTTCAGCACTCTTTGGAACTGTTGCTTTTTGTCTGTGCACTGCGTCCAGTTCACGTGAGCGCTTGGTGTTCTTGCATCGAAGGTTCCCAGCTGTGCTGGTGCCATCTCGTGTGATGTCCATGGCTGTATGTAATGTTAGTTAACACCCGGCAGTTAAAAGTTTCTCTCGCTGAGTTTGTTCCAAACACCACCCTGACCATCTCATCTTCCTCTGCATAAGCACAGTCCTTTACCCATGACTATTTAGCGGCAGTGTTTCTATTGGATTGCCGCTGACGGACGGCCTTATATGGGCAGGCACTAAATTACAAACGCCAGCGGCAGCCTGTCTATGAACTTAATTTAAACTTTAGGGTTACACCGTGCTTTGTTTCCGAAGTAGCAGCACTCATGAATATGGTTGTTTATGTCAGTTGCTCGCTTCTTATTGTTTCGCTGCCTTCTCAATTATATAATGCATGTTTTGTTCAGCGCTTTTTTGAGCTCTTCCTGGTTTTCTACGTACTGCGTTGATAGTCAGTTCACGTGATTACGTGGGAGGCGTGATGATGTCACATGAAACTCCGCCCCCCACGGCCATCCAGCTCAACTCCATTACAGTATATGGAGAAAAATAGCTTCCAGTTATGACCATTACGCGTAGAATTTCGAAATGAAACCTGCCCAACTTTTGTAAGTAAGCTGTAAGGAATGAGCCTGCCAAATTTCAGCCTTCTACCTACATGGGAACTTGGAGAATTAGTGATGAGTCAGTCAGTCAGTGAGGGCTTTGCCTTTTCTTAGTATATATATATATATATATATATATATATATATATATATATATATATATATATATAATATATAGCAAAATACCTGCGCTTCACAGCTGCAAAGTACTGCCTTAAAAGTTTTATTAAGAAGAAATTTAAATCTTTTTAAACTGAGGGAAAATATACCAATAATTACTTTGTATAACACATTGTGAGTTCGGCCCTCCGGTTGTAATATGACCAAGCTGTGCGCTGAGCTTACTCTTAAGCATGCAACGTACAGTTGGGCATGTGAACAGTAATCTTGTTTCAAATCTCACAGCTTGGATTGCTGCTGTCATAATCGGTTTGAGTTTCATGGTTTGTTTCAATTACGACAGTATTTGTAGGGCTTGTGTTGAAGAGACATTCGGCATCTGTCAAGCGCTGTAAGTATACAACAAGTTCCATCGATAACTTCACATCCAGCTTTTGAGAGTTTAAACATTCATAAACATCAAAGTGTCCACTGCTGAAATCGTCACCTGTGAATCTAAGATGTTTTAAAAAAAATTGCCGGTTGTCGAAAGGTGTAAAATATTTGGCCATTTCGGTACACTTGAAAGCGACAACCGAACAATTCAGCAGCAGCCATCAACTCACATGCAGAACCATAGGTGAAGGGCTTAAGCATTTCACTCTTATAGTGCTCCTGTGTAGTATAATTATCTCCTGTACCGTTATCAGTCCACACCTTGAACCTGTCCCAGTCATTTAATACATAAGACAGAATGTTCCTCCGGATATCAAGAGTGAGCCTGATATGGCCGTGCAATATGTAACAAAGAGAATGGAAAAGGTAGGTGCTATCTCCGGACATGGAAACCACTCGGTAAGTGACAGTTCTTTGATTGATATTGATCATCTCGATAGACATAGTAATTGGGGTTGGAATGATAAAGGAAAGGGGTACCCAATCAATTTAAAGTAAGTGTAAAATACCTATACAATAACTATAATTGTAATAAACAAACAATAAAACAGCGGAGAAGCCGTGGATTAAACAAAAAGGCTGTAGTTATCAGTAGGGAGACGTGAATCCTGTGGCGAAGCAAGGAAGGGAATATAGAGACCTTATATAGGCAGGCAGCCAACAACGTGGGAGGCGTTGGGATGGGGGACCCAATGCCACCTCACACGGTGACTGAGGTGCAGGCTATGGACGTATATATGTACATAAGTAGGATTCAGTTAGCGTTGGGAACCCGCGTACCAAATTTCTTGAAGATGGGCCCATAAGTAACAAAGACCATTGGAAAGTTCAATATGTCGGCTGACAGTGGCGTCATACCACCGAAATAAGTGTGTACATTGGTTTCGGTTAGCGCAGGGAAGCCGCCTACCAAATTTCGTGAAGATGGTGTCATCCTTCTACCTACACGGGAAGTTTGAAAATTGGTGATGTTGGAAAGTTCAATATGGCAGCCGACAGTGGCGTCATACCATCGAAATAAATAAGTACATCGGTTTCGGTTAGCGCAGGGAAGCTGCCTACCAAATTTCGTGAAGATGGGGCCATAAATAAGAAAGTTCAACATGGCGGACGTTGTCGACCGTTATCGACCGTTATGAACGCTACGTGTAGAATTTTGAAATGAAACCTGGTTAACTTTTGTAAGTAAGCTGTAAGGAATAAGCCTGCCAAATTTCAGCTTTCTACCTATATGGGAAGTTGGAGAATTAGTGATGAATCAGTGAGTTAGTGAGTGAGTGAGTGAGTCAGTCAGTCAGTCAGTGAGGGCTTTGCCTTTTATTATTATAGACTAGCAAAATACCCGTGCTTCGCAGCGGAGAAGTAGTGTGTTAAAGAAGCAATGAAAAGAAAAGGAAACATTTTGAAAATAACGTAACCTGATTGTCAATGTAATTGTTTTGTCACTGTTGTGAGTGATGAGTGTTGTTGTCATATATATATATATATATATATATATATATATATATATATATATATATATATATATATATATATTTACACACACACACACATAAACATATATATATACATATCTATACATATACACATATATACATACATATATATCTACATATATACACACACATATATACACACATATACATACATACACACACACATATATAAACATATATATACATATACATACATATCTACATATATACACACACAGCTATTTCAGTATCAGTGCAATACGCTGTTTGTTAAAACAGTTGACTCCGCTCTTACATGCAATAACAAATCAAATCATTCAGTTGTCTTTGCTCATATGTCATTTTAGAGCTGGACGCCTGGCATCTTTTTGGCCACAAGTTCGTTTCTGTTTGGTGTGAGGTTCTGTGTTGTGGAGATTCTCAGGATGGATTGCAGGTGCTCATCAGTGAGGCGACTCCTGTGTGCTGTTTTGTTAGTCTTTATCACTGAGAAGAGCTTCTCACACAGATATGTGCTACCAAACATGCACAAGGTTCGAGCCGCATGTAGACGGACTTTTTTTGTTCTTCAAAGTCACCAAAGCGCTGTGCAAACTCAGTGCGCAATAACTCTAGTAAGCGGTAATTGTTCGGCAAGGCAGCTGAAGCGCTGCATTATGGGATCTGTAGTTTATTGTGTTACCAGCGCTTCATATACCCGGGCTTTAATAACAATAATGCAGTATATAAAATGATCTCGGGCGGATATAATTACACGCCGGGCGGATGTGGCCTTGCCCTTGAGTTTGACACATATGGACTAAATAGAACTTGAAAAGATAGATTTTTTCAAATGTGATCGCGCAATTCAGATAGAGTTGACGCGCACTACAGCCTGCATGCCTCAATGAGTCATCCTCCCCTTGCTCTTACTTTTTTACCGTTCATCTAATGAATACACTAAGTAAGGCTTTACCAAAACAATCATTGATGGCGAATAAAGTATCCATTATTCGAGTATGTAGAGCGGGATATATATATATACATATATATATACCCGCGTATCGCAGGAGAAGTAGTGTGTTAAAAAGGTAGAAAAGAAAAGGGAACATTTTAAAAATAACGTAACATGACTGTCAATATACAGTATTTGTTTTGTGAGTGTTACTGAGTGTTGCTGTCATCAAGGATTTGATTTCTTTCAATCAGGTTCGTATTTGTAGGATGTGTTGTGTTCAAGTTACATTCCGTGTTTGTCAATCGTTGTAAAGATGACAGATTTCATTCATCGATTCGTTTCTTACTGCATCAATAAACAGCTCGTCTTCTTTATCTGAGACCTGACACACTGCATGCGGGTTTTTTTTACACTGTCTTCCTTTAGCGGATTTATGCATTTATGAGTATGCTTATCAGACGCTTCATATTTTTTGCTGCCTTTTCAATTGTGTAATTCGGTTTTTGTTCAGCGCTCTTTGGAACTGTTGCTTTTATCTGTGCACTGCGTCAGTTCACGTGAACCACTCGGTGTACTTGCATCGAAGGTTCCCAGCTGTGCTGGTGCCATCTCGTGCTATGTCCATGGCTGTATTTAATGTTACCTTAGTCCTGACACTTAAAACTTTCTCTCGCAGTTTCGCTGAGTTTGTGTCAAACACCACCCTGATCATCTCATCTTCCTCTCCATAAGCACAGTCCTTCACCCGTGAATATTTACCCATGGCAGTTTGCTATTGGATTGCCGCTGACGGACGGCCTTATATGGGCAGGCACTAAATTACAAACGCCAGCGGCAGCCTGTCTATGAACTTAATTTAAAGTGTAGGTTTACATCGTGCTTTGTTTCAGTAGCAGAACTCATGAATATGGTTGTATATGTCACTCGCTCGCTTCTTATTGTTTCGCTGCCTTCTCAATTATATAATGCATGTTTTCTTGAGCGCTTTTTTGAGGTCTTCCTGGTTTTCTATGTACTGCGTGATTACGTGGGAGGCATGATGATGTCACACGAAACTCCGCCCCCACGGCGTTGAAGCTCATCTCCATTACAGTAAATGGAGAAAAACTGCTTCCAGTTATGACCATTACGCGTAGAATTTCGATATAAAACCTGCCCAACTTTTGTAAGGAAGCTGTAAGGAATGAACCTGCCAAATTTCAGCCTTCCACCCACACGGGAAGTTGGAGAATTAGTGATGAGTCAGTGAGTGAGTGAGTGAGGGCCTTTTATTAGTATAGATTAAGATTTACTGTCTTCTTTCTTGCAGGCAGTAAAGGCTTAGCACACCAGCATCAGGCAAAGCAAGTTCAAGTATGTCATTTTTCTGAGGTCTTTTGTCAGTTTTAAGTTTTTGATTAGAGTGATGAGCAGTAATGTAACTATTTTTAATAAGATAAGAATCCACATTTAATATTGTATTTTGTGATTACAAGATGTGTACTGTACAGCTTATGAGAAGGGGAAACATAATAATTTGGTGGTCATATTAGATTTAGAATAAATGTGTTTGTGTCAGCTTGTCCTAGGTGTTTCTAATATAAACATTGTTAATAGCTGGCATTTTTAAAAATTTATTTGAAAGTAAGTTCATGTTTAAAATTTGGTGTTCCTTTTATAAACCTTTACCAACACAAAACATTAGGGTACCTGTTTTTTACTTACTTCTTACCTTTCTCTGTTTTTGCTTTTTCACAAATTGTGCCATTATTTTTTAGCTCCTTTTGGCACTTCATGCTCAGGATGATGCATATGATAGTACACATTCCTTTCCAATATAGTAGTATAATAGGAATATTTCTAAAATGAAATGTATTGTATTAGTAGTTAATTTACACTAGTTTCAGGTGTTTTTTTATCGGAATCAACTAAATTGAGATTGATTAGAAGAATTAATCAAAAGTATAATTTATATAATTGCCCATTTTTACCTTTTGAGTAATAGCATTTAACTACATTGTATGCATAATTATTTCTTTTTGATACAGGAAAACAATAGGTCTTGCTGTTTGTGAAATTTTGAATAATGTAGCCTTTTCATATTTAGCTTGCATATAATTACTCATGCTCATTTATCAAAATATGTATCATTGGTGATAAACAGATTGATTTTTATTGTATTATACCTTTTAATATCTACCAGTTTTAAAACTATATTATAAAGGTTTTGTACTGTTTTGTAGTGCTTACGGGTGGCAATTAATATTTATTTTGGAAGTGTGAATTACAGGTGGGTCTTAGGATATGAACAAGCATATAAAAAAAATCACCCAAAGTTTTCAATACATTTTTATATAGTCTTTTTTTTATGAGACAGACCAGTTTTAATGTGGATAAATGTGTAGCAGCCATTACTAATAGTGAGGAATGGTACTGCACAGTATACACATTGTTACTATTGCCCGTCATTTTGTGCTTTCATGAACACCTCAGCTAATATAACCAGTATTATGTACAGTGTCACAGCAAGCTCTGTAATAGTTAAGCAGTCTCAACATCCTCTTGCCAGTTTAGCTGAGCAATAGAAGCTTCTTGCAATAATTCTTAGTGTCCTGAATGTGCTTCCCAGCCGTGTTACCTCTAGGAGTATACTGTAGCTGCTGGGAGGAGAAAATGGCACTCAGAATGATCCCTCGGCAAACACATGTCTCTGTAGTGACTGTCCAACTCTATAAGGTACTATATTATTATCAGCACTATAAGATGTTTAAGCATAATGTCAACATGCTCTTCATATTCATGGTTCATTTTAGATAAAATTATTTGTGTTTTAGGATTTAATGTATAGTAATATTGCTTTAGTGTCATTTTATTAGTTTTGTTTGGAAATATTTTTCTGTAAAAAGCTTTTAAAACATTACATACTGTATTTTTAGCAGTTTTTCAATTAAAGTGACAATGCTGTCATTGCTAGTGACACTGAGCCGTTGTCTGTAGGGGGATAGTATGGTCCAGTATTATGTGTGGAGCCCTGGAGCAATTGACTCATTTGGCAACAATGTAAGCTCAGGACACCAGTGGACAGTGGTTGGGTTCATTCATATTGGTAACCCATACCATTAGGTGGCCACACCTATTCTGACTCCATAATTGATAGCTGGGCTTCTGACCTTGTGCCACTTGAGCTATAGATTTTGAGAAAAGTAGGAAAGTGTTCAGTTGATAATAAGAAAGAAAGATGGAAAGAGTAGAGTGGGTGAAGATATGAAAGGCTTACTCATGTTTTTCTCTTTTTTTGTAATCCAAATCCTGATACTCTTCTGCCCTCCTGTATTATTATTGCTTTTTTATACAATGAACCCTTTCATTTGTTTTTGCCATTCTTTGGGTTTGAGTTCTAAGAGAGCACTTCCTCCTGGCCACAACAGATCGTCAAAACAGTCTGAATTAATGATGCCTTTATACTTTTTTACTGGTCCAGCTGATGATGTAATATTTTGAACTGGATTGATTATTTATTTCTTTGTAATTAATAAGTGTTACTGTGCCAAATATTTTTCTAGTGTACTTGCAGAAAAGGCATTTATATTCCATTTTCTTCTGAGGATCCTCCTTACTTTAATGATTCCCTCATAAGTGTAGTTATCAACATTTGTAACTGCTATTTGAGGGACAATTCATTCAATGTATAGCATTCTATCTGCATATGCATATCTTTTTCTTACTGTTTTTTCCTTACATTAATAGGTTGTTAATAAAGTTGTCAAACAATTAAAAGTTTTAATTACGATTACTTGCACCATGTCCCTCAGTTAATTGTGATTAATCTCATGTTTAACCAAGAGGGTTCAGTTATGTTTTAGTCCCTTATGAATGTATCTTAGCTGCTCAAACTGCAAAGACGTTTTGTGCTTTTCATATAAATCCTTCATATGACATAATTGTGTAATGTGAAAGTAACGTGTAAGAACTGTTAGACTTCGTTAAATGATATCTCTCAGCCTTGTATCTTCAACTATATTTAGAAGTGAGCAGTCTGATGCAGTACTATTTGCATTAAACTGTAGTATTTAATGCTTTAGATTTTGTTTCATTCATGGACATAAGTCGTTGTACATTCATGGCTTGTAGTTTGCTACGGATTTTGCTGCTGAATGTTAGAGTTTTTAACAGTGGCATGCTTGTTTTGCTTTTAGCTGATAACCAAGTGACATTGAACTTGTATTATATGTATATTTAGCCACACTACATTTACAGGTATCAAAAATGTTGTCCTTTGAACTCTCTGAGACTTTTGAATCAGAGCAAGCATCATAAATTTAATTTTTCTGTTATTATTAATGGAATATCTTAGATTGGAGTTTCCATTCCCCCTAAATGTTATATTTCCTGGTCATGGCCCTTACTAATAAAAACTAGGGCTGTCAAATTTTGGGTTCAAATACTCAATAGAAAAGTGAATTTTGAATGTAGGTAAACAGTTGTAAGTGCTACTACAGTTTAGTTTGTATTTATTGTGCATTTTTATGCTTTGTTGTTAGTTTTGCTTTTTGCTCATGGTGCATTGCATGCAGCACTTTATGACTTGTGCACTGGTGCAGCCTTCACAGAAACATCATTTTTTTTGTACATGGAAATTGATGTAATCAAAGAGGAAAGTGAAACCAAGACATTGCACATGTCGCTCCATATTAATTTAACATGTTAAACACACTTGTTACTTTTCTTATGCACCCTGTCCCCTTCTCCTCTTCCAGCCCTCTGCTCCACTGTGTACCTTTCTGCTGTTGTAGTGAATGGACTTCTGTATTTTGTGTAAGTCTTGGCACAGTGAGTCTATTTGTGTTACGCAAAAAGAGTACTAACTGTTACATTGTACTGATCTTTGGGTATTCACACCTTTTTTTATTTGGCACACACTTTCCTTAAAAGCAACTTTAAAATTCTACTACTAAATAAAAAAAAAGAAAAAAAATTACACAGCAAACAAATCACAAGAACCACAGGCTATAGGTTAAAAGAAGAATCATGTTGTAGAAGGTAGATCAAGTGGGTGGAGTAGCCCAATTTGTTAAGTTTGCAGAGTGGGACGCCAGTAGTCAAAGAATAACATACAAGAATAAAGTAAACAGGATACCTTTTCCCCCCTTTACAGATTCACCAAAAATATAACATATATAGCGTAGTTTTTAATTTTGTTTTTAGGAATTGTGTCAAGTTAGCAGCCTCCAAAAGATGAGCATTAGTTGCAACAGCTAGGTATGCTTTCCTTATACTGAAAATTCTATTTAAAATGACTATTTAAAAGCCAATTTAAAAGGAAAATCGAAAATATGGCAGTTATTTCCTATTATGTTTAATGAGAATGGAAACGAAATCGAAGATGAAAGAGTGGTGTTCATGAAACCACTCTTGCATTACAGCAATGTGTATGGTGGAATTATTATGCTTGGTATAGGGTAACATCATGAGAGAATAGTGTATGCACCATATGCATACCTGTTCTTCTAAAATGGCCTTATTTTCCCTGCCTACTGTGTAACTATGCAGACAAGTCATCTCATGTCTTTAAGAAGTGGGTTTCCCATACCTTTACATATCACCATTGTATACAGTGGAACTTCGGTTTGCGAGCATAATTCGTTCCGGAAACGTGCTCGCAGTCCAAAGCACTCGTATATCAAAGTGAATTTCCCCATAAAAAATAATGGAAACTCAGATGATTCGTTCCACAACCCAAAACTATTCATATAAAAATGATTAATACAAAATATAAAGTAAAAATACATAAAACAAATTAACCTGCACTTTACCTTTAAAAAGAATCATGGCTGGTGTGAGTGAGTTTCTAAACTCTTGTGGGATTCCACCCAACGGGACGACACGCGGAAGAGTGTCCCAAAGCAATCGCAGTGTAGCAGTTCGCCGTATAAGTTCATCCAAAAAGATCGCAGACATGCTTAAAGCGCCTGCCGTCGATGGGTGATACAAGGAACGTTATAAAGATCCCGCTACAATAAATAACAGCGCTATTGCTGTTTCAAGCTGAATAAAGCTCGTCTTGCAAAACATTTGTAAACCAAGTTACTCGTAAACCGAGGTTCCACTGTATCACTTTTTCAGTTTTCCTTAGTTTTTCACTGATAATTAACTCCTTTTCCTTTCATCTTAATAGCCCTGTTTTTAAGGATTTAGTCCTCTGAATTGATTCGTTTCTTCATGAAATGGCAGCCAAGCAGAAATAAGAAGTGAAATGAGCCAACAGATGACCAGCTAAATTGGAACGTCAAACTGCAACCATTTCCATTATGAGAAGCCAATTCTTGCTGTTAATTAAAGCCATTATTGAATATCCTGACTTGTTGTTGCTCTCATTCTGCCACAACAGACTGTTGATTTTCTGTTTTTTTCCCAAGACCATCGTCAAGATGTTTTGGTGGCCTGAGCAGACCAACATGACCAAGACCTTCACCTTTCTTTATTTTCAGGTTAGCTGGTCATGTGGCGTCTCATTATTGTTTGGTTGCTCATTAAGGAAAAAGAAACAACTAAAGGGTCTGAGTCACATCAGTTAAAATGAAGGCAAAACAAGTTAATCAGCTGCAAAAATGGCTCACAAATTAAGAAGATAGATAGAACGGAAACCTGCAGCCACTATGGCCCTCCAGGACTGGAATTGGACACCCCTGATTTAGGTGATATTCATTTCATACTTTATGTATTTAATGAATATGTTGTGTAATCTGGCTTATTGACTGAAGCACACTAATTAAAGGTAGTTTCATGCTTTGTGTACATTACATTGGGATGATCTTTGTAACAGTGGACTTGAATAAACAGATTCCAAGCATAAATTAAATTACTACTTTTGAATGGTGCACATTGATGTCATAACAACTGTACTTTCTCTAAAACTGGTCAGTATTTCCCCTAAAAAATAAATTATTAGTGGGTGGTTTTTATTGCTGACTTTTTACTAGGAATGGGGGTGGCACTGATGAATAACAAAGTTATAGTAGCAGTAAGCAATCATTTAATGCAACAAACATATTTTTGCCACAAAAAAGGCATACATTCAAACTTTAAGTTGAATCACATTTACAAAAGGCATTTCTCCAACAACTAAAATGTGTGCATGGCTTAACATTTGGGTGCATTTATAGACATAGATAATTGTTTTGAAGCATTTTTAAATTTTTTAGTTATTTCATCAAAGAGTATGTTATCATTATTTCACAGTTTAGCAGTTTAGTAAATTGATTTCAATTTGTTTCAAGACTTCACTCTCCACCTCTCAGTTGGGGGAGGTCGGAGATGCCTCTGGATTCCTGGATGAATGATTGAATAATTACAGTGTCTGAAGAAACACTGCGGATGTCATTTAGTTACTTTTGTCATATCTGTTCACAAAGTGAATAACTGAGAGTGATTTTGAGCTGCCACTGAACCAAAAATTACACATATGAAGATGTATATTAATCAAAATAAAGCACATAGGAAGGTATGAGTACTAGGAGAACATAAACTACAGTGTAAGTAAAGGAAGACTAGAAAACTTGAAGCCTCTTTGAGCCTAACTCATAGTTCTCAAATCCATGCGTATTGCTAATGTACTTAATTCCATTTTCCCATTTGTGTACTGAACCAGCCTCGTGTCTTTATAACCTCTCATTCCTCTTTTCTCATTTCAGGCTCTTTTCCTCCTGTCATTAACATAGCTGTCCCTTTCTAGCTCTGAAGTCAATTAAGCTCTGACTTAAAGAGTAGCTTGATATCTCATGCCAAGGTCACTTTTGGCCCTCTCAAGCGTGATTTTTTCAACTCCAGGTTATGAGGGTCTGGTGCTTTTCAAAGCAGCCAGTACATCACAGGACTCATTCATGTGTACACTCAAATTCGGACTAACACAGTGCCAATATGTAATCACCAGTTTACCTATAGTCCTTAAAAATATCCATATTCACATTTTCTATGCAAAAAAATCAGGAAATTCCTGTAACATTAATATTCAATGGCAATGTTTATTTGAGTGATTTTTTTATGGAAGCTCATTTAACATTTAGTCTATAGTAATGTTAACATATTTTATCATTATTGGTTGTAGGAAAGTTAGTATGTAGGAAACCCCATATTATTACAGTTTCTGTACATAATCTGATAATTTGTATGAGCAACACCTCACATAGGTTGCACTCAGATGACTTTGTAGTCAGTGGTCGTGTTACAGTTTCTTCAATCAACTGATAAATAGCAAGAAGGCTTGACACTGTCATAAATAATAGCCCTTTCCTGTCATTTTTTTTTCTTTGGACACAATCACAGTAACATGCTAGTGAAGCAGATGGAACTGCTCTTGCCTGCTTTACAGTATCATATGTATTTCCTGTTGTGAGGAATGGTTTTAATCACCCTTGAGAGCACAAAATTCATATGATATGATAGCATTGCTTTCTTGAGTATATGGGAATAATGTTATTGATGTATTCTAGGGATTTTGAAATGTTACCACATAATGGTTATACAGTATATCAAGAGAGCAGAATAAATGAAGAGGCAGTCTGTTACAAATGCTTTAACTTTTCTGTTTTTTGTCAAAATCCAGTTCCATATCAGTGTATAAAAATTTATTTCCTATAATTTGAAAATTCTGAGCAATTTTCAAAATTTATGGTTAATAGAGCCATGTTATTCTACAGCATAGCATAGTTACAATTTTCAGCACCCATTTTCTAATGTCTTTTTTTTTTCTGGTACAGTTGTGAGAAAGCAGAAACCACCTAGCAGCATTAGGCAGACATGTTGTCAGTTCCTTCTGGGAGATATGGACAATCTAAAATCCACTCTCACTCTTAACATAAAATGAAAATTTTTTTCATATGTGAGTGGAAACCAAGTACAGTGGACCCTTGACTTATGAACTCAATTCGTTCGTGAGGGCTGGTTGTAACTCAAGTTGGTTGTAAGTCAAGACTATTTTTCCCATAAGAAATAATGGAAATACCCATAATGCGCTCCGAACCTCTCACAGCAACACTTACTTAACCTTTTCATAATAAAAAAGGGTTGTATAATGCGTATAATTTACCAAAACACCAATAATTTTTCTAATGTACTAACCAAAAAGTTATAAAAAGTGCCTAGCCTACCAGAAACAACAATTTCATACTGTACTCACCATTTAATTTGACATCTTTGGGCTGCAGGAAGGGAGGAGGAGGAGAATGAAATGGAAGGTGGTTATTGTTTAGAAGGAGCCTCCTTATGCAAATCTTTTCTTTGTAAAATTGTCGAGATGGTGGATTTCGACATGTTGTACATATTAGCAAGATCGGTCACGAACGCCACTCTCATATTTCCGCACAATTTCCTTCTTCGTTTCGATTGTGATCGCTGTTTCTCAAGTTAATAATGACAGTAGTCGAGCACTCAGTTCAATGCTGGCCGTGTTGGGAACTGCTGTAATAATACACTCCAAAGCAAGCCTGTGCTGACTCAGCCTGATGACATCATCATGTGCCGCGCCAGCCCGCTAGCTAACATCCCTTAACAATTGTTTTCTTTACTTTCGTTACCTTCTCTTCCTTCCTTAGCATGGCGTCTTGCTTGCCATGGTCTTAGTGAATTATATATATAGATAAATCACTGCACTGACCGAAATTCCGTCCACAAACACATGTATCTGGGCTCCGACTGATACTTATGAACGATCTCGGCTGTTTGTTTACAATCGTACAAGCGGATACACGTGATCGCATTCGGGTCGTAACGCAAGATGTTGGTCGTAAATCAAAACAAAACTTTTGGTCATAAATCAAGTTGTTCGCAAGTCAGGCCGGTCGTATGTCAAGGGTCGACTGTACCTTAAGAAAATCCACATATGTACAGGGAGAATATGCAAACTCCTCAAAGATAGTAACCAGGCTGGGAACTGAAATTGGTTTCTGGAAATTTACTGTAAGGGAGCAACACTTAACCACTACCTTACCAAGTTATTGAATTTTCCTGCATACTAGGCTAGCTAAAAATGCACACCCAATATGGCTGTAAGATCAAAACTCACTATTTGAATATGATTCAAATTTATTTGGAAATGTCTTATTTGAAGACAAATGGTGACGTTTGATTGCAATGAACATGTTTGTTTTAAGTTGCAGTCATTTTAGCATTGTCTTACTTCAGACACGCTTTGCAAAGCTTTGGTATATTCCAGATCTGGTTTTGCACATCAGCCTTTTCAAAATTCTGACTTGTAAGCTTTTTATTTTCATTACTAAAACTTGCAGCAACACAGCTTCACAGCATAGTTTGAGATAGTTTTGTCTATCCTATGCTCTCCTATAACAGCATAGTTTTTCTAAACACATCTCCATTATATTAAAAGTATTGTTCTGCATCTGATCCTGTCCTGATTCACTCCTAAATCACTGATAGTTCTTTAATGCTAAGACATTCTTATTAACGCAAAATAAAAATAATGGTTTTAATTTGTTGCTCCTTTTAATATAGTAACAATTACAATTTTCCACTGTGAACCTGTTCAGGTCATCTTTTTTACATTTTAGCTGAATCTGTAAAAAATACCCTATTTAGATTAATACCACCTCTTATTCATTGACCTCTGGCCCTTGCTTGCAGCAATACATATTTATCAAAACTGAGTCCGTACACTCTACTTTGCACCAATGGCATTTTTATTTAATTATTTTGAACTCACTACATACTTCAAGTCTTGTGATTTTTTTCAGAATGCTTTTCTGTATTGTTCTTTAGAAGTTGTTTTATAAAGATATGCTAACTCAAAATTTTAATGAGGATTACAATTGAGTTACTTCATTTGTGTAGCATGAATAGACTATAGAGAGCTTTGATTTATCCAGAAGATAGGACTGTGACTTTACCTCCTTTCCTTAAGGAACCAAAAAATGCTTTGCTGGGGTAAAATGCTTTTCTGTGATTTTGTCTCCTGTCTTAGACTTCAGAGGTGCATACTTAGGCTTTTTTCAGTGATATTTTCCTGGTGTATGGTTAACAATCTACTTGTTGAGCAAAACTCTGAGCTCCTGGCACCCACTGAAGCAGGCAGCCCGTGGTGGGTCAACACTTACCTACTGGCCGGGGGCTGCCCAGCTTATGTGGGCGATAGTTGATTAATGGGACAAGAAGATCCCTCCCACCATCGAAGACAGCCCATTGGCATCCAGCTCTATGCCAGTTGAGCAGGGACTTGTAACCTGTAACTGCTGTCTTCCATGTTGTGCTTGCCCTGTGAGGTGAGACTGGAGTGACCTCTCCAGGGTGCAGGCCTGGGCAACAGTATCTGAGGGCCTTGTGCTGCCCAGACAGCAGGGTCAGTCTTTTGGCTATGTCGACAAAATCCAAAGGAATGCAAAATATTACATTTGGAGCAGGTTTGGCTGTAGGACTTGCCGGAAGAATGTTCAATATTGACATCCAGCTGCCTTCAGGACTCTGACTTCTGATTTTTCCTCAGGGTTAACTCCCGAAACCTTTCCCATGACTGGGTATATTTGGAAGACAGCAGAGGCTTGAAATGGAGTTTCATTCTCCTAGATGAGTGGTTCTCCTGGACTGACGAGCCCTATCTGCCCGAAGCAACTGGTTATGGCGCTTGTAGCACGCCGTTACCCCTTCTCCTGTTATTGGAAACAATTCCGCCAGGCTAAGAAACTACAGTAAGCCACACGTGACCACCAGGAGCTGGACTTAGTTTTCAGATGCTATATTAGATGCACCCCATGGGAGCATTTGTAGATTGTGGAAGCTTGTCCTCGCCATCACCCCTGGCTATGACAGCTTTGTGGAACCATTCATAAATTACATTGTTATAAATTTAAATATTCCTCACTCAGTGCCAAAGTGAAATCTGTTTGTCATAAAATTGATCCACCCATATTTACTGTAATCTTACATCGTCCCTTTTCCGTCATTGATGCAGCCTCCCATTTTCGCACCCTGCAGCATAGCTCTCAGTGTAGGCTGAAAAGGCATTTATTGGCAAAATCATTTGTTCTTTTGGCAGTTACTGGACAGAAGAAGCTTTGGTGCAATGTTTGTGGACATAATTAAAATGCAATGCTCCACAAATTCATACAACACATACTCAACCCCATTAAGAAGGGATCTAGGCAGGGTTGTTCACTCTCTCCTCTTCTCTTGAATCTATTAGTGGTATCTCTGATTGAGGTTATATGTACACCAGCAGTTCTCACCCTTATTTTGCTACATAATTCAAGCCACAGAATATACCAATTATATTCTTCTATCTAGGTAGAGCTCCCAAGATTTGTGCACTTACTTTAGACATTTTTAAATCCTTCAAATCAATTTCATGTTATAAACACATTGACTGATTTCTTCCCTATTGCTAATCAAACAAAGTAGCTCTTATATATGGGCATATTGTTTTCGATCATCACTTGAGACTTCCATTGTGGATTTCCAGACGGCAGGTTGTTGACCCAATCATGGTTGAATATTTTTTTGTGTTTTGAGTCCTGCTTAGGAATTATCAAGATGAGCATTGTTCCCAAATTCAGCTTCGTAAATTCAATGATTCTTATACTTGCCTCCTCTTTTTTGCTAATCAGAGATTCAAACTTTACCCTCCTGATTTATTTAGAAAGGCAACAGATTAAGGTTGAAACTCTCCAGAACAGATGTGATGCAAGTGTCTTGCTTTCAGATCCATTAGTGTATAAGTGGCCCTATGTCTTCTGGTCATTCCAGAACTGGATAAACCATTCTGTCCATCCATACAGCCTGATTTTGCATTAAGTCTGCAATTGTTTGTGCCAGTTTCAATCTGAATACCTGTAGGTTCTACAGAGGGGCCATTATATCATATTATATAGAACATGGATACAAAACATTGAGGCAGTTAAGTATTATACCCAAATATATGTTTTTGCCCACATATAATAATTGTGCATTAATGATAAGAGGTTTATTTATTTGATGTTCCTTCCTCTTCCTTTTTCTTATTTCTGTAGCTTCAGTGAGCACTAAGGGCATGTAAGGGCTCACTAACATCTCTTCTTATTAACCATCCTCTTTTGTCCATTACAAGCTCCTTCCTTTCTCTCAAAAACCCGGTTTCAGTTCTTCACTCAGTGCTACACAAGTCTTGCTGTAAACCCCTTCCCTTGCTGTCTGTGGTGTCTGGATCTCAACATATTCTTGTCTATTTGCTGTGTGGAATCCTAACCATAGGTTTTTTCCATTTAAATACATGCATAGGCTTTATATCAGTCCATGTAAACTGCACGTAAAGGACCTTTGGACATATCTTTTTTTTCCCATGTTTGCCCCTGCAGTGTTCCTAACACATTTCTGCACAGGCAAGGGCTTTGTCCTCCTGTTCTAGCTTTCTTTCTTTAATTGTTTTCTCACATTCTTTGACAGTATCTTTTAACGGTCCTGCTTTACCACAAGCTCATGTCTCACTTTGTCTGTGATTCAGCCTGGGCTTTTTTGGAAGAGTTGATTGTCATCTTTCTGTCCTTTGAGTTATCTTTCTGTACATAAATGTAAAACTCAAAACTAACTACTTTTCTGGGGAAATCTTCTGCAATAGGAAATTTGTAATTTGGTGGATCATTTTTTGACATCACTGCAGTACCTGGTAGTGGGAAGGGATTGGAGGATTGGGCTTTCAGCGTCATTTGAGTTTGTTATTTCTTAGATATAAACATTTCTTACTGTGAAATTTTGATTATTTTGGATTAGAAATAATTAATTTCATCACAGGAAATCCAAATATTCAGAACAGTTTATATTGGTATCTTAAATTTTAGTTGAATTGCAGACATCTTTTCAATGATGTAACTGCCATAACAAAAAATTATTTTTAATATCTCTCCATACCTTTTCAAAGTAACATAATAAATAGTTTTAGACGGAATTTGTCTTGATAAACAGTGTCTCTTAAAATCATTTACAGTCCATTATAGCTAATGTTCTTTATGTTATATAAACAGGATATATTATTGAGAGCATGCTTTTGGATTTATAATTATTTAATATTAAACACATTCCAGACATTTACTTTCCTAGTGTTGTAAAAATATTTCATCTGTCTATTTATCCATATCTATATTATGTTCTGAAATTGTATTTATTTATTTATTTTTAATTCTTAAAGTTCAACTGTAGTAACATGATCATTCTCCAAGTCCGCATTGGTGTGTCATATTTCCTCACACAAAAATGCTTTGTGAGAAACATTACTTAAAAAGAAGTACTGGAAGGCTTACACAATGTTTACTTATAATCATATGATATACTACTGATTGCGTTAAACTAAAAAGCTATAAAATCTTGATTTGTTTTCTAGATACAGGCAAAGAGTGATTTTTAAAGTAGTAACCAGGAGAACTGGGGTTAAACCTGTCAGGGTTAAATGCTTATATGGTTATTGCTGGAAAGTGAATTAGTGAAATATGGTAGAAAACAGAACATTCAAAAGTTTTCCAAATTTTTGAAAGTTCAAACCAGCTATTTATAAGGAATCATATAATGAAGATACTGTGGAGACAGACAACACCGATGTCCTAGGAAGCTCTGTGGTGCTGCACCTAAAATTAGACATTTAATTATGATTTCTTTCATGTTGGAATTCAAACAGTTGTTGTGTTTAATTTTGGTTTGTAGGTTTTGGAGATGAGAATGTTTTATTGAAGTTAAGAGGGTGTTTTGAGTTTGCCTACCGCCATTAACCGATGCTACCTGGTGTATGCGTCACAGTATCAGGACTAAGGGGTGGAGGCTTAATTTGAATATGGCTGTTTGTACTTATTGTTTACATTACTTGAATGTACGGTGCTAGTAGTATTAAGAAAAGACTCAAGAAAAAGTGCTTTTCTTGATAAATTGAGCTTGTTTGTGAAAATAATAATTCATATTTTTGTTTTTAATTGTCTAGATTTGTTTTCTATCTATGGTTAATTTTTAATTATTATGTGTTATTCTATTCTGCACAACTTGGTAATGGAAAAGCAGGTTCAGAAAATCTATTAATGGATGATTTACTTCCATCTTTTTTATTCTTCAGTATCTGGAGTATCCCTTAAATTTGACAGCACATGCATATTATTGTATTCCTCTTAAGTATAGTCTAGTGGCTAAGGCATTTGACTTTAAATTTCTATTTACCTGGTTTGATCTCCTCTTCTAAATGAATTGGCGACACTGAACAAGTATACATCTAAAAACTGTACTGTAGAGCAAAGTGGGAATTGCCAACTTTGCTAGGTTTTTAGTGGCACACAAAGTCTGTTAAGACAGCAGATTTAACAAAGACACAGACATTTAGAAATAATACCCATCTACACCAGCATGACGGAGCTTAAGGTTAGGGGTTAGTATGGTTAGTGTGTAGGATAAATGGTTAAGGTTAGGGGTTAGTTTTGTTAAAGTTAGGATGTAATGGTGTTAGCTTGCCAAGCATTTTGATTTGTGATGAGCTATAAGCATTTATTACCAAACTGCTGGTCCAGACATGTGGTGATGTCACTTCTGCCCTGAAACTGGCGACGTAGACCTGCAGTGACGTATGTTGCTATGGCTCTACAGGTCAATACAACTCACATTCAGCTACACTCCCCCACATGCAATCAGGAGTAAATAGCTGAATTGCAGCTCTTCCATCAGTTTGGTCAGCTCTGTACTTCATCTGATTAACAGTGTAAATCAGACTTAAGCTGGCACCTCTTGCAGACATTTCTTTAGATAAATATGTGCCCAAATTGATTCATTTTAGTTTTGCAGCCAAAATTAAACTCTGGCTGAATGTGATGTTCAAAATAAGTCCCCTGAATCTGTAACTGCAAGTGACTTTGATCCAATCACCGGATATTACACCTTCCTTCAAAAGTAGTTGCATTTATCTCATCTGTGCTCTTTTGTGGAAGCTGAAAGGTGATAATTCAGTCTCTCTTTGGTGGAGGTAAATAGTGTTCTCCATGGAGAAGCTGAAAGCTGACAAGTCACTATTTTTGGGGTGACAAGCCATCCAATCTTTGCAGAGCAAAGAGCTTACAAACTTTCTTTGGCCTGGAAGTTAATCACCATAGAAACTTGGAGCTGGATGTCCTGATCTAGTTCTAAGATCAGAGGTTGAGCCAAGTATGAGAAGACTGAGAAGAAGGATTACTTTAAAAATAGAACTTCAGCTCCTGTACTCTTGTGCCGGAAAGAGTGACACTTTTCAGTATGATTTTGCAGAGTACACTGCAAAGACCCTAACAGCAAGATAAGGAAGGCAGCATTACGCCACATCACCAATAAAGAATCATGTAGTAAACACTAAATGTGAACTCCATTGCAAGAAGAATCCTCCATTTGAATATGAGGCAAAAACTCTCAACTTCATACAGCATCAGACATCATCCTTAAAGATTTAGACATGCAGTTTTATGATATAATATCTAAATAATTAAATCAAAACACTAAATAGCCTGTAAACATCCATCCTATCTGGTGTCCTGTCTTTTATGTTGATATATGGAGTTATCATATTTCTATAATTCTTGTGTTTATCAATAATATTTATTACTTGGTTCCTTATATTGAGTGTGCTTCCATTGCCTTGAAATAAGTCTTAATGGCTGGAAACTCTTCCTACAGAGAAAGGTAAGGAGAATAAAGTGTGAACTTTATTCAATTATTCTTTTAATTACTAGTATTGCCAAAGGCAACAATGATAGTTAACTGATTGATTAACATCAATTAGTCAATTGTTCTCTTCATTACACACATCTCCTACAACATTTGTACTTGCAAAGTTCCTCAGATGGTGTTCACTATAGAAGAAAGCTATGTAAAATAAATATTTGTTTGTTTAGGTATTTAATTAGCTCACTGCAATGGAACTAAGATGTGGGGTGATTGATCATCTACTACTAATATATTGTACAGTACTTGCAAATCTTATTATATAATGCTAGCACAGTTCTATCTTAGATATGTTGTGATCGTTCTAACATTACTGTTTCTATTGAAGTATAGCTCCTATTGCTAGGTAATCATAGAGTTCACATATTAAAATACTTTGAAATACAAAAGGTTAACTGTATCTGTAACATTGCATTACAAGTTAGAAAAGTTAAAACAAACTGCATTTAAATGCATTTTTAAACCCCTTTTACTTTTTTTTCTTGGGCACTATAGTGCCCTCTCATATTTCAAACAAGTTCAACATAGATTAATTGTTAATTTTTGTTGCAATGTATGAGTATAGGTATGTGAGTATGCTTTGGGATTGTCTTGTTTTCATTCTAGAGTCAGCTCTTTCCCTGAACCTAATGATTTTGGCATAGGATTCTACTCTTGTTATCTTAGGAAATGAATGGTTGGCTAAAATATGACATATACAGTGCATCCAGAAAGTATTGACAGCGCATCACTTTTTCCACATTTTGTTATGTTACAGCCTTATTACAAAATTGATTAAATTCATTTTTTTCCTCAGAATTCTACACACAACACCCCATAATGACAATGTGAAAAAAGTTTACTTGAGGTTCTGGAGCAGGTTTTTATCCAGGATGTCTCTGTACATTGCTGCAGTTATCTTTCCCTTTATCCTGACTAGTCTCCCAGTTCCTGCCGCTGAAAACCATCCCCACTGCATGAAGCTGCCACCACCATGCTTTGCTTTAGGGATAGTATTGGCTTGGTGATGAGCGGTGCCTTGTTTCCTCCAAACATGACGCCTGGCATTCACACCAAAGAGTTCAATTTTTGTCTCATCAGACCAGAGAATTTTGTTTATCATGGTCTAAGCGTCCTTCAGGTGCCTCTCATCAGACCAGAGGACCTCTCAAGCTCTGACAGAGTGACCATTGGGTTCTTGGTCACCTCCCTGACTAAGGCCCTTCCCCCCCATTGCTCAGTTTAGATGGATGGCCAGCTCTAGGAAGAGTCCTGGTGGTTTCGAACTTCTTCCACTTACGAATGATGGAGGCCACTGTGCTCATTGGGACCTTCAAAGCAGCAGAAATTTTTCTGTAACCTTCCCCAGATTTGTGCCTTGAGACAATCCTGTCTCGGAGGTCTACAGACAATTCCTTTGACTTCATGCTTGGTTTGTGCTCTGACATGAACTGTCAACTGTGGGACCTTATATAGACAGGTGTGTGCCTTTCCAAATCATGTCCAATCAACTGAATTTACCACAGGTGGACTCCAATTAAGCTGCAGAAACATCTCAAGGATGATCAGGGGAAACAGGATGAACCTGAACTCAATTTTGAGCTTCATGGAAAAGGCTGTGAATACTTATGTACATGTGCTTTCTCAATTTTTTTATTTTTAATACATTTGCAAAAATCTCAAGTAAACTTTTTTCACGTTGTCATTATGGGGTGTTGTGTGTAGAATTCTGAGGAAAAAAATGTATTTAATCCATTTTGGAATAAGGCTGTAACATAACAAAATGTGGAAAAAGTGGTGCACTGTGAATACTTTACGGATGCACTGTATGTAATTGCATGCATTCATAATCATAAACTACAATTTATTCCTCCAACGATTAGAATGCAAAGACTCTTGCATAAAAAGTACAGCAATATTTTTATTCAATATACTAGAACCTTCTAATTAGCATTGACCTTGATATGAACTGTGTTTAAAATATTTCCTGTTTAAAAGATTATATGCCAGTTGCGCTGACCTCTGCAATAACGAAGACATTTAAATTTCAAATTTTTCAGCATTGCAAGTCTATCACAGTTTCTCTCATTGACCAATTAGTTTCCTTTGGTGCCAGCAGTGCAGTTAAGGATGCAGTCAACTTGGCTGTCCACTATATCTTTTAGTATTTAGACTTATGATATTACTAATGCCAGGATCTTATTTGTAGATGTAATATAATGTTTACTGTATAAAGGCTTACATTATATATTACTGTGCAGGAAAAAAATTAGGGATTATCAAATTATTTTGTATATTTGTGTTTTTGTACAAAATATATACTGTATATCATGATGAAATGGTGTCTTTTATGATATACTATCTTGTTACCCGACTTCACATGGGACATTTTCTAAGTCAGTGGGCCTGAGATATAATGCCATTGGTTAACAGGATGTATTAGAAGTACTATCTAACTAGGTAAGTACTTTTATACATACAATACTTGTATTTTGTTTTCACCAAGGTTTAACATTAGTTCACATGAGCTGCTTACTGTTGAACATGGTAAATACTGTGCTTG
The DNA here is from genome assembly GCF_016835505.1 of Polypterus senegalus. Classification (NCBI taxonomy): domain Eukaryota; kingdom Metazoa; phylum Chordata; class Cladistia; order Polypteriformes; family Polypteridae; genus Polypterus; species Polypterus senegalus. The sequence continues at coordinate 114,440,584 of NC_053157.1, read as the reverse complement.
GTGTGAAAGAGATTGCAGCAGAACTGCAATTCAAAGGACATCACCAATAGCGGTATTTGGTCATGTTAAAAAGTGATATAAAGTTGATTCATTCAAAGCTGAAAACAGTTAAAAGTCTCAAGTCTCCATTAACATCACAGCCTAAAATTAGTACTACCTCAGTATACAATGGGTTTGAAGAAATGTTTACCAACCAAGCAAAACAAAAATTACTACTGTAATTACTTTTACTCATTCAAAAGCATTAGCCCGCTCTCTTCTTAGATTTTGAAAAACAGCATTTGTCTCAGCTACATGGAAAAAAACACTTCATTTTGTTCAGTTGTGTCTTGGTACCATCCGTTAATTTGTGATGTTTTACTTTCCTTTTGTTGTTTCCTCTTAGTTTTTAAAATCTCAGAAAGCACTTAATGCTGATTGTTGATTGTTATTGCAAACTTAATGATGGCATGCAGGTGGACAACAGTCTTGGATTTTTCAAAAACACAAGGCTATACACTTGTTAAGAATGTTTTGTAATCAGTGTGGCCCACCATGCTGACACCGCCACCTGAAACTGACAGAGACAAGCGTGGGCCACAAGTTCAAGGCGCACAAGGTTTATTTTTCTTTTTTCCCTTGTGGGAAATGCCTTCCCCATTCCCCACAACTATAACATAGTCCAAGCACAGCACACAAACAATGCTCTTAAATTTACTGTTTTCCTTCTCCTCCACTCCTCTGGTCAAGCTTCGTCTTCCTTCTCCCAACTCTAGCTGTCCGAGTAGTGGCTGCTGACTCCTTTTATAAGGCACCCGGAAGTGCTCCAGGAGCTTGTTTACTCACTTCCGGCAGCACTTCTGGGTGTGGCAGAAGAACTGCCCATAAGGGCTCAGCAACTCCTGCTGCAGCACCCCCTGGTGGCACCTACGGATCCTGCACCACACTTCAACTCCCATGAAGCCCTGTAAAAGTCTGAGCACTATTTTTTATTTATTTTTTTATTAACTGTGATTGTTTTACCAAGAGGATCCCCCCTCCTTCTATTCATGCTTGATGCGTGCTTTTTAAGCGATGTCTGTGGATCACCAAGGGACTAAAGCGAAAAACCTGATCCAAAGGCTGTAAAGGTTGAGAAACACTGCTCTAAGATAAACTCCATAATCCAGCGAGACAGTGAAAATTTTATCCCAAAGAGGCTGAGGGGAAAAAAAAAACAAAAACAACCGTCGCTACCTTTGGTGACATGACACTTTCATTAGCGTATAAAATTTTTTTTAAATAAAAGTGTTTGGAGCAGTATACTTGCTGATGAGAACTAAAGTCCCCACTTTGGCATTTGTACATACTTATAAATAAGGAGGTGAGGTAATATTATATCTTTCTTACTGGATTTGTTGCCTGAAATTGGCTATATTCACGCATCGGGCAAACACTTAGTAAATGTATTTTCTTTAAGTTTTGCCAAACTTTGCTTTTTGCACTTCTCTTCTGAAGATGGCCTTCATTTGCATAAACCAACATGCCCCTAGTGACATCCTTGTCAGCACTGTGCCGAAATGGGGGAACATGATGTGTTAGAAAATTAGCTGTCATGTTTTTTATTTCTTGATATTAGTTGCTAATAATACTCAACCGAGTAGGCTGCTGTTTTTTCTACATCTTCACCAAATTTCAGTAAAATCTGTAAAGGCATTTTTGAGATTTTGGGGTATTTATTTTTTATTTTTTTAAACCGCTAAGTATTGATATATTGAAATGTTTTTTTCTTAATGGATACTTACTGCTGTAGATGTGTCATCCTGCCAAAGTTCAGCTTTTTAGTTAAGCAACAAATAGTGTTTTTGTTAATGAATGAGTGGAGACATTGAACTTTACAATTCTTATATACTGCATATACAGTATATTGTGAATCATGGGGGTTGTCACGGAGCCCCAAACAGACTCAAGGAATCAGTGAAAATAAGGTTTATTATTCACAATTACCTTTTAAAAGGCTTCTTTATCCAAATAAACCTCCACAACTATAAATTCTTCTTCTTCTACTTCCTCCCCCTGTCTTGCTTCTCCTCCACTCCTCCCAGGTGAGTGTTGCCTCTCTCCGCTCCTGGCTCAGACTCCCGGGATGTGGCAGGGATTACTTCCAGTACTAGGGCACAGCCCAATAGAAGTACCTCTGGGTCAACTAGAACTCTTACAAAGTATGGATAACTAACAGGGGATTACTAATCCCAATAGCTTCCTCTGGCCATCCCCACAGGAATACAGTTCCCTTTATGCCTTACAGGTATCTGGGTGTGACACTGTCTAGCATATTGGGTAAGCCACTGCTCCAAAAACAATGTCTCCTACATTTCTTACATTGGTCTACCTGTCGGGTCATGAACCTGTCCAGCCCCCATGGCGCAATGTCAAAGGCTTCATCTCAGGCACTGGCATCTGAGGTTTGATCCCCATAAAGAGAAGCAAAGGTGAGTTTACCTGACGAGCCCCAATTACGGTGAAACACGTGTAATGTACGGTTTGTATTATTTGGCAGGTACTATATCACATATCTATGATCTACTTCTTGCAAAAGAGGATGTGGTGGATGTTTGCTGACTAACCACAAGCATTACCTGGTCGGTAACCATCTAAATAATCAGACTCCCAGACTGTGCATCTGAAAACAATTTCAAATGACAATAAACAATGATATATGACTTTATAAATATCAGAAAAAATCCATCCATCCATCCATCCATTATCCAACCCGCTATATCCATGTTAAATTACAGCAATAGCTTCTATTATATTAAAATTACAAAAATATAAAATGCATCAGCAAATAAAAAACAAATAACTTAAATATCCCTTTTTTGTTCATGTTTATCCAGTGCAAGGATGCAAGAGCCCCATACCTAATATGTTTTTAATTATAGAACAGTTTGAGGCCAATTTATAGAGACAAGCAATACCCTTAATAGCTGTACTATGCAGGTATTAGGTTTGAAAACAATGCAGTTTATTTTCATGCTGAGTAAAGTTCAAATCTCTATATGTTCTAACTACTGTATGTATAGTATGCATGGTGCACCAGTAAATGTACATTTACCTTCTAATAGTAAAATGATTGATAGGAGTATAGACTCCTAGACATACAGAAATCCAATACAGCTTCACCTAACTTTATTTCTCTAAACTTTGTTGTTTTTAATTATTTCTCATTTGTTTTGTGTCACAGTTTGATTGTGGGATTTAAAATGTTTTTGCATATTGACTTGATGTATGGTGGCAAGAGACCATCTGAGGGGGAATGATACCACAGTGAGTTTCTCCATGTACAAATAATTTGGTTCTAGCTAAGTATATGACCCCAGTTTACCAGATGTGAGGTAAAAGCAGTGACAGCTGTTCATAGTGTTTGGCCATGCATGTTTCACACTACAAAGGGAGACATCAAACAGTGAAGCAGCTGTTGAACAGAGGTGTTACAAAATAGCACATTTATCTCAGGAACACCTCTCTTTATGCCATAGGTTGTACACCCGCATGTCTCTTTGTTCTCTGTTCCCATGTATCTTAGCTCTCTGTTTTCCCCAGCTGAGAACTAAAAAAAATTTACTGACTGGACTGCAGACTATTAAGGAATTTGAAATTTCTGGATATGGGGATAAAAATTGGAATATAGTGCAAAACCCACACAAACATAAGGAGAATGTGCACACTCCACACAGGCAATAATAACTAGGCACGGGATCTGAACACTTGAACCACTTGATACATGAGTTACAGCAGTAGTAACTGTGATGAGTCTATTTCAGCATTTTAGGAAAATGTCTGCTTCTTTTTTAGGATTACTTGATTTATTTTTATTATTATTGTTTCTTTATTCACCACAGTTTTGTGTTGATCTGTATATGTGCACAATAATTTTTACAGTTATGTAATGTGTGTCATCATGGCCCAAGTTATTAAGATGGAGGTGCACAGATTTTGGGATCCAAGTTTTGGTTTCTGTTTATGTTTTAAACATTGTTGTTAGCAAAGAAGAAGGTAAAAGTTGTTGAAGAATTCATTGTCGGGAACTGCTTTTTGTTTTTTGACTGTGATTTTGGCATTGCATTTTTGACTTGGTATTTCCATTTTTTTTATATTCGGACATTTCCTTGTACACAAACAACAATTCTATCAATCCTTGTGAGCTCAAACCATCTCATTATAATTTTTTCTTGTCTCATTATTCCTCATTGCATGTTCATAATACTAACCACTGCGCTACTGTTCCACCAGTTGACTTTGCAGAACTGAAGGAATAGTTAGTCATTAGAAATCAGTAACTTTTCTCCCCTGATCAGGTTTCCTTTTTTCTGACTTTCTTGTACCTAATACTGTGAATAAAATAATCTGACAAAATTCACTGTGGAAAAATTATGTGGAATATATGAATGTGATTTTTGCAGATCTACCAATGATAAATACTCAAGCTACTGGATTCTAGAAACCTTTATTTTTTCATCCTGTAAAACTGTACTTAAACAGTGTTCTATACTAAAACTGTATACTACGGCTGTTAAAATAAAGGTATAATACATTATTTTTCTTTCATTGCATTCAACACATCCATTGTTTGACAACCCTTTCTATCAAAGCCAATGTTTTCAAACTTGGAGCTGTAACCTTGATGAGGTTGACACTGTTTAAAAAAGATCAGTTCCAATTTTAAGGATTGTCTTTAAATTGCCCAGTTTTTAAATAAACATACAGATAACTGAAAATATTCTTCAGTTGCAATGTAAAAGTATTTTGCATAAAAAGTAAGTATAGTTATACACAAGAGCATTTATTCTCATCCTATGCGGTACACAAACAACTTCCATGTTCATCACTCATACCAAATCAAGGTCTTCCAGTGCTCATAGTGGTTCTGAGCGAACAGCTATCTTTTTACACTTCTTTGAGCTTGTCCATACTAGGGTGGAAAGTGTCTGCAAACCATGTAGCAAGACTAGTGGATTTTTGCGAAAGATAGGGTCTCAGATGAATGCCCATTTTTTACTCATCCCCTCCACCCGTACAACCAATCTACACAGCATGTCTGTCTCTGGTCCAGTCCTCCAGCATTACCAGATTTTAAGATTTTGTGAACTTTTTTTGTACCTTCATTTTTAGAACAGTTTTCAAAATTGGCAGACTAAAGTAGAAGAATATGCAATGTAGAACAAAGATAAATTCTAATAAATATTAACAATAAAATACACTTACCTAACATTTAATTTTATTATTATTAATATTAATCATCAGTAGAAGGCTATTATTGCATACACAGTTTCCTGCTTTTGGTGACCTTCATTCTTCCTTTAAAAATGAATATAGTTGTCAAAACTGACCTGACATTGACAATAATGACTCTATAAAACTTGAAAATGCTCATCTTTACAACTGACTTTTGAGTATTTTCTTTTTCAAGTCATATGTAACTTGAGTTATTTTTGTATTTTTTTGATCTGGATTCACATGTAACTGTGTAATTTTTGTAAATTAAAAATATGGAAAATTTAGGCTTTCTAATTCATACTCTTTATCAAACCATGATACTATTCTTATATTAAAAAAATAATTCAATAAAAAGTGTTTGATGCTTAGGTCTGAGTTTTTCTTATGTACTAAAAAATGTTCTGTAATCATTTGTTAAAATCTCTTAAATGCAATATTAAAGAGAAGAATTGGAGTTAAGAAATCTCACTTATGTTTCTGCCCAGTAAGAGTGCATTATTTAATAATTTAAGACTGAAAGAAAATGAGGATGCTTAAAAATATTTCAATTCCTGGAGGTGGCACAGCAAAAGGTTAAAAACCCCTGGCCCAGTTATATCAAGTAACATTCAATCAGATATGTGTCAATAGTAGGGCTGCAATGATTAGTTGACATAATCAACAATGTCACCTACAAAAAATCATTGACGCTGATTTTTTTATTGTTGACGCATCATAAACAGAACCTTCAATAGAGGCTCCAGTCACAAAGAACCACATTGATTTTTGTAGCTCCAATGCACTACATGAACGTCAGGGGGCAGTATTGTTTGTTATTGTTTGTCAAGACGTACAAGGTCCTACCAACGTAAACATCCTGGAGTTGTGATGCTGCCGTCTCTCGAGAGGTAAGTTTTAGCGAGTAAAGTTAGTGTCACGTGTTAATGTTGATGTTTGTACTTTAATGTGTATATCAAGGTTTTGACAAGGATAGTTAACCCTTAATTTTATAAAGTACTTTTATTATTATTCGATTTGTTATTATTTTCTCCCTTGTTGTCTTTTTAACTCTTATGCCTCACACTGAGTTGACTGCACCTTCAATTTCGTTGTTCCTTTGTAAAAGTGACAATGTCAAGAACTGTCTGCATGCAAACACACAGAAGTAAACGCTGATGATTGCAGGCTTGTCTAGTGCAGCGGCTGAATCCCAGAGACAGTGGTGCTGCAGTTGTGCTGGGGCTGGCAGTGCTCATGAGCTGGTTGCTCAACGAATATACGTCACTGACTGATCAGCTCCGGCGTACTGGCAAATTGCTCTGTGAAGCAAATATAGCTGGTTGCGGGGTTCATTGAATATACATCGCCGAATATACTCAGCTCTGACGTGCTGGCAAATTGCACTGAGAAACGACTTTAGCCGGTTGTGGAGTTTAATGAATGTACGTCGTCGAATGTATGTCGCCGCATATACTCGGCTTCGGCGTGCTTCCATATTCAACTGGAAAACGACTTTAGCCGGTTACGGCGTCCAACAAATGTGCTTTTCTGAATATACTCGGCTCCGGCGTGCTTGCAGTAATTAGCTTGTTACATATTTTGATGTAATAAACTACAACACTTTTCCTTCAGAGTGTGATGATTAAAACATCTTTGTCTGCAAAATCATTCTTGTGTATTCCTGCTACCGCTACTCCCTCTAAGTGTCTCTTCTAAGCAGCTGGGAAAATTGTCTCAAAGAAGAGAGGTAGCCTCACACCAGAGCATGTCGAAATGCTCATGTTCCTGCACTGCAAACAGGAATATATGAACTGAATCTTTTATAAACTGTACATTATTGTTTTATTTTATTTGACTTGAAGCTTTATTTAAACCTTTGGACTTTAAGGCACACCAATGGCCATTTTTGGTTAATTTAAATGCACTTTTTTTTGTTTAAAGACTATGTGCACTTTAGTTTGTATTGTTTAATGTATTTCTTTTTTACTGTGATGGTCACACTAATATTAAACATCTGAGTATTTTCAAATTCATATGTTTCACTGGTTATTTCAATTTGATTATTATTAATTTTAATCGTGTTAATGCAGAGACATCAGGGTGACATTCACAGGTGGATTACACTGGAGCCCAGAACAGGATGTGCAGCCACAGGTTGCAGGCATCAAAATAGTCAGGCATGAAATAATCGTGACTAATCGGAAAAAAATTGAATGATTAGTTGACTACCAAAATAATCATTAGTTGCAGCCCTAGTCAATAGTCTGTTTAGTTAAGCATTTGTTTTGAGTAATAGGTCTACTATTATACCAAATCATTCATCATGACTATTTGTTAGCAGTAAGCTGGAGGGCCCTGAGTTAAAGCTTTGGAACCACTAATATAAGCAATTCCACTAATAATGGCTAAGAAAGAAAAACTCTGATTGTTCCTTTTGATTTAAAACTGAACCAGACAGTTCAAGGTACAAAATTGTTGACACTTGTAAATTTAGTGTAGGTAAATTTAATTATCACAGAAGCTGAATGTCCTTGGCTTAACACTTAAGAGCAAAACATGCAAGATGCTGCTGTTAAAAGTTCTAATGTTAGGCAGCAAAATCTGTGTCAGGCTACAATCTATGCTTATATAACTCAACTTTATATCAATGAATGAAACAAAATGAATGAAGCATTAACTACCAATGTTTATTGCAAAATGATCACAGCAGACTGCAACCCTCTGAAAATAATTGGAGATAGAGGGCTGACAGATATTGTTCAGCCATATCTGACAATTTTTACACATGTGACAAATATGTCATGTTTCAAGGAGTTATATGAAAACCACAAGCTTTCACAGTCTGAGCAGCAAAGAAGTTATACAGCAGTCACATTCACAGTGGACTACTGGGCATTGGTGAATTTCCTTGGTTTAACAAGCAAATAATCTATTGAAAATGTGCGAATGGTTGTGATTAAAAAATTAAATATTTCACAGCCCTGTTACACATAAGGGAAGCACAATATGATTTCTTGTGGAACTAATAAAGTAAAGCATAGTGAAAGAGGATTTATTGTAGTTTATTTTGATATTTATATTCTATTTATATGCTTATTTTCTATGTTTGCTCTTTATCTGTTTGTACACTTGTAAGCAAGTGAAATTTACTTAAGTAAATTTAAGTAATTACTTAAATAATTTACTTTGGGAGTAATAAAGTTTTTATGATTTTGAACTGGGCAGTCTAAATATCTTAGAATTAAAAAAAGAACTGTATATTTTCTTTTTCGAATTCATTAACACTGATGTTTCCAAATATGTGTATAGTTCACTTAATATATATTTTAAAGCTAGTGACATCTGTAATTATAAAAATGTTGTACTGATCTTTTAAAGTCATTTATTATGTTTTAGTTCTGTAATTGCATTTTAATACCAGTAGATTAACATAAATAATTTACTCTTGTAGTTTAATAGTATAGACAAGTGAGACTGGTTCCTAGGTTGCAGGAAACAGAGTTGTATTCAGTACTGCATGTTTGATAATCAGTAGATACACACACCCCAAGAATGTGTTCCTTAAAGACTTTTTAAAAACTTTTTTTTTTTTTTTTAAAAACTGTTTGGCAGTTGTTGAAACTAAGGTGTCCAAGCTCATAGTGGTAGTAGAATGCAGAGCACATCCCATGAGCACAGGAGCAATCGAGCAATCATTGAATTTTGCAGAGCATGGAGCAGTTTTATAAGTTTTTATATGTGTTTGATTTCAAATACTGCACCAGTCAGGCTAATCTAACTAGAAATTTGTCTTCTCTTTCTCTTTTTCATTTGATTATGGGAAAACATATGTTTAGCCTGTCACCCTTGTAGTTACATATCCACCGCTGCATCTGTTAAAATAAATTAGAAATGTGCAGTTGCTATGATTTTTGGTTAAGTATGCTGTCTACTCTTACTGCACCATTTTGTATTATATAGGGTCTGGCTTTAAATAATATGCTCATTTCTGCAATATCCTGAATATAAATATATCCTGTATATTGTATGTTGTAATAGGAAGGTCTCTTTCATAATAGTGCATCCAGCCAACATAACTCCAAAGAGGCCACAAAATGAAAAATGAGATCTTTATTAACAATGTTAACCTCATATATGTATATCACATAACTAAGAATGCTTATGTGTGTGGAGCACTTTAACAAGTAAATTGGTATATTGGAGGATATATTCACCAAACATTAGCACAACACGCTGGATATAACTGACAAAGAAAATTGTAGAAACTGGATTAGTTGAAGGCAAATCATAGTGGAAAACCCAAAAATGTGTCTAATGAATAGTACTTAAAGGTACAGCAAAGTCATTGCTCAGCCTCGGGCAGCAAAGTATTGTAGATGCAAGTACTGTGTGAAGATTTAAATTTACTTCTTTGCTTGACACTTTTATCCAAGGTGAGTTACAACATTTGAGATACAATTGGTTACATTTTATGTATTTTCCTGTTGGAGCACAGGCAGGTAAAGTGATGTTGTCATTGTCACACAGTGCCAAATTCAGGATTTTAACCCACAGTCTCAGTGTATGATGTCCAAAGCCTTAACCACCCCACAATGCTTTAATATATGTCTTAAAAGAAATGGTATAGGTAATAAACTATTCTTGTAGAAAGACAACAAGTAGAAGATATTAACACTAGAATTACCAGAGCCTAAGAAAAAACTCGTAGATCCATCCTACCTTAAATCACTTCTTAAAACCGTTCTCATCTCTCCGCCAGAGCTTTTTTTTTTTAATTCAGTTCCATTCTCTCAGTCGCGTTCATGATCAACCACCCCCCAATCTGACACTGCTGTTTTCACATAAAGACGCGCTATAGCTCAAATGTGATTTATTTGGAGACGCGCTATAGCTCGAATGTTATTTATATAGGGAAAGAAAGTACAGTGTCAGGTGCTCATTCAGTGTAATAGGAACCATAGCACAGAGAGATGTGTACACTGCAACAAGTACACATGTCGTGAATGTTGGAAGGGTGTATGGGAATTGTTAATATTTGAATGTGATGATTTTATATAGCACGGATCAGAAATCAGCAGTTCTTAGCATTGCACCACGCAAGCTGTCGTATCAACTGCCTACTGTAACTTGCTTTTTTTTTCTTCACTTATAGTCTAGAATAAAAGTGCACTTGTTTTGTTATACTTGTACACCAACATATGTTCCTGTGTTTGAGCGACACGGGCATGCTCACAAAATAGACATGTAATGCCACGAAAAGTGCACGCAGGCACTGCAGTTCACAAGCATTGGTACGAGAATGCAGTCACAAGTACGCTGCAGAGCTACAGCGCATCTTTATGTGAAAACAGCAGTGTCAGATGCGGTGGGGGGCGAGGTAGGGAAGGATCTTGAACACGACTGAGAGAATGAGAAAGTGAATAAAAAAAAAAAACTAACCTTTGCAAGTATCATAAATTACACTGGCTGTTACACACTGATATCAAATGTATGTTTTTATTTTAAAATAGTAAGGATAAGAGCAGTTTACTTCTCAAAAGAGAATCGTGCAGGATCGAACTCATGACCTTTTGGTTACTAGTTAGCAGCTGATACCATTACGCTACCATGGCAGTTGTGATAAGTATGTGTCAATGTAGCATGCTAAGGCGGCTTTTTTTCTGCAGTTATATTTTTGAATAAAAGCATACTTGTTCTGTTATATTTGTACCTTTTGTGAAACTGTTAATTTGATATTTGGACTTCAGGCTTCATACATTATATAGTTTATACCTACATTTTGTCATTTACTACTACAATATGAAAAACGTTTCTGTTTTAAAAATGTGTTTACACAGATTACTGTAGAAACGGAACACACGTGAAATGTGTGTATTCCAAATAATGATCTATTATTTCCACTCTAAATCTCCACTTCACTCCCAGATAATCAATCAAGGCATGAGCTGGGAGAAGTTTGTGCACGTTCTAAGTCGGTGGGGGGATGGAATATCTGGCTACTTGCAACTTTTCTTTATCAGCACATTTAGATTAACAAAAGACGGTGGCGGAGAGGTGAGAACGGTTTTAAGAAATGATTTAAGGTGGGACGGATCTACGAGTTTTTCGTAGGCTCTATTAATTCTAGTGTTAGCATAAACAAAAGACTATAAAGCACAGCGCCACATCCAGTGTTAGAAAGTCTTACAGAAAGATGAGTCCAAATTTGACATTTTTGGAGATACCAGTACTTCAGAATAGTAGTTGTTGAGAAGTACATTGGTATCTGTCTGAAGCCTTCTGTGAAGCACAGTGCCAGCTCTACCAAGTGTGTGTATTACTACCAGTTGTTTCTGGAATCTGAAAAAAATAGATGGAATGATGACTGCTGAGAAAGATTTGGATTCATCATACTTTACCTTAGGGAGAACCATACATTGGGAAATCAGTTTTCCAGCATGATAATAACCCCAAACAATCTGTGGACAGAGTTAAGACATACTTGGAGTATACGTTTGTGGGTGGAACACTAACAGAATTAAATTGGCATCTTCAGAATCCAAAAAAAAAATTGAAGCTCTCTGGGATCACTTGGATAGAGAAAAGAACAAAAAGCAGCCAGAGTCAGGATAAGAGTTATTGCAAAATATGCAAGAAGCTGAGAAGAATTTATCACAGGACATTTTAAAGAATTATGCAGTGTTGCGTCAAAACACATTGCTTCATTTCAGTATTCTAAATGAGGCCATACACTTATTTTAAAAACACAAAACATTTTTGTTCTTTTTTATTGTTGATTATTTGTTTTTCTCTGTTGTAATGTTATGTAGTATTTACACAAGTAAATAAGCTTTTACTGCCCAGGTAACTAGTTTTAAAAATGTTGGGTGGACTAAAACACTGTACAACAACCCAAAAAACATGTTTTTCATGTTGAGTGGTGATTCCAAATGAAATCCCTCTGTGTATATGACTGTGTGTATAAGATTATACTGCGATAGACCAGTGTCCTGTTTAGGGCTATTTTGTGCCTTGCTCTTCGTGTTTTCAGGATAGGCTTCTGCTCCTGCAACCCACAATTAGATTTTGTTTATAAAGTTGCTGTCTCATGGAATGGGCCTTTTTGAGCAGGATAACCTTGCCAGCATTAGATTTAGTAATACTTTTCCTTTGAAAGTATAGTGCTTATGCTTAAGAAGTATCGATATTGAACACAAAAATGAACCTTTTCATGAAATGTTTATATTTCAAAGATATGTAATCTTTTTTTGAAATCTTTTTTAAGTAGTTAAAACTGTTTACATATTTCTATAGAGCTTTACATAGCTGTTTCCTGAGCAAATTTTGTTTTAGTATTTTGCAGCACTAAAGAAAATTGAAACTCTTCCTTTAGTAATTTGTATGCGGTGAAGCATTTTGCATACCAATTAATTAAATTAATGTAAAACTGGTTACACTGCCTCTGACAAAGTCAAAAGTTACCATGATATATTTTTCAAATTTTCATTCATTAAGTCTTCACAATCTTTGTTTAAATTTGTTAAATTAGGTTAAATATTTTATACTAAAAATGATTGAACACAATTGAATTAGAATGTTAAACTAACAGTAGCATTTAAAAAGTAGTATTTTAATTAATGGAACTATTTTATGTGTTTGTGCTTTTTCATATCTTTTTATCATTTTAAATTATCCCATCTGAATCGACAGATTCAGGAATAATGTAAAATCAAGAGATATTTTTTATAGAAAAAAACATGATAAACATTTACTTCATTGTTTACTGAAATAATACGTCATCATTTTAGTGTAATAGATAAAAAAGTACAGCAGTGTATTTTCTTACATGGAATTAACATGTTATTTTTTCTCAAATTAATGATTATTCTGTGCTGAAGTGCATGCAGGTGGGCTGCTAAATTTTAGAGTTTCCCTTTCACTTTGTACATTCTTGAAGACAGGAGCAGTTACAAGCATAGCTGATTATATGAATGTACTATTAATCAAAACCTTTGATTATCAGTCACTAGGGTTCTGTTGAATTGTAAATGTAAAATTGAGAATGAATAATATACTGTAAGAAGCCTTCATTTTAAATAAAGATGAGGACACTGGATTATCATGTCCTCTTCATTGCGTTTTTCTACAGAGTTCTTAATCATATGATCAGTTTTGTTTTAGATATGCTGTTAGAGAATGTTTTACATAGTTGCACATTAACAGCCTATAATTTTTTTTTTACATTTTACAGTTTATTTTTCCAATAATTTCCTTTATTTGATCTTTAAAGTTCCTTTATGCATTTCGTTGCACCGGTGAATAACTGGTGAATTTCTGAAATGAAAGAAGCAGAATATAGAAATAGAGCAAACAGTTTTCTGATTCATATTTTATTGTAATAGGTAATATAAGTGCTCATTCCAGAGCCTTTGGATACACTATTTTTTTTTTTTTGTTTTCCTTTGTGGTGAGAAAATGAACAAATTCTGAGATTTGCCCACTCTAGAACATGCTACGTAGATTTGTCCATGTGAAAAGCATGAATTTTCGAAATTGATGCCTGCAACTTTTAGTGATTGCCCTTGAGCCTTATTAATTGACATAGCAAAAACCAAACGAACAGGAAATTGGAGCAGTTCAGCGGTATTCTTGGTATGAAAACATCTTTACGTCTTGTGCAACATGTCATGATAGTTGCTTCAGTAATATTTGGATGGAGAGTCTTGACACAAAGATGAGTAGTATTAAACAGTAAGGAGCATCTGTGTTGAACCGTGCTGCTATTTAACGGACGTTGGCGATGGTAACTACAGAGAGAAGTGACATACAAAGTGCTGCTGTGTGTGTGGAGAATGGCGGGGGAAGGATGCTGTCTTTTTAAGATGAGTCTCTGTTCAAATGTGTTGCCATATAACAGACGCTGGCAAATGAAATACAGCACTATCAGTGCATATTGGACTCATAGAAACGCGGGTGTGTCAGCCAGTCACACGCAGTGGGTCGTTCACGTTTTACATCGATACGGCAGACACACAGGGACCAAAGCTGCTGCTAGATGACACCGCGGTGAAGTTCTATTGCAACGTGCGACCATCTTAAGTACGGGGACATGTGCCGAAGGTTGTGTCAGTGAAAAGGTGCCCTGCGGTTCACCACGAACATTTTTCCGAACTAAACATACCCCATGACCTTCTCCTGGTCACAAAGGAGCCCCATGCCCAGTTTGGTGCCGATTGGACACCCGGTGCAGATATGTATGGCGGACAAACAAACATACATATATCGACTCTGCTTTATATATTAGATAATGTATACATCTTAATTCATGGTATAATGATTGTGTAACATTAGTAATAATTAAAAATATTGAGTCCGACCTGTGTGACAGCAGTGCTAGCCACTGTGATGTTCCATTTTGCAAAGTCAATATAATTGTGTCTGCATGACTTTCATAATCTCTCTCTATATAAAAAAAAATCATGGAAAGGAAATTTCCAGGGCGACGATAAGTTCTTGGAAGACATTTAAAAGACATGCGAGACAAAAAACACTGGCCACGGAGCGTCTCGCAGGGACCGTAAACATGGGACTTGGTGCCAAGAGATTGTCCCAGGGCCATCTCGCGGGGACGTGAAACCTGAGATTCTTGAAAGACACGACCTTCATATCAAATAAGAGCACAGCCAGCAGTAGCACACACAAATCCTGTGCTCTCAGCAAAGAAGAAAAAGCAGCATGGAGAAAAGAGACCTTTGGGAGTGAAAAAAGGCAAATTAAAGATTATGAAAGCACTGGAATTATAAAGGCTCAAATAAACAATGGCATGATAAACATGCAGAGAAAGGTACAGAATATGAAAGCAGTAAAATTTGAAAGTATTGCCAAGTTGAAGACTTTTTTGTTTTAAGTGACTGTTAGGTCCAATTGATGGAGAGCGGAATACAGCACGGAAGACTGATAGTGGGGTACTGATTGATGTGGTGGTGGGCGGGTGCTAGAAAGTTGTATTTGGGGTTATGAAGACACCGATTGTTCAAGTAGAACTCTTGTGACACTTTATTATGTCAGTTGCTACAGTATCAAAAAAAGATAGTAGAGATTACATTAGCGCAAAGGTAATTAATCATCAGAACCAGGTGTGATTGAAAAAATAGCAGGACAAATCGAGGTCAGAAATAAAAGGAAAGTGGAATACAGTCTTTTCGCCTTCGCATCATTCAATGCATAAAAGTGGATTTACACAATAATGGACCATACTGTATGAGAATCTGTGCTCCCACACCAGTCAAAACAACGACATGTTTCATTTCAAAGAATACACAATTCGGTCAGGTGTATATTTATGATCACGGAGAAGCGATGTAAAGTTTAACAGGCGACAAGAAAGATAATGTATATATTCCACGAATAACAATAGACACGAAGGGAGATAATGATATGACATTCGTATTAAAATGTTTACAGTTTACCGTGAGAATAGCTTTTACTATGACAATTAACAAATCACAGGAATTAACATTAGAAAACTCAAAATTCGATGCGATATGGAAGAAATGGTAATTCCAAAGTATTGTTTTTAATGAAACTTTATAAAGTAAAAGCAGTAAAATTCGATAGTATTGTAGCGTCCCAGCCAAGTTCAAGCCTTTTTTGTTTTAAGTGACTGTTACGTCCGATTCAGGGAGGGCGGAGTACAGCACGGAAGACTGGTAAGGGGGTGCGAAACCTGGGGGAGGAAGGGATTGAGAGGGTGCTAGAAAGTTGTGTTTGGGGTTACGAAGTCGGCGATTGTTCAAGTGGAACTTTTGTGACATTTTATTACGCCAGTCACTACAGTATAAAAACAAAATATAGTAAAGATCACATTAGCGCAAACAAAAGGGAATTAATCAGGTGTAATTGAAAAAATCGCAGGACAAAGCGACGTCAGAAATAAAAGGCCAAGAGCACAAAACAAAGTCTTTTCGCCTTCGCATCATTCAATTCACAAAACGTAGATTTACACAATTATGGACCATACGCTATGAGATTCTGTGGTCCTGCAACAGTTAAAGCAACGATTCCAAAGAAGAAAAAAAAGTTTTTAAAATTGTATATCCGATTAAACAAACACAGGGGTTGGCGAGTGAAGCGAGCAGGGGGCGGAGCCCCCTAGTTTATTTAAAAATCAGAAATGTCTTCTAATAAGAGTTTTGTATATTTTGCTGCTACTGGTTTGTTTCTTTTATGTCTCTGGCTCCCCACTACCATTAAATTGGATTAAGTAAGTTTTGTTAAAGTTTAGATGGCTTGGTAGGGGAATGAAAGGATGGATTTCCATTACTGAGGGCTTCTTTGAATGACAAGAACATACCACAACAAATAAATGAAGTATCTTCATCTACTAGAAACAAAGCAACATATGTACAACTGCATCGTTTGTAGGCAGAAATCACTTTAATGTATGAGGTATGCTGTACTATATATATCTATACTAATAAAAGGCAAAGCCCTCACTGACTGACTCACTGACTCACTCATCACTAATTCTCCAACTTCCTGTGTAGGTAGAAGGCTGAAATTTGGCAGGCTCATTCCTTATAGTTTACTTACAAAAGTTAGGCAGGTTTCATTTAGAAATTCTATGTGTAACGGTCATAACTGGAACCTACTTACATATATATATACTGCAGCTCGGTCGCCGTGTGAGGCGGAGTTGCGTCCCTCATCGTTACGCCTCCCTCGTAATGGAGTGCCTGCCCATATGAGGCCGTCCGTCAGCAGCAATCCAATAGAAACGCTGCCGCTAAATATTCGCAGGTGAAGGACTGTGCTTATGCAAACGAAGATGCGATGGTCAGGGATAGACTAGTGTTTGGCACAAACTCCGCGAAAGTGCGAGAGAAACTGTTAAGTGCCGGGTCTTAGCTAACATTAAATAAAGCCGTGGACATCGCAAGATCGCACGAGATAGCACAAGCACAGCTGAGAACCTTCAATGCATGTACACCGAGTGGCTCACGTGAACTGACTTTGCAAGACTGTGAAAGGTAAACCCGTACATGCAGTGTGTGATGTCTCAGATAAAGAGGAATAAGAGCTGCTTATTGATGCAGTAGGAAAGGAACAACCCTCTGACGCTGAACAAGCCTTTGTAGACATATCAATAGGAAAGCAAGGTGTAAAGCTTAAGTTTAAATTACGTTCATAGACACGCTGCCGCTAAATATTTGCAGGCAAATCCACAACTTAATACCGGGAATGCCTGTTTAACATCTTAGAATTCACGAGTACCGATTTGGGAAGTGATCACTTCAATGAATGAAACCTGTTCAAAAAACGCATTACACAATTGAGAAGGCAGCAAAAGAATATGAAGCAAGTGACGCATACAAGCATATTCATAAGTGCAGCTACTGTGGAAACAAAGCACGGTGTAAACCTTAAGTTTAAATTAAGTTCATAGACAGGCTGATGCTGGCGTTTGTCATGCCTACGAAGAATACGATATTCGCGAGATACAAGTTTAATGAGAAGACGCAGGGTATAAACGAGACTTTTGATCATTTTGTAACTGAGTTAAAATTGCTGGTGAAGGACTGTGCTTATGCAAACGAAGATGAGATGGTCAGTGATAGACTAGACAAACACGGAATGTAACTTGAACATAACACATCCTCCAAATATGAACCTGATTGAAAGAAATAATAATAATCAAATCCTTGATGACAGCAACACTCATAATAGTCACAAAACAATTACATTGACAATCATGTTACGTTATTTTTAAAATGTTTCCTTTTCTTTTTCATAACTTCTTTAACACACTACTTCTCTCTAAGCTGGTATTTTGCTAGTATATATATATATATCTTTTTTCTTCTGTCTTTCATTGATCCAATTTACTGTTTACTTTATATGTATTATACTTTGATATTGGAAAAGACACCAAAGGCAAAGCAATTTAGAATCATTAAAATCCAAATATTAATTATTTAAAAAAATAACTTCCCTTTATTACAATTGTCAAGAATTTGAATTGAGTATTGTATATTTTACATTTCCTTGGCCTTAAGGGAGGATAGCGTTTTGGGTGTATCAGTGGCTAGAAATGTAATGTTTTTTTATGTTTATGTAGTTATTAATTATGAAATACATCTTCCAGCAGCATCTTGTTGTTTTTAGTAGAGGCAACGGCATTTTGGGAAGTTTGTTGTGGAGGGAAGGCAGGTTGATGCTAGACAGAACGCTTCGGAGAGTGAAATGTATTACATTGTTTCCAAGACAGTATAAAAGTCTGCATATTATTGCATTGGTTTGGACATGTGCTTAGGAGAGATGCTGGGTATATAGGGAAAAGGATGCTAAGGGTGGAGCTGCCAAGCAAGAGGAAATGAGGGTGGTGAGAGAAGACATGCAGGTGATTGGTGTAACAGAGCACGATGCAGAGGACAGAAAGATATGGAAAAAGATGATCCGTTGTGGAAACCCCTAATAGGAGCAGCCGAGAGAAGAAGGTGATTGTGCAATATCACGTCATCCACGTTTGTGGATATTGTAAACAAAACATGAACCTTAACATTAATATTGTTAAAGGAATCTCTGGTTCCAAATCCTTTTGTGTTCCTTGTCTTTGAATTATATCTTTATATATTTTGTTTTTTGGTTTAGGCTGCATGAAATATTGTGATTATTGACTATGTTGCTAAGTTTCTTACTTTAGAATTTTGTCCCAAGTCCTAACCTTTGTCTTGTGATTCTTATTCTCCTGATTAGGAACTTGGTCTAGCTTTATGTTATGATCCATCTTCTACAGTCACTACCACAACGAATAAACATATTTTATTATAAATGTACAGTTTGTGAAAATAGAAACAGATTCTCAGTGGATATAACAGTAAAGGTAAACCAGTAAGTCAGAAGCAATCCAGGACCAATTGCTGATGCTTTTAAATAGTGCAGCTGAAAAAATATTTGTTTTACGCATCATTGTTACATCACCAAGTAGTCTGTGGTTTGTTTGGCAAAATGAGCATTCAATGTGAAGTTGATCATGAAGTATTTTTTACTCTATTATATAATGTGAATCTGCAAGTGCTCAAGTACATTAAACCCATTGTTTTTAGCAAATATTAATATATTATACTCTTGCATATATCTGGTATGGATGTTAATGTCTGCCAAAGCTGCATATGCCTACCTGTCATAGTCCCATTTTGCACATATGTAAGTTTTTAAATTAACAGGCGTATTAGATAGAGATGGACTGTATCACAAGGCCTTTTTATTATTGCGGTAGGAATTTCTAATGAAACTCTTGGATATGCTCAAGTTAAATATTTTATTACTGAGTCAGGTGAATGATGGTACTACTCTTTTTTTCTTAAAAAAATTAAAAAAAACTTTGCCATTGATCTAATATTGTAAACCTATTTCTCCACTGACTCAAGAAGTATAATTACATTTCTATTATTTTTAATATTTGAGTTTTAACATGCTGTCATATATTTTCTGATCTTGCTTTGTTCATTACAGGATTGTGTTTTTTTTTTGTTTTGTTTTATGGTCCACAACCTGGATGCCCTTTCACTTGGGTTTATGCTTTTTAAATTAAAGACACACTTCTCGCTCGATTCATTACTCAAGAGTCCAGTCTTCAAACCATGACCCTGTCTGAATGTGGTTCCAGGTTGTGGACTACTTTCTTTTTCCAGAGATATTGATTTAACAATATTTTAGAAAAAGATACACATGACACAAGTAACAGGAGATTTTATTTATTTATTTTTATTTATTATTTGGCTGATACCTTTATCCAAGGTGACTTACAACATTTGAGAGATAAAATTGACTAAAGTTCTTCTGTTTTTTCCTGTTATAGCATAGGCCAATGATGTGACTTGCTCATTGTCGCACAGTGTCAGTAGCAGGATATGAACCCACAGCCTCACAGTCTGAAGTCCGAAGCTGTAATCACTGTGCCGTACTGTTTTCATGAACCTTTTGATATGTTTTGCTGTGGTCCAGCAATGGTATTATTTTAGAACTAGACATTAAGCCCGTTACAATAACGGGCGCTAGAACAGTAGTGCATAAACATTAGTAGGAACAGTCTATATTAAATGGCAAGGGACCTTGTATGTGGCTGTAATATATGTCACTGTATTGTGTGCCTTTAATTTTCTCTCTCAGTAATACTGGTTTGTATTTCCGTAAAATGCCTGTAATTTTGTATGACAGTAATACAGTGGAACCTCGGCTCACGACCATAATTCGTTCGAAAACTCTGGTTCTAACCCGATTTGGTCGTGAACCGAAGTAATTTCCCCCATAGGATTGTATGTAAATACAATTAATCAATTCCAGACCGTATGAACTGTATGTAAATATATATTTTTTTACATTTTTAAGCACAAATATAGTTAATTACAGCACTGAATGCACAGCGTAATAGTAAACTAAATGTAAAAACATTGAATAACACTAAGAAAACCTTGAACAACTGAGAAAACTAAGACTGGAAGAGTTTGCGAAATAGCCTTACGACCCGCTCGCTAAAAACACTTTTTTAAATAAGTTTTAAGCACAGAGAAAAAAATTAACATTTGAAAATTTAATAAACAACCAAGAAAAGTAACATTGCAACAATGCACGCGCACACCTGTGTGTGTGTGCGTGTGTGCATCCCGTGCGCGCCTGTGTGTGTGTGTGCGTCCCGCGGCGCCTGTGTGTGTGTGTGTGTGCGTGCGTGCGTGCGTGCATGCGTGTGTCTGTTGCGTGGGCGCCTGTGTGTGTGTGTGTCTGTCGTGCACGCGCCTGTGTGTGCGTGTCTGTCTCTCATGCGCCTGTGTGTGTGTCTGCACAGGGAATGCACAGGAAGAGACTGAACACGTGGCGTGTGACCCCGTGCATGCGCACTTCACCAGAAGACACACACACGGACACCTGGACGCACATAGGGGTTTTATTAAAGAGGATACCATTAAGGACTTCTTATCAAATTCTAAAGGAGCTCTGCACTGCAATGACATTTTTTTTCTAGTTTTAGACAATGTAAGATATCATTTTCCTATTGAGTTAAGAAGGATACATTAGGATTCTTCCAGTTGAGCTGAATTAGTCAACACACTAACAATGTGGTATACAGTAGGTAATACTAGTTAGTTAGTTAGTTAGAAGTCTACGTGACCATCATCTTCAAGTCCTTCCATGAGAACTCTAAATACAAAGAGGACTGTTTCATTTATGTTAGGTAGATTGCCCAGAGGGGACTGGGTGGTCTCTTGGTCTGGAAACCCTGCAGATTTTATTTTTTTTTCTCCAGCCGTCTAGAGTTTTTTTTTTTTCTGTCCACCCTGGCCATCAGACCTTACTTATTCTATGTTAATTAATGTTGACTTATTTTTATTTTTTATTGTGTCTTCTATTTTTTCTTGTATGAAAATGTGCTATATAAATAAATGTTGTTCTTGTTGTAGTTTATCACCTGATAGTGATAGCGTCTTTCAGTTGCTGCTGTAAAAGTAATTGCAATGATTGTAAATCCTATAAAGTTGGATAGATTTTTCTATCATTTTGAACAGTCACAGAACATGCGTCCAAGTGAGGTCAGAGCTACCTGGTCCTGTACATAATAATAGTCTAGTCCCAGATATATTTTAGGTAATTTGGATTTAGATAACTGTGTCTGGTTTGCAATTTTCAGCTGAATTACAGTGTGTTTTGAGCAAGGTGATGAAAAATGAATGTTGTAAATAATTGAATTCCACTTATTGCCTGAAATATTGATAGAGAGGTCTCTGATGCAGTTTTGATAGTGGTGGTTTAGGTGCAAATGCTTAGATAATAATTGATAAAGTCAGGAGATGCCAGTACTTTTTTTGTTAGTAGTTAAAATATTTTAGAGTTTGTGGATTGGTGGAGGATTAGAGAAGTTAGACAAACTTGTAAATATAAAAATAAGTGTGTTGAAGGAATTATATACAGTATTTACAACAGAACTGATCAAAATATACAAACACGTTATTGATGTATAGATACCTATTGTCTTTCAGGACTTAAATACTGTGTAATTGAGGAAGGCTCAAATAAAAAGTTATCTAGTTATGGAGAAGCACACAGCAGTGTCATTATCTAAAGTGTGTTCTACAGTGTGTCCATATTTTAAGTGGAAGCACAATCTGATTTGCGGTATTTATCACTGACCAGAACACAGAGAGGAACTTAGAGATAGGACCTCTTTTAAGGTTTTTTTTTCTAATTCAAATCAAACAGATGCATATTCAACACCTTCTTCCCTTTCCATTGTCCCAAATTATGAGTATGAGCAACCCAGCAGTATAGATAAAACTCAGGTAGTAGTACCATTCCACCCTTTGCTTTACATCTTTGTAGTGATAATTTATTTTTACAGTAAGTGTTATTTTTTTGCCTTCCATATAAATGATCTTATAGCAGAGTGGAGTTTTTTTTTCTCAAATGGACATTTCAGCAGTTATAGGAGGTACAGTACACTTTAGGTACAGTAAAGTTTTTTCTTCTTCTTTTGGCTGCTCCCATTAGGGGTCGCCACAGCAGGTCTTGCTGTCCTCTGGGTCTTGCTCCGTTAAACCCACCACCTTCATGTCTTCTATCACTACATCCATAAATCTCCTCTTAGGCCTTCCTTTTTTCCTCTTTCCTGGCAGCTCCATCCTTAACATTCTTCTCCCAATATACTCTGCATCTCTTCTCTGCACATGTCCAAACCAATGCAATCTTGCCTCTTTGACTTTGTCTCCCAGCCATCCAATCTGAGCTGACCCTCTCATGTACTAATTTGTAATCCTGTCCATTCTTGTCACACCCAATGCAAATCTTAACATCTTTAACTCTGCCACTTTCAGGTCTGTCTCCTGTGTTTTAGTCAGTGCCACTGGCTCCAACCTGTATAACATAGCTGGTCTCTATTGTCTTGTAGACCTTCCCTTTCACTCTTGCACGTACCCATCTGTTACAAATCACTCCTGACACTCTTCTTCACCCACTCCACCCTTCCTAAACTCCCTTCTTCACCTCTCTTCCACATGCCACATTACTCTATATGGTTGATCCCAAGTATTTAAACTCCTCCACCTTTGCCAACTCTACCCCCTGCATTTTCACCATTACTTTGACCTCTCTCTCTCTTGACCTTTATTCTTCTCCTCTCTAGAGCATATCTTCACCTCTCTAGGGTCTCCTCGACCTGCTCCCTAACTCTTGGTACAGATCACAATGTCATCCACAAACATCATAGTCCATGGGGACTCCAGTCTAATATAGTCTGTCAACCTATAAATAATACATAATAATAATACATTTTCTGCAAAAAGAACTTGTTAGTCATTTTATTGCATTCCCATTTAACATTTTAAAAAATCATTCATAGTTTGCCCCCAATCTCTCCCGCCAACCCCCCACTATTACTATGAAAGTGTTTTTCTGCTGTAATCTTTTTTTTTCTACATATTTTATTCCCAGGAGCCATTCCCTGCATACTACTGGAAATGATTGTAGACTGTCTTTAGGGTGTCTCCTCTTATTTAGGCTAGAGATTTTACGGAAAACAGGAAATTTATATTCTGATAAGTACACTTGGCTTCAGATCATCTTGGAGCTCTATTTCCTGAATGATAAATGTTTCTTAAACATAGCCTACCTCAGTGAAACTTATCATATTAAAAACTATTTTAATTTTGTCCAATTTCAGCCTAAGAAAAAGCATGGTTAGGAAAATAGGCAGTGTTCACAGACATTTCAACTACATTAATACCATTTTTTAATTTGTATGAATTATATGAATTACTTTATTAAGGCCGGAAATAGTGTATGAAAGAAGCACATGAAACAACTTTTAGCAAGTCAGACATTGACAAATATGGGATTTAACACAAGAAGCTCTGAGAAATGTATATTTTTTCCCAAATATTAATTTCTGTGTACTTTAGTCAGAAACAAAGAATGACAACTATATTTTTACAATAGGGAACTGTCTCCAGTGTGACTTGAGTAGCAAACTCACCAATAAATGCAGTAACCTACCATTTTTTTCAGTCCATTACGTTTGCATAGCTATGCATTCAGAACATCAAGTTTTATTTTATATTTAGGACATATTGAATAGCTGCATGAGCAATCCCCAACCCAATGCAATAGAAATGGGGCATATAATCTGCAGAATGTGTTTCACTTTTACTGAAAGCAGCAGGTACTGCATACAATAACAATCTAAAGCTAAACTCATGGAATGATTTTTTTTTTTATAAATATGAAGGAGGAATTTGATGATTTTGTGGAGTTTATTTACTTATTCACAGTCCTATCTATAGTAGTTCTAGTTTAGGCATTTTGTAGTTTGTTTACTATTTCATAAATGAGGGTCTTGTAGTTTTTATATTATAGTGCTATTTGTATTTCTCATTCCTAACTGAATGCATCTGATTGGCTCTGCTTTTTATTAAACAGTAAGATTGTACTAATGTTCATGGTCATCAGTTACTGCACATTTTACTTTATCCTAAGACTTGGGCCTTATAATTGATATTGTGTAGATATGTTGTATTCTGTGTATGTGACAATAAGATTCATAAAAAATAACAAGCAAGGTGAATACTGGCAACCATGCAACTGGATAAATGCTGAAGTGTAGTTTCAGGTGGCACACAGATTTAGTTACTTAATTGTCTTTAGTTAAGTCATCAGTTCTAGCTTTCTTCAGCACAGGCTGCATGCCTGTCTCAATATGACTAGTTGGAATTGGATCTCAAGGAAAGGTGGTAGGTTTCATTTTAGAAATTTAATATAAAGTATCCCGATCTGCAATTAATTTAGATTTTTTGAGCTGTGAAAGGTGACATAATTAATTACATTGGTACTTGATCAATCTGTAATCCTTATTATTAACTAAAATAAAGTTGTATCAGCCGACTCTCCCTGAACAGCAGCTACACCACCAACACCCGTGGCCTGGCAAGCTGAGGACCGCTAGACCCGACAAGCATTACATCGTCCACATCAACTTCCCCAATCAACGTTCAAAGATAAGCCAAAAGACAAACAATATGTAAAATAATAAAGTGAGTGAGTATATATTAATAAAAAAAAAAATGAAACAAACTCCAAACTATATCTATACTAATAAAAGGCAAAGCCCTCACTGACTCACTCACTCACTCATCACTAATTCTCCAACTTCCCGTGTAGGTAGAAGGCTAAAATTTGGCAGGCTCATTCCTTACAGCTTACTTACAAAAGTTAAGAAATTCTACGCGTAACGTTCATAACGGTTGACAACGTTCACCATGTTGAACTTTCTTATTTATGGCCCCATCTTCACGAAATTTGGTAGGTGGCTTCCCTGCGCTAACCAAAACCGATGTACGTACTTATTTCAGTGGTATGATGCCACGGTCTGGCGCCATATTGAAGTTTCCAATGTCACTAATTCTCCAACTTCCCGTGTAGGTAGAAGGCTGAAATTTGGTACTTATTTCGGTGGTTTGATGCCACTGTCGGTCGCCATATTGAACTTTTCAACGGTCTTTGTTACTTATGAGCCCATCTTCAAGAAATTTGGTATGCGGGTTCCCAACGCTAACTGAATCCTACTTACATCCATAGCCTGCAGCTCAGTTTACCGTGTGAGGCGGCGTTGGGTCCCGCATCCCAACACCTCCCACGTTTTTGGCTGCCTGCCTATATAAGGCCGTCCATCGCTCCAGTCTCTACATTACCTTCCTTGCTTCGCCACGGGATTCACGTCTCCCTGCTGATAACTACAGCCTTTTTTTTTAATCCACGGCTTCTCCGCTGTTTTATTGTTCATTTATTACGATTATAGTTATTGTGTAGGTATTTTAGACTTACTTTACATTCTTCAGGTACCCATTTCCTTTATCATTCCAATTGTACCCCTATTAACATGTCTATCGAGGTGATCACCATCGATCAAAGAACTGTCACTTACCGAGTGGTTTCCATGCCCGGAGATGGCACCTACCTTTTCCATTGTCTTTGTTACATATTGCACGGCCATATCAGGCTCACTCTTGATATCCGGAGGAACATTGTGTCTTATGTATTGAATGACTGGGACAGGTTCAAGATGTGGACTGATGACGGTACAGGAGATAATTATACTACACAGGAGCACTATAAGAGTGAAATGCTTTAGATAGATAGATACTTTATTAATCCCAAGGGGAAATTAGCCCTTCACCTATGCATCTGCATGTGATTTGATGGCTGTCGCTGAATTGTTCGGTTGTCACTTTCAAGTGTACCGAAATGGTCAAATATTTTACACCTTTCGACAACCACCAATGCCTCTTAAACATCTTAGATTCACAGGTGGACACTTTGATGTTTATGAATGTTTAAACTCTCAAAAGCTGTATGTGAAGTTATCGATGAAACCGGTTGTATACTTACAACGCTTGACAGATGCCGAATGTCTCTTCAACACAAGTCCTACAAATACTGTCCCAATTGAAACAAACCATGAAACTCAAACCGATTATGACAGCAGCAATCCACGCTGTAAGATTTAAAACAAGATTACTGCTCACATGGCCAACTGTACGTTGCATGCTCAAGAGTAAGCTCAGCACATAGCTTGGTCATATTACAACCGGAGGGACGAACGTACAATGTGGTATACAAAGAGATCCTTAACAAATGATTATTATTATTAGTAGTGCTGTTCATATATTTTCCCTCAGTTTAAAAAGGTTTAATTTTCTTCTTAATAAAAATTTTAAGGCAGTACTTCCGCTGCTTGCTGGTATTTTGCTAGTATATATATATATATATATATATATTGTAAAAGGAAGAGACTTGACACACGTAAAGAAAAGTTTGGGGCAGCCACCCGTATAATATTCCTAGCTGCAATGGATTTTAGATTTCCGCAACAATGAAGTTGACGGTACAGAGTCCAAGACTGAACTGCTGAAGGTTGTTAGAAATGGCGGGTTTTATATGGTCAAACAGGAAGTGATGTTTCAGGCACGGAACCGGAAGTGACATTCCTCTAGGGGTGGGAACCGGAAGTGACATTTTCCTAGGCACCGGAACTGGAAGTGACGCTCTTCTAGGCGCCGGAACTGGAAGTGACGCTCTTGATTCAGAAAGGTTTTCCCGCGGCTGGTCTGCAAAGATAATAGGAGAAGGGTTTAATGCACTCCGCCCCCCCCTGGCCTGGCGTGGAATTACCTTCACTTGGGCCACAACGTCCTCCTATGCGCGTGTGTGACATGGCCCCCTCAGCCCAGACCCATCGGGTCGGGCGCCGTCCGAAGTCGTGGCACCTGGAAAGGGCATCAGCATTGGCCTGCAGAATACCCGCGATAAGCGACCGAATACTTATATGGCTGGAGATCCAAAAACCACCTCGTGACCCGCGGATTGGACTCCCTGTGCAAGGCCATCCACTGTAAGGGTGCATGATCTGTCACAAGAGTGAATTCACGTCCCAAGAGGTAGTATCTCAGCTGAGTAATCGCCCATTTAATAGCCAAAGCCTCCCGCTCCACTGCCGCATACCTGGTTTCCCGATCCAACAGTTTCCGGCTCAGGTACATTATGGGGTGTTCAACTCCATTGACGCTCTGGCTCAGCACGGCTCCAAGTCCTGTGTCCGAAGCGTCCGTCTGGAGAATAAAAGGTTCAGAAAAATCTGGTGCTTTTAATATAGGAGCTGACGTAAGGGCCAGTTTCAAGTCACTGAATGCAGCTTCTGTTATCTCATCCCATACCACATGATTAGGTCGACCCTTCTTTGTGAGGTTTGTCAAGGGCGTAGCTCTCTCGGAAAACCGAGGTACAAACCGGCGATAGTAACCCGCCAGTCCGAGAAATGCTTGTACTTGCCTCTTGGTTATCGGACGGGGCCAATTTGCAATGGCATCAATTTTGGAACACTGTGGTCTCACCATACCCGCCCACTAGATAGCCTAAATATTTGGCCTCTACCAACCCAAAGAAACACTTTTTTGGGTTGATACGAAGTCCAGCTTGTGCTAGTGTCCGCAACACAGCTCCAACCTGCTGTATGTGTTCCTCCCAGGTGTTGGAATAGATGACAACGTCATCCAAGTAGGCAGCACTATATGAATTATGAGGACGGAGCACTTTATCCACCAGACGTTGGAAGGTCGCAGGTGCCCCATGTAATCCAAATGGGAGGACACGATACTGCCAGTGTCCACTAGGGGTGCTGAACGCTGTCTTTTCCTTGGCGGAGTCCGTTAAGGGAACCTGCCAGTACCCCTTAGTCATATCTAAGGTAGTCAAAAATTTGGCATGTCCTAGCCGCTCGAGGAGGTCATCCACTCGTGGCATTGGATAGGCATCAAATTGGGAGACTTGGTTAAGCCGACGGAAGTCATTGCAAAACCTCCAACTTCCATCGGGCTTACTGACCATAACGATAGGACTGGACCAGGGACTATAACTTTCCTCAATCACACCTAGCTCCAGCATTCGTCTGATCTCCAACTCCACTTCCGCCTTTTTTGCCTCGGGAATTCTGTGCGGACGTTCTCGGACAATAACCCCAGGTTTCGTCACAATGTCATGCGCAACCAGGAGGTCCGACCTGGGTTTTCACTGATTACCTCAGGGACAGACAGGATAGCTGCTTCGAGCTCCTGACGTTGTTGGCGAGTCAAATTATGTCCAAATTAAGGTATAATTGACGAGTGAAGAGAGAGTAGCTGTCCGGAGGAGGGTTCGAATCCCTATCCTTCCACGGTTTCAGCAGATTGATATGATAAATCCGCCGCTGGGTCGACGATTCGGTTGTTTCACCAAATAATCGACCAGCCCCTTCCTCTCCTTAATTTCATAAGGGCCTTGCCAATGGGCCAATAATTTGGAGTGTGAGGTAGGAACTAAAACCATGACCCGGTCTCCCGGGCGGAATTCCCGGAGACACGTGCCACGGTTATAACATCGGGCCTGAGCTGTTTGCGCTTTCTCCATATGTGTTTTCAATATTGGTCTAATTTTTTCAAATCTATCGCGTAACTGCGCGATATATTCCAATATATTTGTTGATGGGAGATCCTCCTCTTCCCATCCTTCCTTTAGGATGTCTAATATGCCCCGGGGTTGTCGTCCATATAGTAATTCAAAAGGTGAGAACCCGTGGAGGCTTGTGGGACTTCCGATATGCAAAAAGGACGAGGGGGAGGAGCTGATCCCAGTTCCTTCCGTCCTCATTGACTACCTTACGCAACATCTGTTTGAGAGTTTGATTAAACCTCTCCACAAGACCGTCGGTTTGAGGATGATATACCGAGGTCTTTAAATGCTTTATTTGAAGTAGCTTGGCAGTCTCCCTGAACGTCTGCGAGGTAAAAGGAGTCCCTTGATCCGTCAGGATTTCTTTAGGGATTCCAACACGCGCAAATACTCCCACTAATTCCCGTCGCGATAGCTTTTGAAGTAGCTGAGCGCAAGCGGAACAGCCTCTGGAAATCGAGTAGCATAATCGACCAGAACCATTATATATTTATAACCTCTGGCTGAGGGTTCCAGGGGTCCCACCAGATCGACCCCTATGCGTTCAAACGGGATATCAATTAAGGGTAAAGGAACTAGAGGAGCACGGTCCCTCCTAGGAATTTGCCTCAATTGACATTCTGGACAGGATGTGCAAAAGCGAACCTCCTCGTTAATTCCAGGCCAAAAAAATCGGAGTTTAATTCTCTCCAGTGTTTTTTCGGGGCCCAAATGGGCTCCCAGCAGATGGGTATGTGCTAGTTCACAGACCTGTCGCCGGTAGGTTCGTGGTACTAACAACAGTGACCTCATCTGCCCCTCATGTTCTGCTACCCGATATAACAGATCATTATTAAGCACAAAGTGAGGACCTTGTGGCATGGGATGTGGCGTCGTTGGCCGTCTATTAAACGACTGCATTTTTGCAAATTTAAGGGAATCATCGTTCCATTGTTCCCTTTTAAATGAAGCCGGCGTCTGCCTGAATTGAAACTGCAGACGTGAGAGAGGATCGGATTCGACCTCATGGGGCGGAGTTTCGTCCGAGACGCCGGAGCGCTTACTGATGACGTTTCAGGCTGCGACGTCCGGGTCTTTCGTCGTCATCACCAGAGGCCGAAGTCCGCTCCCCAGCCGGCTGTAAACACGGCGTGGAGGAAGTTGAGGCGCTGAATTCGCGTTCGTGACTAGACCTAGCGATTGTGGAGAAGTGTCTATATTACCGCTGTTTATTTCGACCCAATCTCTTCCTAGGATCACGGGGAAGGGCGGATCATCCATCACTGCCACCATTATTTTTTTAACGATGCCGTCCTGGCATATAAAACATTTGGCGGATCGATAATACCAGACATCCCCGTGAATACAGGTAATGCGGGTCTTATTCTTACACCATTGTCGCGGTAATATTAATTGGCCAGCAACAATGGAAATGTTACTGCCGGAATCAAATAAAGCGGTTACTTTAATTCCATTGACTAACACTTTTCCCGTATGTGAACAGGCCAGTGGATTAGCAAGAGCACACCGCACCTCCTCCCACTTCACCCGCAGACCCCTTTGTTGCTTCAGAGTGCCGGCGCGTCTCAGGGTCCACCCGAACATGCCTCAGTTTATAGCCAGGGGACTCGGTATTAGGGACGCAAGCACACCCGGGTTCGCACGGGCTCCGTTCTGACGCCCCCAAGCCGGTTTCTGCCCTAAAGTGATCTATGATCTCCGCTAAGGCGGCAATATCTGTATATCCCCAGGCCGGCTGGGTGAGTTTTCCGGGGAGGCTTTTGAGTAATAAGGCACAGGCCACCTGCTCTGCTATTTGGTGGCTGGTATTTTTATGAGGCTGTAACCAACCAACTACCTTACCCCATAAAGCCATGGCCTGCTTCTTAGTTGCCTTAGCAGTATTAAATTTCCAGGCCATTATGGTTTCCACCTGCCAGCCAGGGTTTCTCCCACCTTTATTAAAGGGCTTGCCCTTCGTGGGATAAGCTGGGGCAGTCCCCACACCTGGTTGGTCATAATAAGCACCCGATACGTTCCCTGATGTACCTGGCTCTAGCCTGTGGGTTCCGGAGCTATTTTTTCCCGGACCTTTAACAGGATGATGGGTTGAGGCACATTCCAGTTTTCCCCAACACGCTCCGACTGACGCCCACTCGGCAACTCGGGAGCGGTACTTACCCATCCGATGCTTTGTTGATTTATAAACGTGTGTCAAGTCAAGGTTCAAGTTCGCCTTCCGATCTCTCCAGGAGGCCATCATCCTGCCGACTACGCCACTGTAAAAGGAAGAGACTTGACACACGTAAAGAAAAGTTTGGGGCAGCCACCCGTATAATATTCCTAGCTGCAATGGATTTTAGATTTCCGCAACAATGAAGTTGACGGTACAGAGTCCAAGACTGAACTGCTGAAGGTTGTTAGAAATGGCGGTTTTATATGGTCAAACAGGAAGTGATGTTTCAGGCACCGGAACCGGAAGTGACATTCCTCTAGGGGTGGGAACCGGAAGTGACATTTTCCTAGGCACCGGAACTGGAAGTGACGCTCTTCTAGGCGCCGGAACTGGAAGTGACGCTCTTGATTCAGAAAGGTTTTCCCGCGGCTGGTCTGCAAAGATAATAGGAGAAGGTTTAATGCACTCCGCCCCCCCCTGGCCTGGCGTGGAATTACCTTCACTTGGTCCACACAACGTCCTCCTATGCGCACGTGTGTGCCAATATATATGATGTATATACACCATATATGTATATGGTGTGTACAAACCAGATTCCAAAAAAGTTTGGACACTATACAAATCGTGAATAAAAACTGAATGCAATGATGTGAAGGTGCCAACTTCTAATATTTTATTCAGAATAGAACATAAATCACGGAACAAAAGTTTAAACTGAGAAAATGTATCATTTTAAGGGAAAAATATGTTGATTCAGAATTTCAACAAATCCCAAAAAAGTTGGGACAAGGCCATTTTCACCACTGTGTGGCATCTCCCCTTCTTCTTACAACACTCAACAGACGTCTGGGGACCGAGGAGACCAGTTTCTCAAGTTTAGAAATAGGAATGCTCTCCCATTCTTGTCTAATACAGGCCTCTAACTGTTCAATCGTCTTGGGCCTTCTTTGTCGCACCTTCCTCTTTATGATTCGCCAAATGTTCTCTATAGGTGAAAGATCTGGACTGCAGACTGGCCATTTCATTACCTGGATCCTTCTCCTACGCAGCCATGATGTTGTGATTGATGCAGAATGTGGTCTTGCATTATCTTGTTGAAAAATGCAGTGTCTTCCCTGAAAGAGATGACGTCTGACCCCATACCATCAGAGATGCAGGCTTCTGAACTGAGAGTTGATAACAACTTGGGTTGTCCTTGTCCTCTTTGGTCCGGATGACATGGCATCCCAGATTTCCAAAAAGAACTTTGAATCGTGACTCGTCTGACCACAGAACAGTCTTCCATTTTGCCACACTCCATTTTAAATGATCCCTGGCCCAGTGACAATGCCTGAGCTTGTGGATCTTGCTTAGAAATGGCTTCTTCTTTGCACTGTAGAGTTTCAGCTGGCAACGGCGGATGGCACGGTGGATTGTGTTCACTGACAATGGTTTCTGGGAGTATTCCTGAGCCCATTTTGTGATTTCCTTTACAGTAGCATTCCTGTTTGTGGTGCAGTGTCGTTTATGGGCCCGGAGATCACGGGCATCCAGTATGGTTTTGCGGCCTTGACCCTTACGCAGAGATTTTTCCAGATTCTCTGAATCTTCGGATGATGTTATGCACAGTTGATGATGTTAGATGCAAAGTCTTTGCAATTTTTCACTGGGTAACACCTTTCTGATATTGCTCCACTATCTTTCTGCGCAACATTGTGGGAATTGGTGATCCTCTACCCATCTTGGCTTCTGAGAGACACTGCCACTCTGAGAAGCTCTTTTTATACCCAATTATGTTGCCAATTGACCTAATTAGTGTTAATTGGTCTCCCAGCTCTTTGTTATGCTCAAATTTACTTTTTCCAGCCTCTTATTGCTACTTGTCCCAACTTTTTGGGGATTTGTTGACACCGTGAAATTTTGAATCAACATATTTTTCCTTTAAAATGATACATTTACTCGGATTAAACGTTTGATCTGTCATCTACGTTCTATTACAAATAAAATATTGACATTTGCCATCTCCACATCATTGCATTCAGTTTTTATTCACAATTTGTTTAGTGTCCCAACTTTTTTGGAATCCAGTTTGTATATATGGTATATATTTATCTTATATATAAACGTCTATGCATGGAAGTGTGTGGTGAGAGGTGGAGTCGGGGTAAGGGCTCCACCGCTGAGGAAACAAACTCATTTAGCCGCTAATACACAAGCGAGACGAGCATGTCGGCAAAACGGTATCCCTTTTACTTTTCCTCCCACCGCTAATACACAAGCAACGCAAGCACGTCGGCAAAACAAAACCTCCGTAAAAAGACAGTTGATTAACCACTAGTTATATATATATATTTATAAAAATGTCTATGTGTAGAAGTTTGTTTGTATGTCAAGGCGGCCTGGAAGTGCGAGGCCACAGCATGAAGTTCAAAGAGCTGGCAAAGCGGCCCCAAGTTAACAAGTTGGAAGCAGAAAGAAGGATGAGGCTACAGCATAAGGCCAAAGTTAAACTCACTTAGCTGTTGATAGACAAGGGGGGCGAGCACGTCCGCAAATCGAAACCACAGATTCTGCATTTTAATTTTTCATGTGACGATTTTAATAATTTCTAGGAGCCCAAGCTTTTTACAGCATGGGCTTACACAGCTAGTATATAAATGTGTGTGTGTATATGTGTGTATATATATATATATATATATATATATATATATATAGTGTGTGTGTGTTTTTGTAATTATTTGATAACCCTTTTATGTTGTTAATATCCGAGTTCAGGTTTTGAGATTTAAGAAGTCATCAGTATGCCTGTGTAATGCATGAAAACCATCCGAGAACTGAAAGAGTGAAATCTTTATGTATAAGCTAAGATTTATTAATAAATATGCATGCTCATCTTCTCAAAATAATATCATTAAAACAGTTTTTTTTACTTCTAATAAAAAAAATAGTTGGAGGCTGAGTGGTGCTGTTCATCATCAACTAGGCAGTTTTTTTTTTTTTAATTGTTATAGCATTGACATTTCTGTACTCTAAGCTATGTTTTTAAATGCTGTCCAAATCTAGAACCAGCTGTGGAAGAGGAGCAGTCTGTTATAAGCTCCATGACTTCTTTATAATTGTGGTAACGGGCCAGACATAAATTTTCTTTTATCTCGTTAATACCTGAAGATGCTGAAAACAAATGGTATTGGTACCAATATGCAGTAGCAGCCTTTTTATCAGCAGGTTCAGACAATTTATTTTTAACATCAGATGTGCTGTCTCTAGGTATGTGAGAGGACTGGGACTTTGTGAAGTCTTTGAGAGCAAGCTACAGTATTTCTAATCTATCGTTTCAATCCTTATAAGTGTAAGAGCCAAAGTAACATTAGGCTTTATGTCAAAACTCCTAGAAAAATTGGATATTAAGGTCAAAGCTATCTTATGTAATAATGTACTGTCTTAAAGAATATAAAATGTCAACAAAAGTTCAGAAGCAATGTCTCCATGACCAAACAGTTAACTTTGTGAGCTGGAATGTTAAAGGTCTCAATTGCAAATTAAAGAGAAAGAAAGTTTGCTTTCATCTAACAGGTCTAAATGCTAAAATAGTATTTTTACAGGATACTCACTTATTAAGTTAAGATCGGTTTCGGCTGCACAGAGACTGCACTGGCCAAATAATCCATTCCAGCTTTACAAAGAAAACTAGAGGTGTGGGAATTCTTATACATAGAACAGTCTTATTTGTAGTATCAGATGCAGCATCTGATCCTGAAGAGCGATATGTGATTGCCATGGGTAATTTTTTAACTGTAAACTGATTTTGATAAACATTACTACGTGCCCAATGTGAATGATAGGGACGTCATCCAAAACATATTTGTATCCATTCCCAATGAGGACACTCAAAAAAATTTTAATGGCCAGTGACTTTAATTTTTTTATTCAAGAATATAACTGAAGAAAAAGAAATTTGGTTAGGGTACAACACTGACAAGACTGCTTGGCTGGTGCAGAGGTAAGAACTGCTGAATCATAATCAAGACATTGCGGGCTCAATTCCGGGTCCTTCTTACTATTTGAGATGCTGTTATTGTTACTGTTATAGAATAAAAACATACATTTCATTTCAGTTTTTAACAGCCAGTGTAAATTTATGGTACTTGTAAAGGTTTTTTTTTTTCACGTTCACATTTCCCCCAATCTGACACTGCTGCTTTCAAATAAAGATGTGCTATAACAGAGGTGAACTCAGATGAAGATGAGGGTTCTGCATCGTAGAAAGAGAACAGAAGCCTTTCCCGTAAGAAACGTCCAGTTACACGTAAGGACAATGCAGCTGCACCAGGTGTAAAGGGGAAAGATGGCACCGTCTGGATGCAGCAACAGGTTGGGCATCATCCTACCAGTGAATCTACTTCACACATGTCCTTCAACAAAACAGCAGGGCCAATAGAACTCACCAAAGTATCATGCAAAGTTCCATTTGCAATTATTTTTTTAACATTTATATGTTACTTATATAAAGACAACATCGAATATTGTTTACCTACATTTATTTACTTATCTTCCTACAGCGTAAAGTCAAAGTAGACCGCAGAGCTTTCTGTGTTTAATTAAGATAGTGAGCAATGGTACTGAGAACGCAGTCAGACTTCTTCTTTTTGGGCACTTACACCGTCAGCATGGAGAGTTGTTTGCGTACTAAAGTGTCTATAGCTGCAGGTGAAAGCTACCATCGCACCATATGTAACTGATTTTTTCCTAAATAAGGAGTGGCATTGCACTTTGTCAGCATGCAAAACAAAAAGACACTAATGGAGAGGTGCAAAAGAGTTTAAGGTGTCCCAGTATTACAACTTTTTTTGGTAGGCTTCAGGGATTCTAGTGTTAACCAACTTTTATTAGTAGATGAGAATGGTGCAGAATTTATATCCAAGCAAATCGATTTTTTTTTTTTGGAAACAAATACATTCTTATAGGTCTCTGCAGGAATACTTTGGGAAACTCTGAAGGCTTTCTTAAGAGGACAGATTTTTTATATTTTTTCAACAAAAATAAATTGGAAAGCAAGAAGGTATCAGAGCTAATCAGTAAAATTACCACAAAAGATCAAGAAATGCCAGTTGTCAATTATGTGGCACTTAATAGGAAAACATGGACTTTGTATACAGAATGCAACCTCTTGACAACTAAAGAAATAACTAATTTTTAAATTAAGACATCATTACTATGAACAAGGAGAGAAGGCTAATAAGATCTTAGCTCAACAAATCCACAAGCAGGAAGTTCGCAATGCAGTAACATTAATTACCATCAAAGATGGAAACACAATCATTGACCATAAAAATATAGTGCACACATTTAGAGACTACTATAAGTCCTTATATTCTACTCAGTTTAAAGAAGACATGACACAACAATGCATTTTGAATGCATTATAGATACCACAACTAGATACTCTCACTGCAGAGGAATTGGATAAAACTCTGGCACCATCAGAATTACTGGAAGCTATAAACTCAATTCAGAGTGGGAAAGCAGCAGGCCCTGATGGCTACCCTGCTGAATTTTAAAAATAAATCTTAATTAAGTTAGCTCTCCTTTTATTAGCAACG
The DNA here is from genome assembly GCF_016835505.1 of Polypterus senegalus. Lineage (NCBI taxonomy): Eukaryota > Metazoa > Chordata > Cladistia > Polypteriformes > Polypteridae > Polypterus > Polypterus senegalus. The sequence goes on along the minus strand of NC_053157.1, from coordinate 114,403,633 downwards.
TTTACAGAAGCTAGAAACAATACAATTCTACCTCAAATGTTTCACCAAGCATCAATTACTGCCTTTTCTAAGCAAAATAAGGACTTATTACAATGTGCATGATACAGACCAGTCTCACTTTTGAATAATGATGTTAAGATACTCTCCAAAGTCCTAGCTAGAAGGATTGAGTGTGCTTCCTTCGGTAATATTGCAAGACCAAACTGGATTTATTAAAGGCAGACACTTAGCTTCAAGTCTTCAACTCCTGTTTATTGTAATATATTCACCCACAAAGTCTAACATCCCAGAGATAATGATATTGTTGGATGCAGAAAAATCATTTGATATGGTAGAATGGAACTATCTTTTCACTATATTAGAGAAATTTGGGTTTGGCCTGAACATATGTGCATGGTTCAAATTGCTGTATACCAGTCCAGAAGCTTCAGTTTGTATGAACAACATTATTTCAGATTACTTCAAACTAGAACATGGTACTAGATAAGGATGCCCCTTGTCACCACTGGTATTTGCAATCACCATTGAGCCACTCGCAATTCACTGTTGAAATTCTTATGAGATAAAGGGGATTATCAAAGAAGGACTTGAACAGAAAATTTCAGTATATGCAGATGATATGGTACTTTATATATCAGATCCACAAAATACTGTGCCTGCAGTCCTAGCAGCACTAACAGAATTTCAAAACATTTCTGGTCTTGGAAATAATTTAAATAAAAGTGTGCTCTTTCCAATGAACTCACTTGCACACAATATTAGATTGGACACCTTCCCTTTTATCATCGCAGATCAGTTTAAATACGTAGGGGTAAACATCACAAGTAAACATAAAGTTCTTTATCAACAAAATGTCTGAATGGAAAAACTTAAGCAAGACTTACCCTTCATGTCACTTTAGCTGGAAGAATTAACACTGTCAAGATGAATATCCTTCCGAAGCTTCTTTTTCTATTTCAAAGCATTCCAATACATATCAGTAAATCATTTTTTAAGAATTTAGATTCAATCATAACCTCATTTAGTTGGAATTCAAAACATCCACATATTCAAAAGGTAACCCTACAAAGACCTAAGACAGAAGGTGGCATGGTTCTACCTAACTTTCAATTTTATTACTGGGGGGCAAATATACAAGCTATAAAAACCTGGACATTGACACAAATAGATGAACATATACAGGCTTGGTCCTCAATAGAAATAAAATCATGCAACACTCCTTTATGTTATTGCTTTGTACCCCAGTAAATACAAGTTATTGCCAATATACTAACAACCCAGTTGTGCTTCATTCACTCAGAATATGGAACCAATGTAGGAAGTACTTCAAGATAGAGAAACTTTTATCTGTGGCACCTCTGCATGATGACCACCGTTTTCCACCCTCTCAAATGTACATAGTTTTTAATGTTTGGAAAACATTCAGAATTAAACCATTTAGAGATTTGTACATATACAACGTCTTTGCATCCTGGGAACAATTACACTCCAAATGTAACTTTCCAGCAACTTATTTCTTTCACTACCTCCAAATTAGAAACTTTGCTAAACAAAACCTGCCTAATTTTCCTCACCTCCCATTTACTTCAATTCCGGAAAAAAGTCAGTTTTGAGGACTCGGACAGTGTTTCTGTAATATACTAAAACATTTGAATTTACCTCCCTTTCAAAGATCCCAGAGTACAGTGGGAGAAGGATCTCTCACTCAACATTTCAGGAAAGGAGTGGAAGGCAGCAATGCACAGAATTCACTCTAGCTCCATATGCACAAAGCTTACAGTTATTCAACTTAAAATCATCTGTTGAGCACATGTGTTTCATTTAAAATTGTCCAAAATGTTTCTAAGGCAAGATACAACTTGCAAACATTGCAATCAAGTTCTAGCCTCATTGGGCTATATGTTTTGGGAGTGCACCAAATTAACATCATTCTGGACCATTTTGGTCAGACAGCCTTGGAGTCACAATCCTTCCTGACCCACTAACAGCTTTGTGTGGTGTACTTCCAGATTGGAATAAAGTGGAGAAGGACAAACAAACTGTAATTGCCTTTACTTCACTATTGGCACATAGACTTACTGTATCTTGCTCACCTGGAACAATTCTAACCCACCTCTTTTAAGTCAGTGAATAACTGATGTTATGTATTTGAAATTGGAAAAAATATAATTCTTATCTAGAGGATCTGTTCAAAACATTTTTTAAAACCTGGCAGGGTCTAATTAATAACATTTTAGAATAAGCATTTAAATTTAGGAAGCGGATTCTCTTCCCTTTTTTTATCTTATTTTATTTTTTATTTATATATTAATTTAGTTATTTTTCCTACTATTAAAGTTTTATTCTGTTGGCTGGAACTTAGTTCTGTAAAGTTTGAATTGCTTGTATGGAATGTTATTTGCTTTTAATATATTCAATAGTATTTAATTTGCAATGCTCAATAGTTCAAACTATAGACCTGCTAATTACTTTACTTTAAGTATTAATCTGTTTTGCATTAGGAGAACTTTCAATTGCAACCAGTTCATTATGGTTGAATTGTTACTTCTGCTTCATTACAATTAGCAAGCCTGTGGTTGAATCAGAAATGGCAGAATAATGCTCTAAACCTGAGCAAGTCACCTTGTTTACAATCAAGCTGTTAATGTCCTAAAACCGTCTTTTCTCTCATCTTTGAATTAAAAGTGTGGTGCATGTAAAACTATGATTAATATTTACGATAGAAGCAATGCTGAAAATATTTCCTGATGATACAAGCCAGGGGAATAATAGCAAAAAAAAGTAAGCTTTGATAAATTTTGAATTAACTTTTAATAAACTATTAAACTTTAACTTTTAATCTAAAATCCAGGAATTTTAAAATAAATTAAATTAGTTATCTGGAATTGAAAACTGTAATGGAGGATCAACAAATCTAGCTGGTAACAGCACTGCAAGGTGGATTCCTGAAAGATGAGCTGAGAGCCTTTGTGACACCTGGTATGCTAAGCCCTTTTATGAAAAACAAACTTGTGGTTCCCCAAATACTTTGAACTGAGGGTCCATCTTTAAAGATATTCTTTCTAGCTCTGCAAACTTCATCAGGGAACTGTCTGATGATGGTACAGTCCTTTTCTGGAGTGTATCCTGTTTATGAATGCAAGTTTTGTAGTTCCACAGAATCACCCTGCCATGTTGTTGTCTTAGATCCCTAAATGTCACAAGGTTGGTGAGTTTTGTAACATAATATAAAATAAGGCATTTCTTTATTTAAAGTAAGCATAATAGCTGCAAAGAGGTGTTTGTGTTTTCCCTCCATCCACAGCTAAAAATTGATCAGATCTGGTAAACTATTGCTATTAAAGCATGGAAATTACTTTTCTATCATATTTGTGTCATTTCCCAAAGGTGGCTTTTCATGCAATTTTAGAAGAAGGGCTTCCAGGTTTGAATGAGATGAACTGGAAGTTAAAAAAAGGTCACAGCAGTAGTTACTAAAGTTAACTCTCATTTGTGGGTGGAAGATGCAGTTGAAGTGCAGACTTTCAGCTTTAATTCAGTGGGTTGAACAAAAAGATTGCATAAAAATGTGAGCCAACTAAAGCATTTTTTTAACACAATCCCTTTATTTCAGGGGCTCAAAAGTAATTGGAAAAATTAAATAACTGGAAATAAAATGTTCATTTCTAATACTTGGTTGAAAACCCTTTGCTGGCAATGACAGCCTGAAGTCTGGAACTCATGGACATCACCAGATGCTGGGTTTCCTCCTTTTTAATGCTCTGCCAAGCCTTTACTGCAGCGGCTTTCAGTTGCTGTTTGTTTGTGGGCCTTTCTGTCTGAGTTTTAGTCTTCAACAAGTGAAATGCATACTCAATGGGGTTAAGATCAGGTGACTAACTTGGCCATTCAAGAATGTTCCACTTCTTTTCTTTAATAAACTCCTGGGTTGCTTTGGCTGTATCTTTTGGGTCATTGTCCATCTGTATCATTAAACGCCGCCCAATCAATTTGACTGCATTTAGCTGGATTTGAGCAGACAGTATGTCTCTGAACACCTCAGAATTCATTTGGCTGCTTCTGTCCTGTGTCACATCATCAATAAACACTAGTGTCCCAGTGCCACTGGCAGCCATGCACGCCCAAGCCACCACACTGCCTCCACCATGTTTTACAGATGATGTGGTATGCTTTGGATAATGAGCTGTTCTACACCTTCTCCATACTTTTTTCTTGCCATCATTCTGGTAGAGGTTGATCTTGGTTTCATCTGTCCAAAGAATGTTTTTCCAGAACTGTGCTGGCTTTTTTAGATGTTCTTTAGCAAAGTCCAATCTAGCCTTTCTATTCTTGAGGCTTATGAGTGGCTTGCACCTTGCAGTGTACCCTCTGTATTTACTTTTATGCAGTCTTCTCTTTATGGTAGACTTGGATATCGACACACTTAACCCCTGGAGGGTGTTGTTCACTTGGTTGGCTGTTGTGAAGGTTTCTCTTCACCATGGAAATGATTCTGCGATCATCCACCACTGTTGTCTTCCGTGGACGTCCAGGTCTTTTTGCGTTGCTGAGTTCACCAGTGATGGCTTTCTTTCTCAGGATGTACCAAACTGTAGATTTTGCCACTCGTAATATTGTAGAAATTTCTCGGATGGGTTTTTTCTGTTTTCAAAGCTTAAGGATGGCTTCTTTCACCTGCATAGAGAGCTCTTTTGACCGCATGTTGTCTGTTCACAGCAAAATGTTCCACATTCAAGCACCACACTTCAGATCAACTCTAGGCCTTTTATCTGATTAATTGATAATGACATAACGACGGACTTGCACACACCTGCCCATGAAATAGCCTTTGAGTCAATTGTCCAATTACTTTTGAGCCCCTGAAATAAAGGGATTGTGTTAAAAAATGCTTTAGTTGCCTCACATTTTTATGCATTTTTTTTGTTCAAACCACTGAATTAAAGCTGAAAGTCTGCACTTCATCTGCATCTGAGTTGTTTCATTTAAAATTCATTGTGGTAATGTACAGAACCAAAATTAGAAAAAAGTTGTCTCTGTCCAAATATTTATGGACCTAACTGTATATATTTATTGTCAGGTGCACATTTACACATGAATACAGAGAGAAAGAGTGGGTCTAGGGTTTCATAATCAGTATAATGCATAGCTATGCAACTGAAAATTAATCTTGGTAGCAATTTACAGTTCTCATTTTAAAGTATCACTTGCTTTGTACACTTCAACTGAAATCTAACATCTTGTTTTATCAGTAATTAGATTGGTACAGAATGATTATCGCTGTACAGTATGTACAGACTCTTATAGACTTGTGCAACATAGTGTTTGACAATTCTTAAATTCTGTTAACTTTGTCAACCTCAGTGTATGTTTTTTATTGTATGAAGTTCTGTCTACAAGGTTTTTGTGTGTGTGTGTGTAAGTGATCATTTACAACCAACTTATTCCTGAAAAGCTCCTGCCAGCATACCCTATGATTTTGTTTCAATCATTTATGACCTTGTTAGTTTTGATTTGCTTTGGTAACATGAGATATTAATTGTAATTTTTCCTCAGCCAAAGCTCATCAGTATTCTCTGCCTTGAACAATGAGGTATATGCCAGTTATTGGCAGGCCCATTTTTCTCCCATGTGTTCTGTGATTTGTTGAGCTAATTGATTCTGAAGTATGAAAGAATTTTTCAAGAAACTGCACCCTTTTGTTTCTGTCTTAAACTGTGCCATGTATAAATGTGCAAGCAGTTTTATTTAATGCAAAACCATAATTTTTGGCCTAAAAATAACATGGGACCATGCATACACAATATGTTAGTGTTCTGCATAACTGAATTCAAACAAATGTTAGTCAACTTTTTATGTGCCAGTATTTATCTTGGATTTTGAAGACCTTGCAAGACAAAAAAGAACTCCTAAAAGTCTGTAATACAATACCTAGTTTTCAAATTTTGCTTAAACTACAAAACTGAGCATGTATTTCAAAGAAATGGCTAACACAGTGGTTTATATTCCTCTTTGCCTTTTAGACTTCTCAAAAGTTTGTCCATTTGTCTCCTTTTGCCTGGTTTTCTTTATAATAAAATAAGTCTCCTCTCTAATTTAGTGTATGGAGCATTTCAAAATAATATGGTTTGGTTCATATAATTTCATGATTTTAATTAAAGATGACTAACAAGTCAGTCAGTAATATACTGTAATTAAAATGTGTTATATAAATGTAAAAAGTGAAATACAATTTGTTGAAATGCAAGTTGCTTATCTAATATATAAAGCTCAAAATCTGTATAATATATATAATTTGTGTGTGTGTATGTTCAATATACAAGCCACACCATTTGACCCATCTCTGCCAAAATTTATATAGCTTTCTCATTTGATCAGGTGGACAGTAGACTTTGTCCCGACCAAAATTTGGGATCAGATATATCAATATTTTGGAGTCGAATCTGAACTAACATTCATTGACTGTGCTGCACTCAGAAGGGACTTATTGAAATGAAGGATACGTGAGAAATGATTGATGGGCCAAGTGAACAGCATGACTGACACATGCACAGGCGAGTGAAGACAGGGACAAAAATATGAGATCAAGTTTATTGTGGAAAGTAAGGTGTCAAATAGAAGGAAAGAGGTCAGTACAGCTCAAGAAATACATACTGTAAAGGTGGAGTTTGGGTTGGACTACAGCATCTCCCACATTGGCACCATTAGCAAGAAGAAAAAGATAATTACATACAGAGTGTATATACTGATAGAACAAGACATGTGTCCAGTCAATATGGTTAAATGTTTGGCAGCTATCCTGAGTCAGGTTACTGCATTCCATCGAGAGGCACTGTTGACAGCTGTACCCTATAATTCTTAACTTGAAATCTGTGAATGTTACAAATGGAATACAGAGACGTAATGGCAGACTTTTCTTTTATTTAATTTATATCACATAAGTTGGTCGTCTTACTGTTTTTTATCATATTGAATGGCTGTCATTCAAAGCTGCTTTCATCTTTCTAGATTAATAGGTTTTTTCTAAGCAGAACCAATGTGAGTGATCATGGGTGTATAAGTAAGTATACCCCATGATTGACTGGCATCCCATACATGGCCAGTGTCTACATAAGTCAAATGTAGACTTCTTGACAGTTATTGAAGTCTGTGTCTCAAGTGCAACCAATTCTTCTTTCTCTTGCATTAATATGCAGTAGATCTAGGACTGACATTTAATGCAAAGTACATCTTTCAATGCATGATTAATTTTCTTCCTCCCTATCTTTCCTTCTTGCACTTGAATGTAAGCGTATGGCATACCTTTAAATGAGTCGGAGCTTCTGTCTTAAGATCATAAAATCAGACCCAGACTTGTACACCCGTTCAAAAATGCAACACTTAAATTTCCTCCAATCTCACATCAGTTTCTCAGACATATCGAATTTTGTTGCAGCAGCGCAGTTACCAGTTTCTTTCGCTACTTCAATGACATTTAATTTAAAACCAGCTTCATATATTCTGAGTGAATGCTCCATCGTAGATAAGGGATGCTCTTATGATAAAGGTGTATGAAGGTGTGAGATAAAAAAAACACAATCAGTGCAAACATCGCTTCAGAATAGTTTGGTTATTACTGTGTGGTCACATAGGCACAACAGAGAGAGAGAGGTTAGGAGCATGTGCTGATACAGTGTATTGCTGCACCCACATAGAAAAAAAAAAGGCAGTGTGCTCCGTGGTTACTCTCTCAGGTGGGCGTTAGCATATCATAATCTCTTGTACCAATAGCGTGAATTTTCCGTGTTTGACTTATACGACTGACATTATAAAATACCAGAAATTATACTGTAAAATCAAGTCCTGACTTATCTGTGGGAGAACTTATCCGTGAGTATATACGGTATAGACAATGTAGTAACATAGAACATGAGCATGCCAAAACTGAAGGAATTAAGAAGGTGCTTTAAATTTGTGTTCAACCTCTTTGCGTAGTAAAAAAAAAAAATTAATTACTCAAGTGCCACTAACTCATCCATGCAGTACCAATTAGCTTTAGCGTAATAACACAGTGCAGTTTAGGAAATGTTGCAAAGATGAAGCAATACTAGACTGCACTTTTTCATATCTGATTTCATTTAAAAATAATTTGCTAAACTGCTTGTAAAGTAAAAATGTCTATGTTACATGTCTTGACGTAAGTTTTTAAAGCATAAGAATGGTTTAGGTACTTCAGATAAAAAGCATTGTATTTTTCATGTACTTACAATTCAAATGACAACACATTTATGTTTTTGGGAGTTGTGGCTAAGTTTATTTTACTTTATAATCTTCACAGAATCTATTCACAGTTTGAGATGTTGCTTCTTTTTGTTTGTTCTATGAACACTCATCTATCATTTAAGCTCGGACATGATTACAAACTATCAAAGCAATGTTAATTTTTAGCATGGTACTTCACTTGTTTAGAAATTCATCTGTATTGCTCTGTAAGACTTCCAATCCCAGCATCTGAGGGATGTGAAAATGAACTCATATTTACCTGTGTTTTGGAGTGTAGAGAACTAGCTAGGAGTAACTGTTTTTTTCCTACACATCACTGATATCTAATTAGCTAAAAGAGCAGCACATTAATATATGGACAAATCTTTATAGAAACCTCATTCTCTGATCTTTACTATCTGGTAGATATCAACATCTTAATTAAAGAAAGAAACTTGTTCTCTATCAGGACAACTTTGATAAAACCTTTTTGTCCGTAATCTGGCAGGAGGAAAGCTGTTCATTGCTTCTTTTATTACTCCTCTGCAAATGCCTTAGAGAGAGCATCCATCACCACAGACTGTTACAGAATGATCAATAAAAAAAGGTAGAAGTCTGTTTTATGAACAACTAGCAAAATACCCGCGCTTCGCAGCGGAGAAGTAGTGTGTTAAAGAAGCAATGAAAAAGAAAAGGAAACATTTTGAAAATAACGTAACATGATTGTCAATGTAATTGTTTTGTCACTGTTGTGAGTGATGAGTGTTGTTGTCATATATATATATATATATATTTACACACACACACATAAACATATATATATACATATCTATACATATACACATATATACATACATATATATATATCTACATATATACACATACATATACACACACATAAATACATACACACATACATACATACACACACATATATACACACAAATACATATATATATATACATACATACACACACACATATATAAACATATATACATATACATACATATCTACATATATACACACACAGCTATTTCGTATCAGTGCAATACGCTGCTTGTTAAAACGGATGACTCCGCTCCTACGTGCAAGTCTGCGTGGATATTATGAACTATCGTATTTGTTCAAGTTCTATTTAAATTTTAAATAGAAGGAATTTTTATTTAGTCGACAGAAATATCTTTGGTAGGAATGGTAAAACAGACAGGAATATTATTCTGAATAAATCAACTCAAACCTTAAACAACTTATAATATTTTGCTCTCCATAAAAATATATCCTGTCTAAATTATACAAGTTAGAAATAAAGTAAACGTTAAAAGAACAAACATTCAAATTTTTTTACTCTTATGTAATTTTATATAAAAAATAAACTTAGATTTTAAATATCCCAAAAGATTTTGCTCTCCATAAAATATATCCTGTCAAAATTATACAAATTCAAATATGAACATGCTGCATAACAAAACCTGGAAATATAAATAAAATGTGTTCCTTTCAGCAATAACAAATCAAATCATTCAGTTGTCTTTGCTCATATGTCATTTTAGAGCTGGACGCCTGGCATCTTTTTTTGGCCACAGGTTCGTTTCTGTTTGGTGTGAGGTTCTGTGTTGTGGAGATTCTCAGGATGGATTGCAGGTGCTCATCAGTGAGGCGACTCCTGTGTGCTGTTTTGTTAGTCTTTATCACTGAGAAGAGCTTCTCACACAGATATGTGCTACCAAACATGCACAAGGTTCGAGCCGCATGTAGACGGACTTTTTGTTCTTCAAAGTCACCAAAGCGCCGTGCAAACTCAGTGCGCTCAGTTTATCAGCAAAGTGCGATTTGGGAACACCGTAGTGACGACTTGGTTTAACATTACTTGGCAACAGGGAAAGTGGGGCAAATTGCACTGGTGCATTTGTGTCTCCCATAAAAGCAGCTTCACTTGAAATCACTTTGTGATTGTGCACGGTAAAGCGTCCGCTGAAGTGTCAGATTCTTATTTAATTATCTGCTTTCTGTATCTTCTGCATTGCATTCAGGTTACCCTGATGTTTTGTCTCATAGTGCCGTCTTAGATTAAATTCTGTAATTACAGCCACATTAGCTCCACAAATGAGACACACGGGTTCAGTAAACATATACTCAGCCTCCCATCGGTTTTAAAGGCTCTATTTTCAGAATCAACTTTTCTCTTCAGCATCGTGTGAGCTAGCTTCGCAATAACTTGCAGCATCATAAGCTAGACTTGATTAACGCGGTAAGTGTTCGCAAGGCAGCTGAAGCGCTGCATTATGGGATCTGTAGTTTATTGTGTTACCAGCGCTTCATATACCGGGCTTTAATAACAATAATACAGTATATAAAATGATCTCGGGCGGATATAATTACGCCGGGCGGATGTGGCCCGCGCCCTTGAGTTTGACACATATGGACTAAATAGAACTTGAAAAGATATATTTTTTCAAATGTGATCGCGCAATTCAGATAGAGTTGACGCGCACTACAGCCTGCATGCCTCAATAAGTCATCCTCCCTCGCTCTTACTTTTTTACCGTTCATCTAATGAATACACTGAGTATGGCTTTACCAAAACAATCATTGATGGCGAATAAAGTATCCATTATTGAGTATGTAGATCGGGATATATATATATACATATATATATACCAGCGATCGCAGCGAGAAGTAGTGTGTTAAAAAGCTAGAAAAGAAAAGGGAACATTTTAAAAATAGCGTAACATGACTGTCAATATACAGTATTTGTTTTGTGAGTGTTACTGAGTGTTGCTGTCATCAAGGATTTGATTATCATTATTTCTTTCAATCAGGTTCGTATTTGTAGGATGTGTTGTGTTCAAGTTACATTCCGTGTTTGTCAATCGTTGTAAAGATGACAGGTTTCATTCATCGATTCGTTTCTTACTGCATCAATAAACAGCTCGTCTTCTTCTTTATCTGAGACCTGACACACTGCATGCACGGGTTTTTTACACTGTCTTCCTTTAGCGGGACATTGACTTTTCCAACGTGTGCTTTGTTTCGCAGTAGCTGGATTTATGAATATGCTTGTATGTATCAGGCGCTTCATATTTTTGCTGCCTTTTCAATTGTGTAATTGGTTTTGTTCAGCTCTTTGGAACTGTTGCTTTTATCTGTGCACTGCGTCAGTTCCGTGAGCCACTCGGTGTACATGCATCGAAGGTTCCCAGCTGTGCTGGTGCCATCTCGTGCTATGTCCATGGCTGTATTTAATGTTACCTTAGTCCTGGCACTTAAAACTTTCTCTCGCAGTTTCGCTGAGTTTGTGTCAAACACCACCCTGACCATCTCATCTTTCTCTCCATAAGCACAGTCCTTCACCCGTGAATATTTACCCGTGGCAGTTTGCTATTGGATTGCCGCTGACGGACGGCCTTATATGGGCAGGCACTAAATTACAAACGCCAGCGCAGCCTGTCTATGAACTTAATTTAAAGTGTAGGTTTACATCGTGCTTTGTTTCAGTAGCAGAACTCATGAATATGGTTGTATATGTCACTTTCGCCGCTTCTTATTGTTTCGCTGCCTTCTCAATTATATAATGCATGTTTTCTTCAGCGCTTTTTTGAGGTCTTCCTGGTTTTCTATGTACTGCGTGATTACGTGGGAGGCGTGATGATGTCACACGAACCTCCGCCCTCACGGCGTTGAAGCTCATCTCCATTACAGTAAATGGAGAAAAACTGCTTCCAGTTATGACCATTACGCGTAGAATTTCGATATAAAACCTGCCCAACTTTTGTAAGGAAGCTGTAAGGAATGAACCTGCCAAATTTCAGCCTTCCACCCACACGGGAAGTTGGAGAATTAGTGATGAGTCAGTGAGTGAGTGAGTCAGTGAGTGAGTGAGGGCTTTGCCTTTTATTAGTATAGATTAAATTAACATACAGTGTTAGTCAATGCATACATTTTACTCTGGTTGGTTTACACATCAGATAACTTAGAAAACAAAAGTATTTTTATTAATACTCTTGTTCTTATATGTTTAGGTTTAGCTATTATCCTTGAAATTTCTGTGTATGTGACAACTGTCTAGTCATTTACAGCAGGGATCACCAACCCCTGGTCCACGGGCCACTAGCGGGCTGTGGCCGTCTGACAGCCAGGCCGCGAGAGAACTGCCTGCAACAGAGACTCGCTCAGTGAAGGGCTACAGCTAAATGGCTGCCCCCTTCACTGAGGATACTTTTCAGTACGCTAGGCAAGCAGGGCTTTGCAGCGGCTGAGAGAGACTGAGCTGAGGAGAGATACTAGCACATACTACAGGTAAAATTCCATTACAACGAATATTTTTACAACAAAATTTTCATTACAACGAAGTATTTTTATAGTCCCAACAGTTTCCCCATATGACACGAGTCTATAGAAATCTTGTTACTATGAAGTACATTCAGCAGATATTTTCATTACAATGAAGTGACCTTGAAATGCTTGAATGAATCTTCCACACAGCAGTTAGTTCTGTGGTCGCAGATTAGTTGTGCACAACAATCCCCAAATAGAAACATTGTAAAAAAAATGTCTTTCTTCGAACATTTCTTGTACTGTTTATTTTGCTGGTTTTTTTTCGGTGGTTTTCAGTGATACCTTATTGCTCTTCAACATTTGAAAAACATCCATTGGAATTTACCTCATTGTCACCCTCCTATATAAACTGCAGACATGAAAAAAATGATAACAGTTCATATTAGGAAAAAAACTTAGAATTTTTACAGCTCTCAATTGCAGCAAAAAGAAAAAAGATGTTGCCAGTGAATTCGGAATTTCGCCAGTGACACTGTCAACTTTCTTGAAAGACCGAGCAAAAAAAGAAGACAAATCTCGGGTTGCAAAAGTATGCGAACATCTGCATCCTGCTGTTCCTGTTTCAAGCTGAATAACGCTGGTTTTGCTAAAGTACTGAGACTCAGCCTCATGTTTTGGGGTGTAAGACAGGGACTTATAGCATGCCCACGATCTTTTAGGATTCGCTTCTGTGGCATTTCACTGCAGTGCTGTTAGCCTGCTGTTGCCCTGTTCCAGCAACAGACAAACAATCTTACACAGATGCGGCAATCACGCTTTGGGACGCACTTCAGGGTGACGTTCCCATGGGGGGGATCTGAAAAGAGTTCAGAAACCTCACAATACTGTATGAAGAAGAAGAAAAGGATGATTCGGCTTCTGATTGATAACTGTACTGCCCACAACATGCTTCCATATTTAGATATTGTTCGCGTTGAATTCCTCCCACCCAATTGCACAGCAGTGCTTCAGCCATTGGATTTTGGCATCATTCACACCCTGAAAGTGAAATGATGAGAAAAAGTCTCATCAGCATAACTTGTAGGCAGGAGAAGATGAAAATTGACATGAAAGAATCTATTGAAATGATTGCAGACGCCTGGACGCAAGTTAAAGAAAGCAGTATAGTGACAAATACAGAATCTCATTACTATGAAATTTTCATTACAACTAAATATTTTTTAGGTCCCTGGCAGTTCGTTGTAACAGAATTTTACCTGTATTTGCACTACAGGCACTATTGGGCACCCCACTTTTAACCACTCTGCAGACTTAGTATCCAGCTAGGCTGGAGAAGTGCTGGAGAAGCCTGAGGAGGAAAATCTGAGGCAGTGGTGGAGCAGCAGCGCGTGGGGCAGAGGCAGAAGATACACGTTGTTCAAGTTGGCAGATAAAGTGGCTGCATTCAAAGCCAAACTTGATTCATGGGGCCGACGAGTGAACATTGTGATTTTTGATATGTTTCAAACGTTAGCAGAGGTTGTTAAAGATACCAAGCCAGGGCCATCTTTCTCCCAGCTGGTGTATGATCACCTATCTCAGCTTTATTTCCCAACCACAAAAGACCCCCAAAATGGGAAGGAATGGATCCGTGACTCATTTGTGAATAAACCAGGTGAATCAACTTTGTCTGTGCTTAAAGAGGATCAACTGTTTGAGGCTGCAAATGATCGTGGCCTTAAAAGTATGTTTGAGACAACTTCAAATCTCCATACGTTCAATACTCTCCAACCCCCAGGTCCCTGGAAAAATTTGCTTCTATAAAAGCGGTTCTTGGTATCAAAAAGGTTGGGGACCACTGATTTACAGGACATCTGCTGATCTCTGAGTACATTTTGTATATGATATTAAGTTTCCTCTGGCTTCTTGACATTTCTAAAAACAAATGCTTAAATATTTCACTGTGCACAGTAAACCAAAATACTTACCTACTGTTACCTCTAAATTATTCTCCAAAGCAACTGTACAGCTGCTTGAAAATTATCTTTATGGGATATAGCAATTTAGAAGTAAAAGTAATAGTTAAGTGGTCTAAATTTTAACAAGCAAGTGAACTCAAAATTGAGTTAAAAAAACAATAAAAAGAAATATGTTCCATTACCAAGAATTGTTAGCTACCACCATGCTGCCCTGTGTCCTACTGTATACTTTATTTGGAAAGGATGAGTGTGTCCTAGGTAATGTATGTTAAATTTGGCAAATTGCCTGATTGTTGTGAACTGTTCTGATTCTATAAAACCTAAATTGCAAAAAAAAAAATTAAGAAAAAGAATAGTGATGTAATAGTTTTAACTTTTTTCCATAATTTTTCATTCAGATTTTTAAACCAGTTCAGTCATCAAATAATCTGACTGTGTAACTATGTTCAATATTATAAAAAAGGAGAAAACTTTTGCTGAAAATTAAATTCACAGAACAAATTTCAGTGTTTTACACTCGAGTAAATGAAAGTGGATAAAGCTGCCCAATGAATCTGACTCATCTTATAAAAACCTGTATTTTTTCTGTTATGGTCTTTAGAATCCAATTCAGTTTAACATGGTGTATATTTATTCTTCTCAGGGTTATTTTGCAAGAGACTGGTGTTTTATGCTATATATTTTTATTTTAAATGTGTGTACATTGCTTTGCAAAGGAATTCAGGTTGCATTGGAAAAATTGCATTGAAATAAAAATGTGAGTGAGAACAAAATGTTAGTATGGGATTTGTAATTCAGTAACATCTCAGAATTGGTTAAGGGTCAGAAATAATTTTTCAAGGCCCCTGTATTGTATACGCCCTCTAAATGTGGCATTGGAAAAAAATAAGTGAAAATGGCTGAATAAGTAAAACGTTACTAACTGCCTTTACTAACAGATATGGTTATAACAGATAAGAGCCACAAGATGATTCAAGATGTCAGGAAACATATACAACTTTATCTTAAGAGATTTTGGGCAGAACAGCTCTCCAGACGTGTTTTCTGTTGCTCGTTGAGGATGGCTGCTATGGCATTCTGTTGTGGTTCATTTCTAGGGTGGTTAAATTCTTGACTTATGGCAGTCCCACTGAAATGTGTGTCATTATTCATCATTATCACCCCATTTATTGTATTTGTAACTACTTTTCATTGAGTGTGTTCAGATTTTGCTTCACCCATGCACCAAAATGAATGTATAAAGATTGTAAGCATAAAGTACTGTTTACCTTGAGTTGCTTTCAGTGTTTATTTAAAAAATGCTAAGAATGATAAAATGCTTATACAGTATTTGCAGAAATATTTCACTTGGACTTTGTGAAGTTAAGCAGCTGTCTAGGACTGCACTGTACATTTCCCACAGTTGCTCTTCAGAAGCATTTTGTATGTAAACATTTTTTAAAATAGTTTGGAAGGAACATTCACATTTCTTAATACAATGCAAGAAATACTTTCAAATTTGCCGTTGGGCCATTCGTAACTTCAGAATTTCTGATTACCTAGCCCTTTCATCAGCTTAATTTATTACTTTCTTAATCTGTAGTACTTCTAGCATTAACATAAAATAGACAGAAAAGATGCAGTGTCTCATACTGTTCACTTTTACAACAATAGTATTAGTCTTTCTCTGCTTAATCTGTTAAAGCTAATGGCTAAGGTGTCAAAAACTCGCCATAGTGCATCCTCAAGCATATTAATAAGCCTCATATAGCCAGGTCCTGAAGTTATTTACAGGTAACAAGATTTTTCCATCATGTAACTACAAATAGGAGGGATTTTAAGCATGGATTTTATATTGAATAAGACCCCATTTATCTTGCCATTTTTACATACAGAATTCATTCATTGATATTGTTAAAATGAAAATTAAATACTGCTAAAACTTCTAACAAAATCAAAATACAGACTTTTATCAGTGCCATGTGAGTTAATAAATACCAGAATTATTCAGAATATTTTCATTTAATAACATTTCTTCGTTAAATCTGTCTTTGTGAAAATACACTTCTCAGATTGGTTTGTCCCACTTTGAAACTTCTCAGTTAAAGGTGTATTCATTATTTTGGAATTCCTGTAATTTCCTTACAATTCTGCAATGCTTTTAAATTTCATTATAGCATGTATCATCCACATGGCTTTATTATTCTCAGCTGTGATTTTATTTTACTCTTTAATACCCAAACCTGCTTGATGCTGTATCAGTTGTGCCAGTCCTGCCTTTTTTCTGATAATTCTCATTGAATGTTCATTAAACAAATTCAGACTTATGCAGAGAACTATTCAACTATCTGGCTGTAATCTTACATTGAATACTTAAATGATGGTACAGATTTTTTTAAGGCAAAATAAACCATACTTTAAGTGAAGAGTTTTTCCAAAACTCATTATTTATTACTAAATCATATTTTTAAGGGCTAAGGTGAATAATGTTTAAGGAAGTTTTACTTCAGAGTGATCAGCAGGTTGTTTTTTTCCATTACCCCTTCATCATAGCCTTAGCCTGACATCAGTCTGACCCTAAGTCTTTCTCTACAGCAGCAGGCATAAACTGGAAACAGTCTTGGGCAACACTAACGTTTATCACCTCCACATGCATACATAGGCTAATTTAGAGTCACCAGTTGACCCGATGCCATTTTGCTTGACTGTGGGAAGTGGAAGGACATGCAAACCTCACTGCAGGCATTCTAGCCTGCAATCGTATCCAGCTCAAGTTATTGTGGTGAGGCAAAACTGTCTGTGGTATTCCTGTCTTAAGGAAGACTTTCTTTAAAGAGTTGAGGTAGTCTCTGCAGGTAACCATTTTTCAACAGCACAGGTATATTTTTTAATTTTAATATTTTTTTATTGATTTTAATTAGAAACTGATAATATTCCATACGGCCAAGACAAATTTAACAAATCAGGGCAAAATTCATCCCCTACCCAAGAGAAAGTGAGAGGAGCCAGCAACTGAATGTACTATATAAAATGAGCTAGAAAACAAGGGTATACTTTCCCCGAAATGGAAGCTTATTCTAAAATTTTATTGATTAGATCCTGCTATATTTTAAAAACGTTTTGAACAGATCCTCTAACTGAGAATTTGATTTTTTTTTCTATTTTCAATTACTATAGAACATCGGTTAACCACTGACTTAAGAGTGTTAGGGTGGGATTCTTCCATTTGAGCAAGATATATCTACATGCTAATTAGTGTAGTAAAGGAAATTACAGTTTGTTTGTCCTTCTCCACTTTAAGGCTGTCTGGCAGTACACCAAACACAATTGTTAATGGGTTAGGAGTGATTGTAACACCAAGGCTGTATGATAGGCATACGCATATTTTTGTCCAAAATGTTGTTAATTTGGTGCACACCCAGAACATGTGGCCCAGTGAGGCTAGAAACATTTTGGACAATTTTAAACGAGATAAATGTGCTTGATAAAAAGGTTTTTAGTTGAGTGACTGAATGCTTTACACATGTAGAGCTCAAGTGTATTCTGTGCATGGCTGCCTTCAACTCATTTTCTGAAATATTGAGTGAAAGGTCCTTTCCCCAATGTACTCTGGAGTCTTTTAAAGGAAAAGACTTTAAAATATTTTTAATAGGGTTTGCTATCTGAGTCTTCAAGACTGATCAGTAATTCTTCTGGAATAGAACAATGTGCAAGGTGTAGAAAATTGGGCAGGTTATGTTTAACAAAGTTTCTAGCTTGAAAGTAGTGGAGGAATTGACACAGAGCAGGAAATATAAAGAAGTACTGCAAGGTATTATTTCTGTTGCAGACCAGGCTTATGGATATTCATCAGTTTGTGTCGGTGTCCAGCGGCCTCATGCATAACACTGTGCGTAGAATTCGCACTATAACATGACGTAAGCACAAAAGCCGAAATGTGCTTATGCACAGAAAAATCCAGATGCAGGAAGTTCACCAACTTCCGCGTTTTTCCGCTACATAAATCCCAGTCAGCATGAAAAGTAATGCATGTGCGTGCTGTCCCGCCCCAACTCCTCCCAGAATTATGCCTCTTTGAATATGGAAATCAGTATAAATAGCTCTTAAGCTCAGCCTTCTGTGAAAAGACAATGGGAAAAGCACGGGGGAAAATATAAGAATTTCAGTGAATACAAAGTGGAGGGAAAGGAAAAACATACTATTTGTTGATTTAAGGAAGTTGATCGAGTGACGTAGCGTGTTGGAGAAACATGAAAGCTCAAGTTCACAAAGTTGCACAGTGCCAAAATAAAAAAAGTTGTCAGATATCAAAGTCGCCATGAAAAGGGTGTCGTAGCCCACCGTCTGAGCTTATTAGGGTACAGGCAAAAAAAAAATAGGCACACAGTGGGGAAAAAAGCACAAAATGTCAACTTTAATCTCGAAATTTCCACTTTAATAACATAGTTTATTTTGTCATTAAAGTAGAACATTATAAACTTTATCTTAAAATCATTTAATTTACTAGTCTCTCAAATCCCACCGTAACTAAAGTAGCATGTTAAATGCTTTGTTTTGTATTTGATCTTCTATGTGCGCTATGTGTGTGAATTACTACGTGCTTCAGGGCTTTCTCTTCCTCCAACAGGACACAGAATCCATTACATTTGTAACATTATAGCTCTCTGAATAATTAAAATACTGAGATGTATACGTGTTATAATTTTCATGATGATAGGAGTTAAAGCATGTTATTAAACTTGGGAACACGGTGGTGCAGTGATTGTTCCTGTCTCATGCAAGATGCTTGCTTTGCCATGCGCGACTTTTGATGAAATAATTTATTGCAGCAGTCCTGTCTCTTTCAAACGTACTAACCTCCAATTCCTGTCCTTCCTTTTCTTTCTCCAAATACCCAATCGCCACACAATCAGCTCTGTAATAGACGTTAAGCCATCTGTAAGTTTAGAACGCAGATTCTTTAAAACCTTTAAGGAACATTGAAATATCTTCATGGTACATGTTTAGAAGAATACAGCACGAGGCAGGAACAATCCATGAACAGAGCACCAGCTCCTGGCTAGTGCATCGACAGCATGTCCTCACATGTTTAATTAATAACAAAATAGATTATTTAAATGAAGTTAACGTTTTACAGTATCTGTATAATATAGGGTGGTCCAGATCTAATTATGCAATTTTCATTACACTATAACATTAAGTTTATTACATAGAGAATTCACAAAAAAATCAGTGGATGAATTCAATTTAAGTCCATTTTCGTTTATTACAAGATATTTCGAACAATTCTTTTGTCTTGTATTGTTTTCCTGCATTGCATTAAAAGCATAATTAGATCTGGACCACCCTGTATAATAAACATATTTTGCTGCATTTCAGCTTAAAAATGATATTGTCATCATATGTAAATATGCGCTTTATAAAGTGGCTCAAGTTGTGCAATATTATAACTATCACAAGTTTACAGTGAGGTGATTGTACTAATAAATACAAACAGTTCTCCAAGGAGCACTTGATAGACTGATTGAGTGTGTTTATAGTTCTTGGGATGAAACTGTTTCTGAACTGCGAGGAAAGGCTCAGAAGCAGTTTCTGTATGAGAGCAGTTCAATAGGCAGCATGGTTGAGGCAGCGTGTGCTTGATGCTGTATCCCTATAATTAGTGCTGGGCGGTATGGCCAAAATTCTATATCACGGTTTTTTTCAAAATTATACCGGTTTCACGGTATTCAATGGTATTTTTTCCCATGTATTGAGTGGATGTTAACCACATTTTCACAATTACTGCAGAAGACTGGCTAAGAATAACCTATTCCACTGTCATGAGAATTGTACATTGTACAAAAAACATTTTAATGTACACACAAGTATTAATACAGGTTTGTATGGCTCCATAAAGTGATTGTTTTCAAAGGGGTGGCACTAATGAAGCGAAGTAATCACATTGCATGACAGTTGCAGTCAAAATATAGAACCTTTTTATTGAACAAATTTTGCAAGCAAGATAGAATTTTGGCAACATATTTTCAACTATCCAAAGAGGCGTTTAGCTTTAGTAAAATATCCAGAGGTGCTTGTCAAAAGTTGTATTGCACTGAACATGTCTTAGAAAAGGAATAAATAGTAAATATGTTTTGTAAACCAACTACACTTTCTATTAATGTTAACAATCTCTGTCCACTGACACGTTAAAGTGACTTTTTAAACACTAAACTGCATAATATTTAAACTAATAAATAATAACAATAAAATAAATGATATATCGATAGATAGATACTTTATCAATCCCAAGCGGAAATTCACATACTCCAGCAGCAGCATACTGATAAAAAACAATATTAAATTAAAGAGTACTAAAAACGCAGGTAAAAACAGACAATAACTCTGTATAATGTTAATGTTTACTCCCCCCGGGTGGAATTGAAGAGTTGCATAGTCTGGGGGAGGAACGATCTCCTCAGTCTGTCAATAGAGCAGGACAGTGACAGCAGTCTGTCGCTGAAGCTGCTCCTCTGTCTGGAGATGACACTGTTCAGTGAATGCAGTGGATTCTCCATGATTGACAGGAGCCTGCTCAGAGCCCGTCGCTCTGCCACGGATGTCAAACTGTCCAGCTCCGTGACTACAATAGAGTCTGCCTTCCTCACCGATTTGTCCAGGCGTGAGGCATGCCTGTTCTTTATGCTGTCTCCCCAGCACGCCATTGCGTAGAATAGGGTACTCACCACAACTGTCTGATAAAACATCTGAAGCATCTTATTGCAGATGTTGAAGGACGCCAGCCTTCTAAGGAAGTATAGTCAGCTCTGTCCTCTCTTGCACAGAGCATCAGTATTGGCAGTCCAGTCCAATTAATCATCCAGCTGCACTCCCAGGTATTTATATGTCTGTACCCTCTGCACACAGTCGCCTCTGATAATCACGGGGTCCAGAAGGGGCCTGGGTCTCCTAAAATCCACCACCAGCTCCTTGGTTTTGCTGGCGTTCAGGTGTAAGTGGTTTGAGTCGCACCATTTAACAGGGTCCTTGATTAGGTTCCTCTACTTCTCCTCCTGCCCTCTGCTGATGCAGCCCACGATAGCAGTGTCATCAGCGAACTTTTACATGTGACATGACTCCAAGTTGTATTGAAAGTCCGATATATATAGGCTGAACAGGACCGGAGAAAGTACAGTCCCCTGCGACGCTCCTGTGTTGCTGACCACAATGTCAGACCTGCAGTTCCCAAGATGCACATACTGACGTCTGTCTGTAAGATAGTCCACGATCCATACCACCAGGTATGAATTTACTCCCGTCTCTTTCAGCTTGTCTCTAAGGAGCAGGAGTTGGATGGTATTGAAGGCGCTAGAGAAGTCCAGAAACATAATTCTTACAGCACCACTGCCTCTGTCCAAGTGGGAGAGAGATCGGTGTAGCATATAGATGATGGCATCCTCCACTCCCACCTTCTCGTGGTATGCGAACTGCAGAGGGTCGAGGGCGTGGCGGACCTGTGGCCTCAGGTGGTGAAGCAGCAGCCGCTCCATGGTCTTTATCACATGTGACATCAGAGCGACAGGGCGTGCTCACTAGGATGTGATACCTTTGATACCTTTGGGACTGGGGTGATGCAAGATGTTTTCCAAAGCCTTGGGACTCTCCCCTGTTCCAGGCTCAGGTTGAAGATGCACTGTAGAGGACTCCCCAGCTCCAGTGTATAGGTCTTCAGCAGTCATGGCGATACTCCATCTGGACCCACTGCTTCGCTTGCATGAAGTCTCTTCAGCTCTCTGTTCATCTGGGCTGCTGTAATTGTGGGTGGGGATGTCTCTCCTATGCTGGTATCAGCAGAAGGATGGGTGGAGGGTGCAGTACTCCGAGGTGAGAGTGGGTTAGGGTGGTCAAACCTGTTAAAGAAGTTGTTCATTTGGTTTGCTCTCTCCACTTCTCTCTCGATGGTGGCACCTCGCTTCGAGCTGCAGCCAGTGATTATCTCAATCCCATCCCACACTTCCTTCATGCTGTTATTCTGCAACTTCTGCTCCAGCTTTCTCCTGTACTGTTCCTTCTCCGCCCTGAGCTGGACTCGGCGCTTGAGCTCATGCTGATCACTGCCTTTAAAAGCCCTTTTCTTCTGGTTCAAAAGGGGGCACTTGTAATCCATGGCTTGTTGTTAGCATAGCAGTGTACTGTTCTTACTGGAACTGCAATGTCCATAAAGAAGTTGATGTCGTTAATAGTGCAGTCAACACCTCCTCAATGTTCTCACTATGTGACCCCTGCAGGATATCCCAGTCCGTAGTTCCAAAGCAGTCTCTCAGAGCCTGCTCTGCCTCAGGGGACCACTTCCTGAATGAGCACGTGGTTGTAAGTAGCTCCCTCACTCTTGGTTTGTAGTGAGGCTGAAGCAGAACCAGGTTATGATCTGCTTTTCCAGGCGCAGGCAGCTGGGTGGTGCTGTATGCGTCTTTAACGTAGAGAGCGAGTCCTCCTCCTTTCCGCTTTCCACAGGTATTTGCGTCTCTGTCCGCTCTAACTGTGCTAAACCCAGGTAGCTCCACGTTAGCATCTGGGATGGTAGTTGTTAGCCATGTTTCACAAAAACACAACAAACTGCATTTTCTGTAGGTCCCGACATTTTTCACCAGCGCGGCCAGTTCATCAATCTTATTTGGTAGTGAGTTCACATTTCCCAGGATCACAGAAGGCACCGAAGGCTTGAAACGGCACTTTCTCGCAAGCCGCTTTGCTTTTAGCTTAGCTCCGGCTCTGCTGCCACGATACTGCCTTCTTACTTCGCCAGGTAAATAGGGAACCACAGCGGCACGGGCATTTGTTCTCAGCATTTGAAGTTGACTACTTGAATAGACGAGTCTCGGCTTGTAAAAATCCATGTCCAAGTACTAAAAAGTGTCCAGGGAACGAGTCCACATAAAAGAAAGTGATAGGAGTGATCAGTAAAATAGAGAAAAAAGATAGAAAAATAAAGTCGTACACGGAGCTGCTGGAAAGGCTACCACTCGCAGCGGCGCCTGAGTTATGATGTCATAGTGCAACTTCCAGTAATAATACTATTACTTCAAGACTTCAAGCACAGGTGCATTACACAGTATTCACCAAATAAAATAAAACAAGTGCAACTTGGTGAGACATCTTTACCAACTGAACCATCATTAAGGCAAATTGCATTAGTATGGATCTTGCTTCAAGCTAAATCATATGTATAAATAATAAAACTGCAATTTGCCTTTATAATGCTATTTGTGGTATAGCCTTACAGAAGCGTATTAGGGCTACAGGAAATAAAAAAAACTATATGTCGAGAATAAAGTCGACATATTGACTTTATTCTCGACATTTCCACTTTAATCTTGACGCTTATGTCGAGATTAAAGCTGACATTTTCACTTTATTCTCGCCGTTTATGTCGAGATTAAAGTTGACATTTCTACTTTATTCTCATAGTTTATTTAAAGTAGAATATCGTAATCTAAACATCACCCTAAAATCAATGCTTAATCAACTAGATTTTCTCAACATAAGTTCATAAGTTCAAGTAGCACATTAAATGCTTTGTGTTGTGTTCCCCGACCCAATTGTTAATCACTACGTGCTTCTTAAACTGACTTCTGCCACACTGAGAGGAGGCGGAGGCAGGGATCGCCGCACAGAATACATTCACTTCATGATATTCCTGCTGTCTGAAAATTTAGAATGCTAAGATAAATACTTGATATCATTTTCATGATGAAATGCATTAAAGTAGGTATTAAACATTCACGGTAGTGAGGCGGTAGTGCTGCTCCCTCACAGTAAGGGGTCCCCAGGTGTACGTTCAGTGTAAACTTTATGGCAGGTGTGACGCGGCTTCAAAAAACTGAATGTGTGAATGGGTAGCACACAGGCTTAACTTAAATATTGTGTAAATGTTGGGTTCATGATCTGGTGTTCGCAGACACGAACACGGAAATCAATGGATGTTCTTCTGGGCGGGGTTTCTTTATTGCATGCGTGCTGTCTCTATCTGACGTACCAAACCCCCAGTTCCTATGCTTTTTCTTTCTCCACATAACCAATCACCACACGATAAACGTCTTTGTGAAATTAAAACTAGTTATAAACTTTAAACTTTAAAAAAATCTTCGTTATACATGTTTAAATATGCCATCCATTCAGGATTGCGCTTATCCCAGCAAACATTTTGTGCGAGGCAGGAGCAAATCCTGAACGAGGCGCCAGCACATCGCAGGGTGAATATGAGCAACACATACACTAGCAGAGTTAATATAGCATAACAAAACCCCACATCCTACATGACTTTGAAAGGAAACTGAACCATGCTGAGTAAACCCACCAGAAAAACATGCAAATTCAAAGCAGGGAATACCCGGGACACCTTTGCTGAGAGGCAGCAGTGCAACCTCCACGCCACCGTGCCCCCACATGATTAATACATGCTTTAATGCATTTCTTCATGAAAATTATATCAAGTACTTATCTTAGTATTCTAAATGTTCAGGGAGCAGGAATATTATGAAATTAATGTATTCTGTGTGCTGCCTGTGCCACCTGCAAGAGGAAGTCAATTTAAGAAGCACGACTAACATGGCTCAGGAACACTTAACACAAAGCATTTAATGCGCTACATAACTTACGACGGGGTTTGAGAAAATCTAGTGAATTAAATATTCATTTTAAGATGAAGTTTAGTTTATGATTTTCTACTTTAATGACAAATTATGAGGATAAAGTCAACATGTCGACTTTTATCTCGACATAAGCAGCGAGAATAAAGTAGAAATGTCAAGAATAAAGTCAAAATGATTACTTTATTCTCGTCATAAGCGTCGAGATTAAAGTCAACATGTCGTCACACTATTACACAGTACCCAGGTACATTACACAGTATTGAAAAAAATAAAACAAGTATAACTTGGCTTAGTATTATCCAGTAGTATAGAAACTGTATTCACACATTTGAACATAATGGTCCACATCCAACCTTTTAAATCTGAAGCATCTCCAGACAACAGATGTGACTCCTTTTTCCAGCAAAAGGTCTTCTGTGTCATCATGTTCAACTTTATTGTCTGTTTGGAATGTTCTCTTTCCATTTTCACCACGCAGTACCTCCACTACCGCATGTACTCCGTTACATGCCTGTTAGCGGTGTAGCAGTGAAAAAGAGCCCCCGCGCAACACCTCCACTAACGCATGTACTCTGTTGTATGTGTTTAGTGGTATAGCAGTGAAAAAGGTCCTCCTTAAACAGTTTCCCGCTGCGCCATGTTCCGAACGTTGTTTAGGCAATATAAATCGGTGTTGCGGTATAAGAAAAATCCATATCATAACAAAAATAAAAAATGGTTTTCGTTATGAACCAGTATACCGCCCAGCACTACCGATAATTCTGTTTCCAATCAGCTGCTGAGCTGTGATTCCCCACTCAGATACAGTGATAAAAATACTCAGAGTGGTGCAGTGAGAGTAATATAGAAAATGATGATCTGCTGTGGCAACCCCTAACGGGAGCAGCTGAAAGAAGAAGAAGAAGGTGGAGTGAGAGTAACAACGTTAACACTAGAATTACCAGAGCCTACGAAAAAACTCGTAAATCCGTCCCACCTTAAATCGCTTCTTAAATCCCTTCACACCTCTCCGCCAGCGTCCTTTGTCTTCTAAATGTGCTGATAAAGAGAAGCTATAGGCAGCCGGCTATTCCATCCCCCCACCAATTTAGAACGTGCATGAACTTCTCAAAGCCCATGCCTTGATTGAGTATCTGGGAGTAAAGTGGAGTTTTAGAGTGGAAATAATAGATTGTTATTTGGAACACATGCATTTCATGTCTTTGCCGTTTCTACAGTAATCTGTGTAAACACATTGTTAAAACAGAAACGTTTTTTATATTCTAGTAGTAGATGACAAAATGTAGGCATAAACTATATAATGTATGAAGCCTGAAGTCCAAATATCAAAGAAATATTTTCACAAAAGGTACAAATATAAGACAACAATTGCGCTTTTATTCAAAAATATAGCTGCAGAAAAAAATGCCGCCTTAACATGTGACTGTGGTGTTATGGGTCCACAGCTCGTGGAGAAAAGGCCATTGATTTTAAATAAATAATCACGCACCGAGGCGCTTCGTGAGGCGTTGTTTATGCGAGCAGCGGGGCAGTCGTCGATGTGGGCGTTTCTCACCGTGTGCACAGGTGAGGAACTGCCCACATTCGTGATTGCTCCGTGGCTAATGCTGCAGCTGTGATGGCCCCTCACGTTTTAAAAGAAGCGCAAGTCGGTTGGAGAGAGAGAGAATCGATTGGAGAAAGGAAAGGAGAGGACGGAGGTTACAGGGAGCGTGGAAGCAAGCTGTGCAGGAGAGAGACGGACACGCGGAGCGTGTGGTGAGCGCGCGATCGAGCGCTCGTGGGCAGCTGCGAGGAAGCTGGGTGTTGGGCCGACACCCAGGTGTTTGTGTAGATGTCGCTCCCGCTGAGCGATCTGGTAGCGGGAGTGACAAGGTGAAAGCGACGGGCGCAGAGGCCATGGAAAAGGCAGCGGAAGTCGGGAGACTTGGTGATGGAATCCCCCAACGTGGGCGACCTGGCCGTTGAGGGTAATCAAGTCTCGGGGACTGGGATGAATGCCAGACCGAAGCCAGGGATCGGGAGGTCTCCAGTCTCGAGCATGTGATGTAGGAGGGCAGCTGCAGAGAGCGTCTTGCCTGCTGCTAAGCCCGTACGGGATAAGCAGGTGAGACGCATACAGAAAAGAAGCACCAAGCTTATTTGTTGTTGTTTTTAAAGACAGCTTCCTGATCATTTTAACCTCTCGATTTTAAGGATTGTTTTTTTCTATTGAGTTTTAACCCCCACGTGTTCTTTTTATGGATTATTTATTTAATGAATATGAAGAACTGCACTATTTATTTGAACACTGTTTTTGTTTTGTTGACTGATTTTAAATAAAAACACTTTTGCACTTTTTACCTTCCCCTTGCTAAGATGCTCAATTATTGCCTTCACTGACTAGCTCACTCGGCAACATTATCGACGGTGTTGGGTTCGAGTGCTTCCAATAGCAAAGGGAGTGTGGAGCCAGAACCCACATCATCACAGTGACATTGACACCCACTAATTACGACTGCCTTCGTGGCGCAATACATTCGGCTACTGACTGTGAATGAAAAGGTCGCGGGTTCGATTCTGCAGTATTTCGTTTTGAGAAATAAACTGCTCTTAGTCTTACTATTTTAGAATAAAAGCATACATTTGATTTCAGTCTGTAACAGCCGGTGTAATTTATGATCCTTATAAAAGTTAGCTTTTTTTTTTTTATTCACTTTTCATTCTTTCAGTCGCGTTCAGAATCAATCCATACAACCCCATCTGACACGGCTGTTTTCACATAAAGACGCGCTATAGCTCTGCAGTGTACCACGATGCATACTAACGCACCCAAACCCTCCCTCCCCCAAAGGGTTCTGACACACAAACGCTGGCGAAGCTGCCTTCTTCGTATCTCGCTGTCACTTGATTTTCTTTTTATTCAGTTTTATTGAGTGTTCCTGCCAGTCCCCGTATGTTGCTATATGCTGTTTCTTTTGTACTCTAGGACATGCAGAGGAAAGAATGGTAAAGAGCAGTAACTTCGGCGCTATATGCAATCATCAGACACTCCCCATCTGCCCGTGTCACACAAACACAGGAACATATGTTGGTGTAAAAGTATAACAAAAGTGCACTTTTATTCAAGTGTACTTTTTCCATTGCCTTTTCCTGTAAGAAGCAATGTACACACTTCTCTCTATGCTGTGGTTTCTATTACACACCTGAAAGAAAGAGACAATATATGTAAAAACATCGCACTAATGCAATATTATTTGAAAACGAACAGCGTCACGTCTGAGAATTCCCTGTAATTTGCAGCTCTATTCATTATCTCAAAACACCACGTACATTCACAGTAATTCCCAGTTATGTCCACCACTCACACCCACGTCCACAACCATACAGAACTGATCCCACATCAGAGAATTTCCAGTTCCTGCATAAATTCACACCCGATCTGACACTGTTCGTTTTCAAATAATATTCATTAGTGCGATGCTATGGCTCAGGTTCATTCCTTTCTATTGACCATCATTGACATGTTTCTACAACTTGTTTGGAGTCCACCTGTGGTAAATTCAATTAATGGGACATCATTTGGAAATGCATAAACCTGTCTATAGAAGGTGTCACAGGTGACAATATTTATCACAGTAAAAACCAAGCCACTAGGTTGAAGAAATTACCTGCAGATTTTAAAGATGGGATTGTGTCAACGCACTCATTTGGGAAAGGCTGCAAAAACTTTTTGCAGCATTGAAGGTTCCCATGAGCCCAATGGCCTCCCTAATTCTTAAATGTAACAAATTTGGAAATACTTTTTCTACAGCTGATCACCCAGCTGAACTCAGCTGATAGAGGAGAATGGCAATGGTAAGAGATGTGACATTGATCTCTGGCTGAGCTCTTATGTGGAGATGGGAGAAATTACAGAAGGACAACAGTGGGCATAAATCTGTCTGCAGTAAATGACACATGAAAACCCACATGCAGTTTGCAAAAAAGCACCTAAGGGATTCTGGAACTGTGTGAAACAAGATACTCTTGTCTAATTATACTAAGATTGAACCGTTTGGCCTCAATTCTAAGTCTCATGTCTTGAAGTTACCATGCACCACTTATCACTTGTGCAATACCATTCCAGCATTGAAGCATGGTGTGTGGTTGTTTTTTAGCACCAGATACTGGGAGACTAGTCGGGGTTGAAGAAAAGCTGAACAAAGCAAAGTAGAGACATATCTATCCTCTTTAATAAAAGCCCTGTGTGCGTCCAGGTGTCCGTGTGTGTGTGTGTCTTCTGCTGAAGTGCACATGCGCAGGGCAGCGACGCACATCGCACTGTGCCCCACCCAAGCGCACAGCACCTTGGTCGCACACACACTCGAAGCTGGGCACACAGTGAATGGCTTATCCGCGGCAGCGCATAATAAGCAAATAAAGCACACACACGGGAAGCTGGGCACACAGTGAATGGCCTTGCCGCGGCAGCGCATGATAAGCAAATAAAAGACATCATTGCTGGGGAGATTGCTGATTAGGTAGTCACGGCTGCGCACATCAAATCCGTTGCTGGGGAGACACCACACGTACAATAATCAGCTACACGCTAGCACAGATTAAAATACTTGCTGGGGAGACGACACAGTCACGATTATCAACTGCACGCCACACATTACATCAGTTGCTGGGGACACTCTGCTGATTGCCCACTGTTGTCACAGAAAATTAAAGTCATATTCCGGACATCAAAGCCAGTATTACTGTCAGAGAAAATTACAGGCATTTTACGGAAGTACAAACCAGTATTACTGTGAGAGAAATTTAAAGGCACACAATACACTGGCGCATATTACAGCCACATACAAGCCAGTATTACTGTAAGAGAAAATATTACGGACATATCTACTAACAACATTGCCACCCAAAAAAAAAGGACACGTCAAATAGGACAAAAGACACAGACAATCAAATCCTATGTAAGTAACATCTCCTGGAAGAACGGTCAGCTCAACAAGTAAACATCAACAAAAGAAAGGCTGAAAGACAAAAAAAAATGAACAAATAGATTGATTGAAGAAAAAGAAAATGAGCGTCAGAAAAACGTTAAAAGAGAGAGACTCAGAAGAGCAAACCTTACAAAATGTTGGCATTTACTTGCCAGAACCAGTATTCAGCCACGGTCAGTTATATGTTGCATTATCAAGAGTTAGAAGTTTTCCAGATGTTGTTGTCAAGGTTGTAGATGATCCTGAACAAGGCAAACTCTTGCCAAACTCAGACAGAATATTTACAAGAAATGTTGTCTATAATTAAATTTTATAGAAAAATTTCATGAGGTAAAAAAATATAAAATTTTTCCTAAATATCTTCTTCAGATTTTGTGTATTACAGATTGTTACAAAGGTTTACACTAAGGCAATATTAATTATACTTACTGTATTGTCATACGTTTCTATTTTATTTTTATTATTATTTTACTTTAGGCTTCTTGCAAAAATATTTTTGACAAAAAAAAAAAATTAAGACAATAAACAGAATGAGGTCAGGGTCCCTTGCCATTTAATATAGACTGTTCCTACTAATGTTTATGTACTACTGTTCTAGCGCCCGTTATTGTAACGGGCTTAATGTCTAGTCCTTAATGAAAACCTGAGTGGCCCAGACAGAGGAGGAGGAGAAGGAGGTGATTGGGAGCATGAAGTCTGGACTTAAACCCAGTTGAACTTCATCGTAGAAACCTAAAATTTGCTGTCCACTGATGGTCTCCATCCTCTCTGACTGAGCTTGAGAAGAATGGCAGAAAATCCCCATGTCCAGGTGTACGAAGAATACCACAAGATAACTCCATAGTGTGATTGCTGACACAGGTGCTTCAAGTATGTGTACCAAGTAAAGGGTCTGAATACTTGTGTTAATGTGAATTCATAAAAAATGTGTTTAAACAATTTTAGCATGAGGCTAAAACATTAAAAAAAATGTGAAAAAGGTGAAGGTGTCTGATATAATTTTTTTATATATTACATATATATTTTATTCCTTAAAGGACAAAAGAAAGTGAAGTTTGTCAGGACCATAAAATACTGGTTGTGTACTACTGCAGACTGGAAGATGTCTTATGGACTGATGAATCAATATTTGAAATCTTTGGTTCATCACACAGGGTGTTTGTATGGCATCAAGTTGGCGAAAGGATGGTTCTTCAGTGTGTGACACAAACTGTCAAACATGGAGGAGGAAGTGTGATGGTCTGGGGTTCTTTTGCTGGAGGCAGACTTGGTGACTTTCATAAAGTGACTTTCATTCTGAATCAAAAGAGCTACTATACTTTGGCTGCTACTGTATATCAGCAAAAGGCTACTTTTTCAAAAATTTTAATATAATTTTGTAAACTCAATGATTCCTTGACTTATTTTTTACTTCCCATTGTTTACTTATTTTATGCCTTGATTTCATGAAACATTAAGACATTAAACTGTGTGCATTTCCATAAAAACTGAAAAAACTGAGGTGTTTTAAAACCTTTTTTTGGCTGTGTACAGTATATAATCTTTTTACACATAAAGCCTAAATGTATCATATTTCACTTTAACATATTAGATAGACAGAACTTTATTTGTCCCCAAGAGGAAATTTGCCTTTTACTCAAGTTCTTTAAATAAGTTAATAGATAAATAAATATATATACACACATACATTATGGTCTGAACAAACAACAGAATGAGGAGAAGAAAATTTAAGAAGGAAGAAAACTTTTGACTTAACTATCACAGTGAAGCATTATGCAGATGTATTGCTGTTGGTATAAAGGAGCCCCAGTAGCATTTACAGTCACACTTTTGCTGAATAATTTATTGGCTTAAAGTACTCAGTGTTAATGTGTCACAGAGAGAATGTGTAGCATTGTTTATAATGGCATTCAGTTTTATTTTAGTTCTCTACTTCACACCTATCTCTAGGACACAATGAAATGGCTGCAGGTTTTTATTCTAACCCTTTTCTTAATTAGTTACTTGTTTTTGCTGCTAATTAACTGCTTTTGAATTAATTTTAATTGACTTGCACTTGAAGACCCAGACCCCTTAATTAGCAGCCTAGCAATAATGAGATACACAATGAGCAAAACGTAAGTGAGATGAAGGTCTCTGTAATGTTAATCTGCCTAGATTCCCAAAACATTTTAACTGTGCTCATGGAAAAGAAAAAATCAACAATTTCAGAAATGTCTGCTATTGCACAATGAGAGTAGCAGCAAGCAATGGAATTAAAGAACTGGTTTAATTAACAACAAGAATCAGCTCCTAATTAAGCAACTGGTTGGAGTTTGGGCCCTCACTTAGTTGGTTTTCTGTTGGCTCACTCACTTCACATTTAATTTCTGTTTGGGTGCCATTTAAGGAAAAAATGAAGCAATTCAGAGGAATGATGAAGAAATTCAGGGAAACAAATCTTAAAAAACGAGTCAATTAAAATGAAAGGAAAAGGAGTTAATTAGCAGCAAAAACTGGTCACCAATTAAGAAAAGGGTTAGAATGAAAACTTGCAGGTACTGCGGTCCTCCAGGACTGGAGTTGGAGACCCCTGTCTGCCTTTTTAATTAGCTTGTTGATTCGGTGGGCCTATCTTGAAGTGATTAGGACACCACAGCACAGTGTTTGGTAGCACAGTGGTTAGTGCTGCTACTTCATGGATGTAGTGTACTGCTGTCTTTGCTAAGGAATTAGCTCAGAGTGTCACTCCCTCACCCAGCCTCTATTCTCCCTGCTGATATGCAAAGTCGGGTTCTAGGGATTAAAAGTAGCAAACACTGCCTCATGTGATAAATGGACATCAGCCTAAGTAAGCAGAATATGCCAAGTAAAATCTTTTTCCTCTGTTTGCTGCTTACACTATAATCAATCAAATGAAAGGGGTGTAATTGTAGTCTAAGTAGGAGTACTTGTGCATTGATTACCTTAGGTTAATGTTTTTAAGGGCAAAGCTTATAAGAACATTTTGAACTAATTTCATCAGGAATGCTACCATTTATTTTAAAACTGGACAGTGTTTTTGGTAATGAAACAGTTACAGCACACTATTGTACCCTCTTCCATGCAGGTGGTACAGATTTTCTCTAGATGCTATGTATGTAGCTTTGAATAATTTTGCTTTGGGAATGTGGCTTTAAAAAGAAATAAGAGTTTCCACTAGGGGATATCATTGTTTGAAAAAGAACTGAAAAGGCCAATGAAATGTATACCTTTAGGAGCAGTCCTGGAATATCAAGACTGCTGGTTGAGCCTAACTATAGATGTTTTAAATGCTACCACCTGTCTACAACTGTGGGTAGCTGAACAGGCTTGGTATAGTCTGCTGTTTTCATTTTTGTTTTCACAGTGAAACTTTATATTGTAAGGGAGGCTAAAAAGTTTGTCATGGCAATAATACTAGTATTGTTTCAGAGTATTAAATGAAAGTGAAACATATTAATAAGAATGAAATATTAAGCTATGTAGAATAAATTAAAATGGCTTATCCACTGCATTTAAATATACATTAAATGCATGCTTATTTCAGGAATTTTTTGTTTGTTTTATAACCACCACAATTAATTTTATAAACCATTTTAAAGAAGACATTGCAGTTTTTGAGCTGTACATGGAGCATGCATATTGTTGGAAGAAAACATGCATATTTGTACCAGCCGTGTTTTTTTTTTTTGTTTTTTTTTGGTAACTTCAAAGTTTCTCTTGTTTTTACAACTCGTTTGCTTTTTTCTTTTTTTATTCATGGCAAAATAAATAATTCCAGGAAACTCCAAGGTCTTAATCCTTTTATGTTTTTTACTTTAATCCATCAAATGTTTGAATTTATTTGGACAATTGAATCTCTTTTTCTCTAAATTCCTGTAAATTTCCTACAGAATATCCTTCCCACAAAAAATTCAGGTACCTTTTTATTGGGAGAAACCATAGTTTATAAATTTATCATACTCCCAAATGTTACTGTGAAACCCTAATTTTGTGCACATCTTGAGAGTTATCATTATGAAGAGCATGTGACACCCCTCTTTTGCAAATGTATGGTGCTGAAAAGGCATTATTACACCTCCATTCAGAAAGCAGATAACCAGATAGATTGTGACACATTTTAGAAATACAGTGGTGTGAAAAACTATTTGCCCCCTTCCTGATTTCTTATTCTTTTACATGTTTGTCACACAATATGTTTCATCAAACACATTTAACCATTAGTCAAATATAACACAAGTAAACACAAAATGATGTTTTTTATTATTTAGGGAGAAAAAAAAATCCAAACCTACATGGCCCTGTGTGAAAAAGTAATTGCCACCTGAACCTAATAACTGGTTGGGCCACACTTAGCAGCAATAACTGCAATCAAGCGTTTGCGATAACTTGCAATGAGTCTTTTACAGCGCTCTGGAGGAATTTTGGCCCATTCATCTTTGCAGAATTGTTGTAATTCAGCTTTATTTGAGGTTTTTCTAGCATGAACCGCCTTTTTAAGGTCATGCCATAGCATCTCAATTGGATTCAAGTCAGGACTTTGACTAGGCCACTCCAAAGTCTTCATTTTGTTTTTCTTCAGCCATTCAGAGGTGGATTTGCTGGTGTGTTTTGGGTCATTGTCCTGTTGCAGCACCCAAGATCGCTTCAGCTTGAGTTGACGAACAGATGGCCGGACATTCTCCTTCAGGATTTTTTGGTAGACAGTAGAATTCATGGTTCCATCTATCACAGCAAGCCTTCCAGGTCCTGAAGCAGCAAAACAACCCCAGACCATCACACTACCACCACCATATTTTACTGTTGGTATGATGTTCTTTTCTGAAATGCTGTGTTCCTTTTACGCCAGATGTAACGGGACATTTGCCTTCCAAAAAGTTCAGCTTTTGTCTCATCAGTCCACAAGGTATTTTCCCAAAAGTCTTGGCAATCATTGAGATGTTTCTTAGCAAAATTGAGACGAGCCCTAATGTTCTTTTGCTTAACAGTGGTTTGCGTCTTGGAAATCTGCCATGCAGGCCGTTTTGCCCAGTCTCTGTGTTATGGTGGAGTCGTGAACACTGACCTTAATTGAGGCAAGTGAGACCTGCAGTTCTTTAGACGTTGTCCTGAGGTCTTTTGTGACCTCTCAGATGAGTCGTCTCTGCGCTCTTGGGGTAATTTTGGTCGGCCGGCCACTCCTGGGAAGGTTCACCACTGTTCCATGTTTTTGCCATTTGTGGATAATGGCTCTCACTGTGGTTCGTTGGAGTCCCAAAGCTTTAGAAATGGCTTTATAACCTTTACCAGACTGATAGATCTCAATTACTTCTGTTCTCATTTGTTCCTGAATTTCTTTGGATCTTGGCATGATGTCTAGCTTTTGAGGTGCTTTTGGTCTACTTCTCTGTGTCAGGCAGCTCCTATTTAAGTGATTTCTTGATTGAAACAGGTGTGGCAGTAATCAGGCCTGGGGGTGGCTACGGAAATTGAACTCAGGTATTTTTAACAAGGGGACAATTACTTTTTCACACGGGGCCATGTAGGTTTGGATTTTTTTTTCTCCCTAAATAATAAAAACCATCATTTAAAAACTGCATTTTGTGTTTACTTGTGTTATATTTGACTAATGGTTAAATGTGTTTGATGATCAGAAACATTTAGTGTGACAAACATGCAAAAGAATAAGAAATCAGGAAGGGGGCAAATAGTTTTTCACACCACTGTATGATCTGATCTGTAAAAGATCATAGCCAACATCTCTTAAATGAAAAACAATTTCTTCAACCATTAATTAAGTTTCAACATATTGTAAAGCTGACGTGCATTATGATCTAATAATATATGAATGGCTAGAAATTTGAACTTAATATACTTTATTACTTTTGATTATATTAAAATTTGGCTGAAGTACTGTATGGTATTTTTTTTGACCAGCTAACAATCTTTTATAATAAGAGGCTTTCACTTTCAGTCTTGGAATGAAGCTTCTGTATAGTCAGAGCAAAATTACAAAGTGTTTCTATTAACTTTCAAGTAAGAGGCCCAACAAATAGACATAAACTTATATGTCTATAACAAGACCCCACCATAGGATTTTGACCTTGGTGTATTGTGCGTCTGCAAAAGTGCATTCTTTCTCCGATATAGAAGCGTCGTCATGATCTGAGTTCACCTCTGTTATTGCTCATCTTTATGTGAAAACAGCAGTGTCAGATGCGGGGGATCGTGAACACGGCTGAGAGAATAAAACTGAATAAATAAAAAAACAAAGCTAACCTTTACAAGTATCATAAATTACACCGGCTGTTACAGACTAGAATCAAATGTATGTTTTTATTCTAAAGTAGTAAGAATACGAGCAGCTCACTTCTCAAGACGGAACCCATGAAGTTTTGATTACCATTCAACAGTTGATACCGTTGCGCCACCAAAGCAGTCATAGCAAATGCGTGTCATTGTCGCACCCTAACACGGGTCCTTTTTCTGCAGTTATATTCTTGAATAGAAGCGCACTTGTTCTGTTAAATTTGTACCTTTTGTGAAAGTGTTTATTTGATATTTGGACTTCAGGCTTCACACATTATACACTGTCTAAATGTGTACATTTTGTCAATTATTACTAAAACATGAAAAACGTTTGTGTTTTAAGATATGTTTACATAGATTGTTGTAGACACGAAACACACATGAAATGCAAGTGTTCCAAATAATGATATAATATTTATTAAAGGTGTCATTTTGCTTGACTTCTCCCTGTTATACAACTGTAAGCAACTGACACGCAGGTAAACAGACTTGAGCTGAGAAAACTGTGCAGGGTGGGGTGATGTGATAGCAGGCCGCTTGCTGTTTGCTGTTTATCAACACATTTACAGGACAAAAGACGCTGATGGAGAGGTGCGAAGCGATTTAAGGTGGGACGGATCTATGAGTTTTTTCGTAGATTCTGGTAATTCTAGTGTTAACAAGATGCCAGCTAGGTATATGGATATGAGAATCGCCTCAAAACGACTTGGAGAGAAGGAAACTTTGACTGTTATTTCCATGTATAGTATGTTTCACATACCTATTCAGAGTATTGGTCCACTTAGAAACATTACCAAAGGGTACTATCTACTTCCTCTGTAATGCTGCAATACAGCTATACATGTGACAATACTACTACAACTACTTTTACTACTGGAAGACTTTATCGCTCATGGGAAATGATGAAGATGCCTGAAAGGACATGATTCAGAGGAACAACTTGTCTAATCCAACCCTAAGTAGTGAATTAACCTGTGTTAATCACAAATTGTCGAAAACAAAAAAACTTGTTCATAAACAAGGATACTCATTATTGTATGTGGTATCAGAATACTTTGGTGCCTAAGTTCAGTGATCACCAGTGATCAAGATTGTAGCTCTGGTGTTTGTATATGACATTGTGAGCTTGACTTCATCAGGGTGTGATCTCCAACACGCTGGATTAGTTCATAGCAGATTATGATGAGGTTGGGATGAGAATTAGCATTTCCATATCTGAGGTCATGTACCTCCCCTGGAAAAGATTGTCTTGTTCTTTTCACTAGCAGCTTCCCTCAGTGAAACGGTCTCAGTACCAAGGTTTCTTGTTGACAAGTTACAAAAGAGATCAACATGAGAATATACAGTGATTCACAGAAGTTTACATACCCTGGCAGAATTTGTGAAATATCGGCCATTGTTTGGAAAATATAAGTAACATATATATAAGTAATCATGCAGAAAGCTTTCCTTTTAATTATGGAGTGTGCTCAGATGAGGCAATTTATTATCACTTAATTATGTGTGCCCTTTTTAAATCACAATGATAACTGAAATCACCCAAATGGGCCTAATCAAAAGTTTACATTCCCTTGAATGTTGGGGTTAATAATATACACACAAGTTGACACACAGAGGTTCAAATTAAGGGTAATTAAGGGAGAGTCTCCACACCTGTAACCTCTTTGATTGTAATCAGTGTCAGTGTATAGTTAGTCAATTTAAATTATTGCAGAGCTGCACTGTCTTTGCTGGGTTCCAAGCCATGGGATAAAGCAAAAGAATTGTCAGAGGTCCTGAGAGAAAAGGTTGTTGATTTGTGTAAATCAGTAAAAAGATAAAAAAAGATACCTGAAGATCTGAAAATGCCTGTCAGTAGTGTTCAAACTTTGATTGAAAAAAGTGGAAAGTTAGGGGTTCTGTTGTTACCAGGCCACAATCTGGTGACCCACCAAGATTTCGGCTACAACTGCCAGGACCATCTGTAAAGTTGCCAAACAAAACCTTCAAGCCACTTCAGCTGAAATACAGGCTTCTCTGAAAACAAGTGGTGTTGCTGTTTGACAATAAGGAGATACTTGAACAAAAATGGGCTGCACGGTTGAGTTGAAAAAAAAACAAAAAAAACTTTTACTATGCCAACACCACAAAATGGCCCACTTACAATATACTAAACACCACCTAGACAATCCTCAGAACTTCTGGAACAAAATCCTTTGGAGTGATGAGACCAAAATTGAAATTTATGATAAATGCTATAATTGGAGCAGATGCAACAAAGCCCGTGGCAAATAATACACCATCCCTATTCTGAAGTATGGAGGTGGATCTCTGATGTTCTAGGAGTGTGTGAGTTACAGAGACACAGGTAACTTAGTGAAAATTGATGGCAAGATGAATGCAGCATGCTAATGGAAAATATTGGAGGACAACTTGCCTTCATCAGTCCGGAAGTTGCGTGTGGGGCACAGTTGGATCTTCCAACATGACAGTCCATAACACAAGCCCAAGCTGACCCTTCAGTGGCTATAGCAGAAAAAAGTATCCTGGCCTCAATTTCATTGAGCCATTTTGGGGAGATCACAAACGTGCAGTTCATGCAAGGCAACCTAAGAATTTACAGGTCCAGGAGGCTTTTTGGCAAGAAGAATAGGCAGCTCTACCACCTGAAAAAATCAAGGGCCTCATCCACAATTATCACAAAAGCCTACATGCTGTCTGATGCTAAAGGGAGCAATAAACAGTAGTAAAAACTAAGGGTATGAAAACTTTTGAACAGAAACCATCTCATTATTTTCTTTATTACTGTGTTTTGTTTAATGGTTGTGCTGTTCTGTGATGTCTTACAGTTTAACTTGGATTCCATTAAAAGTAAATGATTTGTGTTTTGCCTGATCAGTCATCTTTTCTTTAAAGTATGGTACACATATTACAAATTCTGGTGTTGTTCAAGGTTTTAAGAATAAATTGCCTTGTTATTTGCACTGTTCCCTACCATTTCCGCAATTGATAATTTTAAGAATAACTTGGACACTTAGTGAGTTGCCTATGAAACATTTTGTCTACAGCATGTATCTACTTAATTAAGTCATTATACTGCTTATGTTAATAGATTCTTAAGGTACTTTTGCCTTCCAGGAATTAGACATGTTCTGTTTATGTTGATAAAAATGTGCTGCAAAGAGTGCAACAGATGCCCCTTTAATGTTGATGTATTCATGGTGTGCTGGCAGACTTTAAAGTGGTTTTTAGTGTAATCTTTCTCATCTCGTGGTTTGTACATTCATCTGACACCTGGGGGAGTCTTCATCATAGTTTGACTGTAGTGCCAAAGAATATTAGCCCTTTAAAGTTTAAACAGAGGAAACACCGAAGCACCTATCAAAGATCAAAATATAAATTTAAATGTAGTTTTCTTAATTATTTGTAATAGAATCGCACAAATTAGTCAGGGAGTATGTTATAAAATTATTTTTACTATTAATGTTTTGATTAATAATACTGATTAAATATTTGATATATTAAAGTATAGTTTATGAGGCACCATAAAGTACATACTATCATTTTCCTCTTAAGTCTATTCAGAAAATGTAGCTATGTTTTTTGTACAATAGAAATAATTTAGTTACAAAGAAATTATACAGTATTAGCAGGACAAATTACAAGGACTCCAACAACAGCAAACACAGTCTGACAACTATAGTTCTTGAAATACATACTGTATGTATCTTTATTATGTTTCTCACAAATACGTATACACTGACACAGAAATACATTTGATAAAATATTAATTAAAGCTAAAGGCAGCAGACATAATCTAATAAATAAACCACATAAATAAACACCAACATTTTGACTGAAGATATTTGTCTGTTGACAGTGCCAATCTCCGTGTACAGTTGCTTTTTTGCTCTATTATGCTCTAAATCCTTCTAAAATTTATATATAAATGTTCTTGGTAAGACTAGAATATCCTTTTATATAATTTTTTTATTTCAATCTGAACTTAGCCAAATATACTTCAAAAGGCACATTTAAGCAATCAAGCAATGAATCTGTGGCCACTGTCATGTAATTTGATCATCCTAAAATTCATTATGTTCCCTACTACACACCCCAGATTATAATCTGATGTACATTGCAGATAACCAAGGACATTTTACAGGAAGTGTCTGTCTGGCAAAGAAGGAAGCGCTATGAACACAAACGATGAACCATAAAAATGATTAAATCTCCCTTGCTTGTCAGCAGTGTAATTCTTCTCAAAAAGAAAATGTTTAAGAGATATTTCTTCTGCAATAATGCTGTATATGCACAGTAATTTATTACATATATACTGTTTTTTTGCCTCCAAGATACATACTATAGATTCAAGCAACTTTCAACTATATAAAGCAAACATCCAAAATTTTTCTGCTTGCTTTTATTAATAACCATTGTTGCACTATGCCAGTACTTTTCTAAAATCAACAAGAACAAGATATATATTTTTATATTTTTAAATTTCCAAATATCAATTTCATAATGTAAATCATATTTAACTCCGAATATTTTTAGTGAATTTGCAATGATTGGTTGCTGCCTCGCAACTTTAGAATCCTGTGATCAATTCTCGAGCTAGCCAGTTGGTTTTGTAGTGGAGTCTGCGTATTTTCTTCATGTCACTGTGGGTTTTCTCTGGGTGCTCTGGTATTGTGTTACATCCTAAAGACTTGTGTAAAATTGACAAAGTAAACATGCCTGGTGTAAGTCAGTGTCTTGCATTGCACTGGTACCCATGTTTTAGTGTGTTTTTTCTAGCTAGTGCTCTAGTTTTATTTTCATATCCATAATATGTGCAATTCAGAGTATTTTGTTGCAGAGAACAAAAAAGGGTATTTTATTTTTAGTCTAATGCTAGCCTATAAACCACACAAACACATCCTAAAACAGGCCCTGGAGGAAAATACACTCAACTATAGAGAAAAGAGGCACTTAATTTAGCTTTTAAAGTTGGTTTAACTTCTTGAATAAAACAAATGTAAAGGCTTCTTAGTAACATTATAAAACAAGCTGTGTCCAGGTGGCTTGATTTGGGGAGAATGTTCAAAGGCTGGATAGCTTGATGATTTCCCACAAGTCTACATTCTGCTGCATTCAGATGTTAAGCTATGATGGCACAATAAATAGCAGCAGAATTGAATTGCAGCTGCCCACTTATATCTTATTCAAGTATAATTTACAGCAAATGAGAAATATGCACTACAATTCCATGTAAACCCATCTTTCCCCTAATAATCAGAAACTCTGTCAATTTCTAGGCTGGCAGCTCTAATTTTTTTTCTTCTAATTGCTCCCTGGATGTTTAAATTTTAAAACACTTTTGTCTTCTATTCCCCGTATAAACTTGAGTGCTTTTATACAAGTGTAACTGCAAGCTGAATCTACGTGTATATAGTAAAAACTTACATAAATGTTTGCATAGCAAATGAATACATAAATAATAACAATATATTAAGCTTTGACTATGCAGTGCAGTCAGGGTTATTGCCAGTTGTAGACTGGCTCAGTATGCATGCACGCTCTCTGCACAGGCCTTGCACATCATCCAGGGTTGTTTCAAGCATTACACAGAATATTGCCAGAATAACAAAAAAAAAGTCTTCCTGTGACCTGGTAAACAAGATAGAAAATGAATAGATGAAGTTGTGAGGAGTTTTGTCATTCTGTAAGCAGTAAACAAGCAGTTGTAAGCAGCAGGGTGAAGGAACATTCCGATGTACTGCCAGTGTTAACCTTGTCTGCCTGGGTTCCCAGTCTATGCATCCATGAAATTTTTTTAACCTCTTTTTCCTATTATAGTATTCCAATTAGCTAGAACATGGTACTTCTGCTTACATGGCCAGGAATCAACCCTGAGCAGGTAATGCCATTTCATTGCCAACATACATTCGGAGTATACCGATTTAGAGTTGCTAAATGTGGATGTTTGTGATTAACAGCTGTGGGGGGTTAAGAAGGGAAGGTGACTCATTTGCTAGTTAGGACCTCATTTGTATGGTTAGGACTGTGAGGTGCAAGTAGGTGTTTATTGTTTTACATTTTAGTTTATGCCTGTTATTTCTTGTTTGCCTCTGAGTGTTTAAAACTGACATGGTTTAAAAGAGAATGAGAAATGGAAAGAAATTAAATAAAAATAATATCTTGCCAATATCATCTTTTTAAAGTCCCCAGTGTGTTGCCCCTTGAAAGCAGACAATATCTTAATATGAGCCTTTAAATGATATATTGCTTTAAATGTTAATAGTGTTAATTATTTTACAAGCAAGCTGGATTATCCCGGGGGAACGAACACATTTTGAA
Source organism: Polypterus senegalus (assembly GCF_016835505.1). Taxonomy (NCBI): domain Eukaryota; kingdom Metazoa; phylum Chordata; class Cladistia; order Polypteriformes; family Polypteridae; genus Polypterus; species Polypterus senegalus. The sequence continues at coordinate 114,360,972 of NC_053157.1, read as the reverse complement.
CAGTAAAGTGATCTTTTAGTCAGTTAAAATGCCAAATTAAGAAGAAACAAGGTGCAACATTAGGAAAATGTAATATGTCCACTACACATAATTTTTTATAAAACAGTTTAGACAATTTTAGCTTTACCTTGTGTGGACTGGGACCCGGACACAGGCAGATGGACAACATAGTTCCACCACACACTGTTTATTTACACTACTATTTACACAAATTACGTGCACTCACAACCCCAGTGCCTCCAGCACCGATTCCCCCAATGTCCAGGCCACACTCTTCCAGGGACTTTAAATTGTCTTCCGAGATGATCACGTCTCGCCCCCTATATATATATATTTCCTCCTTTTTAATGCTCTGTCAGGCCTTTCCTGCAGCCGATTTCAGTTGCTGTTTTTTTGTGGGCCTTTCTGTCCAAAGTTTAGTCTTCAACAAGTGAAATGAATGCTCAATTGGGTTTAGATCAGGTGACTGACTTGGCCATTCAAGAATTTTCCACTTCTTTGCATTAATAAACTCCTGGGTTGCTTTGGCTGTATGTTTTTGGTCATTGTCCATCTGTATCATGAAACGCCGCCCAATCAATTTGACTGCATTTAGCTGGATTTAAGCAGACAGTATGTCTCTGAACACCTCAGAATTCATTTGGCTGCTTCTGTCCTGTGTCACATCATCAATAAACACTAGTGTCCCAGTGCCACTGGCAGCCATGCACGCCCAACCCATCACACTGCCTCCACCGTGTTTTACAGATGATGTGGTATGCTTTGGATAATGAGCTGTTCTACGCCTTCTCCATACCTTTTTCTTGCCATCATTCTGGTAGAGGTTGATCTTGGTTTTATCTGTCCAAAGAATGCTTTTCCAGAACTGTGCTGGCTTTTTTAGATGCTCTTTAGGAAAGTCCAATCTAGCCTTTCTATTCTTGAGGCTTATGAGTGGCTTGCACCTTGCAGTGCACCCTCTGTATTTACTTTCATGCAGTCTTCTGTTTATGGTAGACTTGAATATCGATACCTCTACCACCTGGAGAGTGTTGTTCACTTGGTTGGCTCTTGTGAAGGGGTTTCTCTTCATCATGGAAATGATCCTGCGATCATCCACCACTGTTGTCTTCCGTGGACGTCCAGGTCTTTTTGCGTTGCTGAGTTCACCAGTGCTTGCTTTCTTTCTCAGGATGTACCAAAGTGTAGATTTTGCCACTTGTAATATTGTAGCAATTTCTCGGATGGGTTTTTTCTGTTTTCGCAGCTTAAGGATGGCTTCTTTCACCTGCATGGAGAGCTCCTTAGACCGCATGTTGTCTGTTCACAGCAATATCTTCCACATGCAAGCACCACACCTCAAATCAGCTCTAGGCCTTTTATCTGCTTAATTGATATGACATAACGACAGACTTGCACACCTGCCCATGAAATAGCCTTTGAGTCAATTGTCAATTACTTTTGAGCTCCTGAAATGAAGGGATTGTGTTAAAAAAATGCTTTAGTTGCTTTACATTTTTATGCAATCTTTTTGTTCAACCCACTAAATTAAAGCTGAAAGTCTGCACTTCAACTGCATCTGAGTTGTTTCATTTAAAATTCATTGTGGTAATGTACAGAACCAAAATTAGAAAAAAGTTGTCTCTGTCCAAATATTTATGGACCTAACTGTATATACTGTAAAATGGAGCACAAAGAAAACAAAAGAGTTGGGGCTACACAGCCTTTCTGATGTGTCTCATTGGTTTATGCAGCTCCTCCAAGTTAAACTGCCTTAGTGCATGTGTTACACCCTCAGTCTCCTTTCAATGCTTCCCTGCACCAAGAGCCATGAGCCCCTTCCCAAGCTCATATGTATAAATATAAGTGAATGTGAAAATGATGTGGATACAGTATTTTACCATATGTGTGCGATCTCAAGTCATTTATTAATGATTCCAATTATTCTTGATGTAATGAGAATGGGAAAGGTGCTATATAAGTAAAATAATATTATTATTAAAGGTGGAAGTATTTTAAAGTGCATGAATAAGCACAATCATTTTTTTAATTTGCAAATAATGGTTCATTTAAAGTAACAATCTCCCATGTCAAACTAATATATACTTCTTGATCTGAAAAATAAGCATATCCCTTAAGCAGGTTTAAAGGCATTTTAGTATTTTTCAAGTCAGTTAATTCTTCCCAGCCATGGTATATATTAATTTGCCATTTAAAACTAATTTCTGTGTTATTTTTCATAAATTACAGAGCAAGATTCATGCCAAATGCCAGCGTCGTGATTAGCAGTGAATATTTAATTGTACTTTATATACAAAAATAAATCTGAACTGAACTAATTACAATTCATTGTATTTTTAATAAAAGTCTTAGTTTTTTGAAAAAGAAGTACACAGGGAGAATGTACAAACTTTCTTGATAACCTTATGTTCGTGAGGCAGGAATGACAGGGCTGTGGTATTACTCTACCTATGCTAAAAGACCATTCTAAACTTGGTACACTTCAACTTGATTAAAATTGAATGTATTGCCTATAATATCTGTTCAGTTCTTATCACTTTATTGCAGTGTTTCTCTCGTTAGATCTTCTGACGGTGTGGGACAGCGCCATGCTATCGGATCCCACCAGGAGCCTCTTTAACCACCAACGCCAGATAGTCATGACCGGGATGAGCTGAGCAGATGAAGAAAAACACACCAAGCAAGGGGATAGTGAAAGTGCTTGCGTGCTTTTATTGAATTAAAACAGTGTCTAAAAATTGCAGTGCTCCTTCTATAATAAATAAATAATCCCTAAAAGCAAAGTGAAAGTGGAGGTTAAAATGCATCAAATATAAAATCCATTAAAAACAAGGTTAAAAAGAACATACAGTGCATCCAGAAAGTATTCACAGCGCATCACTTGTTCCACATTTTGTTATGTTACAGTCTTATTCCAAAATGGATTAAATTCATTTTTTCCCTCAGAATTCACACACAACACCCCATAATGACAACGTGAAAAAAGTTTACTTAAGGTTTTTGCAAATTTATTAAAAAGAAAAAAAACTAAGAATGCACATGTACATAAGTATTCACAGTCTTTGCCATGAAGCTCAAAATTGAGCTCAGGTGCATCCTGTTTCCCCTGATCATCCTTGAGATGTTTCTGCAGCTTAATTGGAGTAAACCTGTGTTAAATTCAGTTTATTGGACATGATTTGGAAAGGCATACACCTGTCTATATAAGGTCCCACAGTTGACAGTTCATGTCAGAGCACAAACCAAGCATGAAGTCAAAGGAATTGTCTGTAGACCTCCGAGACAGGATTGTTTCGAGACACAAATCTGGGGAAGGTTACAGAAAAATTTCTGCTGCTTCGAAGGTCCCAATGAGAATAGTGGCCTCCATCATCCATAAGTGGAAGAAGATTGAAACCTCCAGGACTCTAAACTGAGCGATCGAGGGCCTTAGTCAGGGAGGTGACCAAGAACCCGATGGTCACTCAGTCAGAGCTCCAGAGGTCCTCTGTGGAGAGAGGAAAACCTTCCAGAAGGACAACCATCTCTGCAGCAATTCACCAACCAGGCCTGTATGGTAGAGTGGCCAGACGGAAGCCACTCCTTAGTAAAAGGCACATGGCAGCCCGTCTGGAGTTTGCCAAAAGGCACCTGAAGGACGCTTAGACCATGAGAAACAAAATTCTCTGGTCTGATGAGACAAAGATTGAACTCTTTGGTGTGAATGCCAGGCGTCACGTTTGGAGGAAACCAGGCACCACTCATCGCCAGGCCAATACCATCCATGCTGTGGGGATGTTTTTCAGCGGCAGGAACTGGTAGACTATTCAGGATAAAGGGAAAGATGACTGCAGCAATGTACAGAGACATCCTGGATGAAAACCTGCTCCAGAGTGTTCTTGACCTCAGACTGGGGCGACAGTTCATCTTTCAGCAGGACAACGACCCTAAGCACACAGCCAAGATATCAAAGGAGTGGCTTCAGGACAACTCTGTGAATGTCCTTGAGTGGCCCAGCCAGAGCCCAGACTTGAATCCGATTGAACATCTCTGGAGAGATCTTAAAATGGCTGTACACCAACACTTCCCATTCAACCTGATGGAGCTTAAGAGGTGCTGCAAAGAGGAATGGGCAAAACTGGCCAAGGATAGGTGTGCCAAGCTTGTGGCATCATATTCAAAAATACTTGAGCCTGTAATTGTTGCCAAAGTGCATCGACAAAGTATTGAGCAAAGGCTATAAATACTTATGTCCAAGTGATTTCTCAGTTTTTTTTTATTTTTTAATAAATTTGCAAAAACCTCAAGTAAACTTTTTTCATGTTGTCATTATGGGGTGTTATGTGTAGAATTCTGAGGAAAAAAATGAATTTAATCCATTTTGGAATAAGGCTGTAACATAACAAAATGTGGAAAAAGTGATGCGCTGTGAATACTTTCTGGATGCACTGTAGTGCAGAAAACTCATTTTAAACCACAAGCCCTGGTACCTTCCTTTAAAATCGATGTCTCTCCAGCTTATCCTGTTTGGATCTGGCAGCCCAGAGAGACATCGACCAACAGGTCGGGACACCCATCTCATTCACCTTGTATCCCTGCTGCCAATCATATGGTGTACGCAAGCAGTCGCCGATACCTACTACGCAAGAACTATTGCTAATCCTGGCTCTGCCCGATGCAGGCGCTCTGAAGACATGCAACTAAGAGAATTGTGGTGCTGGACTCCATCTAAAATTGCTGAATTTCATAATAATGCTTTACTTTCCCTTTTTTTTCCTTTTTCAAAATGCCATGGATACACTTCTTGGCAATATGTCTGCAGTCTGAAGACATGAATTAGTACTTCGTAGCGTTTTTGTTTTAAAAAAAAATGGATGTGTTCAGTAAGTTTTAGTGCTTTTTATTTTTGGTTCCTTATAAAATGCAAGAGCAGGCTAGTTTTTTTTTAAATTTGTAAAATATAATTTGGTTTGAACTCAGTGTTATGTGACAAATTAATATATACCATGACTGTGAAGTAATAACATCACTTGAAAAATAATTTTTATTCTTATTAAAACCCTTTCATTTGTTGAAGGTTAGGGTAAATGAAGGTAGGCGATCCCCATCTGTTAAAGTTTGACTTTTGTGTCAAGAGTGTGTGAAGAATCGTTATGTAAAAGTAGTTGTTACTTGCAAGGAGATGCTTATGGAATTGCAACTCACTGTGTCTCCTCATACAGTATACTGGCCATGCAATTTCTGTACAATTAGTTTATTTAAATATAAAGTAAAATGATTTGTCCATCTCATTTGGACTACATTGTCATGACTCTTTAATAGCAATCTATAGAAGAATCTCTGTTGGTATACTGGATGTTTATGGGTTTGCAAGCAGTTCTTTTTACAGTATTTGTCATTCATCTTGTAAATATTAAAGAAACTATCAGACACCACTGATTACAACAAGAAAGTTTAAAGATTGTAATGTATAAAATGCATTACAAATGTTACCTAGGGAATTGACCTTAGTATGAAAAGCTCCTAATTATTTGCAAATGTTGTGCAATTTGTTTGTTTATTTTGATTTTCTTTAACATTCTGTCATGAAAGTATCATTTGTTAGTGCCAGTTACCTGAGAGGAATGACCTACCAGATTGCATTATAATGAGGAGACAAGTAATACATTAAAGAATACTAAATGTTTTTGGTTTGGCTGTGCATACAAGCTAGGTGCTGTATGAAGTTTTCCATTATATAAATTCAGTTTTTGTTCATGTATCATGTTTTCTTTAAGCAGAGTCTGTCCTAATTAAAAGGTAGAGAGGCAAAGAGTTTGTACTCTAGATATTGCCAAAATTATTTTTGTTTAAATGCAGCAATTTATAAACATCCTTGATGCTGTTGTACTATAATGAGTTGCTTCGTAAAATCCATTGAAGGACATAGAAGATGGATAACATTTAACACCATCTGGATTTCTAAATGCACACTAACATCTGCACTGCAGACATTCATGCACTTTTTATCACAAGAAAGGAGTATTTGAAAAATAATGTGCACTGATCGTCCTCAGTAAAATTAAACATTTTTTTTGGCACAAGATGCTATAGCAGTAGTTGGGGGATGGGAAAGACATTCTTTGCAGCCTTGTTGAATTCCTAGACAATGAGTGACACCATGTGCCAGAATTAGGCACTACAAACTGAACTCTACATACAAGAAATAAAGACCCTAAAATAATCTACTATATATAGCATTCCATGCCAGGAACAAGATTATTTAGAAAATAATGTTATTGATGAATAACTATTATTAATCATTTTAAAAACTATGCTATATGAGCAATTGTAAAAACAAAAGCTTTACAAGTCATTTTTATAACCCTGTTCTTTATGTAGGATACATTTATTTTGGAGTGGCACATTAGCATGGTAGGGCTGCTGACTCACAAATCCATATATGTGCGTGTGTGTATATTTATTTAAGATTTATCTGTCTGAAAAGGTAATGGAAGATCCAATAAGAACTAAAAGATGGAGTGAATGGCCACACCTCTATGGGTTAAACAGCAGTAGCAAAACAGAAAAGAAAATACTGCCTGAGAGAAAGTGGAGGGAGTCACTTGCATCAACCTAAAAAACTTCAGTTACAGGAAGGCATCAGATGAACAGGGGTTCATTTTTACAGAAGGAAAAAGAAACTGAACGTATTGAGTTTTTCTTTTCTTTTGACAGTGAACAATTGCTTATTGTGTTTTTATTGTTGTGTATATTTTCTACACTTTACATTCTTCGATTTGCTTTAGTTGGTGTGCTGCGTACTTGTTGTCATTGCATGTAGGAAAATAGTGTTAATCACTCCTGCTCTGGATCATTTTTTCTTTTTGCTTCTGTTCTGGAGATCAGTAGCACATATTATAATCATGCTGTCTCAGGAATCTCGATTAACGGTGCATAGATCTGCCAGTCATTGTGTTCCTGGCATACATTTCCATCTTCTTATCTGTCATTCTTTGTCCTTGTGGCTTGACTTTTAGCATTCTTGGGAAAGAACTGGATTTTTCCTCAAGGCATTCTAGTATTTTCCCCACATTCCAAAGACATACCAATTTGGGATTTCCACATTGGCCCAGTGTGTGTGTGAGTGAGTACAGCAGTGGACTGGCACCTAGTCTGGGGTTGGTTCCTTGTGCCTCATGATACCAGGATAGAGTTTGGCTTTCCTTGACCTTAAATTCATTTAAGCAGGATTGAGCGTATATTATAATTGAATTAGTCTTGTTATTGTTATGAATGTTTAACTTTTTATTTTTTGCAATCCATTTATCCTCTGAGCCTTTGTATTTTTATTTTTAGATTTTGAACCTTACTTTTGTTCTGTAATTACATTTTGTTTTGGGACCTTTTAATTTTATTTTATTGTTATTTTAAGTTTAAGTGTGTTTTTTTTAGATGCGTGATTTATATTCCAGTTGTTAGGATGCAGTTGTCTGTTGTAAAAAGGCCCGAGAAGTTGTACTGCGTGATGTCATTGGCATTACAGTGGTTGGTGTCTCGGCTCAGCATTTGTCCAAACTTGTGGATACATTCTAAAAACATTTTGATAGCGTTTCTTTCTCAGAAACTCTGTTTTTTGACTTTATTGGTAGGAAATTATGACTTCAACTTTTGATGGTTTATTGGGTTTTGTCGCATTTGTCAGTCTTCTGGGTTTTGACCTTCACTAATGCTTTTATTTTCATTTTGTCTTCTTTTGGTCCTCTTTTCTTGCCCAATTAGCTTGCTGGCTCTGACAGAACAATTATATCTAAAAAGTACACTAAATTAAAAAAAAAACTGTTATTTATGTCAAAATTTCATGAAAGCATAGTAATTTAAAAAATGTTTCATTGCACCTTTAAAGCTATTGATATTTACTTTTTCTTACATTTTTATGGTTCTGGTTTTAGGAATCTCTAAAATCCATCTCAATTTTTCCAAATTCCTTTTATTCCTATTTTCAGTCTCATATTTTTTTTTTTACCCATTTTTATGTAAAAATTATTTTTAGTCAACTTCAATACAAACAATAGCAAAATAGCACATTACATTTCTTTTAAATGGCACTTTGTATTCTTGTTATTGAAATTTCACAATTGCACAGATTACATGTATTCAGTAACAGCAAGACGTTCATAAATGATTGAATAAATGCATCAAAGTTAAGGACATAATTGGAACCAATATATTGTAACTCTAAATAAAAGTGCAATTTGCACCTTAAAGCATCTGAATTCACTAAAAGTCTTTACATTCTAATGCCCCTAATCACTGCAGTTTGTTTTAAGTCGGAGCTGTGCTCATTAGGTTTATTCTCAGATCTGACATACACTTACCATTACAGAGCATGAGCTGCATGGTGTTTAGCTTGCTGTACAGAAGGAGAAAAACCCTACATTGAGGCTCAGTAGATAGGCTTTGTTAAAGTCACTTCACCGTTTTCCCTCATTAGAGGTTCTCTTGATATGGGGTGCTGGATGTCTTGCACTCCATGACATATACAGTACTATATATTCATACACAAAGGCACATAAGCACAACAGGTTTTCTGCAAAGAATAGCATTCAGTCAAAAGCAACAAATGCACATTTTTTAACTTGAATATGTATATGCACAAATTACTCAGACATTGCATATGTTCAGAAATGTAATAGTCTTCCCAAAATTTCCAACTTCAGCGCATTTCACTGTTTATATCTGAAGTCTATGTTCATGTCAATTGCACAACCTTTACATATTTGATTCCTCATCACAAATTGTGCATTCAATGAATTAATGAATTTAAATTAGTCCTCTGTAGAGGACTAGAATAGCAGGTTAGCAATGAAATCCTAACAGTTGGATAATTTGATACTGCATCACCACAGCTTTGACATTGGCTGCACAGCTTGTGCTGTTCAGACTTGCCACTGCATGCACAATTTAAGACATTAAATACTGCAGGCTTGCCTGGAACTGAAAATGTTGAAAATGTGCACGATATGAAGGTTTATTGTTCAGTAACGAAATACCTATTGGTCTAAAGACTATAGCTTTTTTTAAGATATTTTGCTAAAAATGTATAAATTCATATGCCTAGTGCATAAACAAACTTGAAATGCAGATGAAACAACAATATATTAGTTTTTGTCTTATAATTATACTGCCAATACTGAAGGAAAGATTTTAGGCAAAAGTGTAAAAAAATCAAAATGTAACAATAAATGGCAATTTATTGTTCAAGGATAGAACAGAAATAATGAAATGAAGAAAAGAGACCTGGAAAATAATTGTCAAGTTCAAAGGAAAGGCTCAATACCAAGGAAATGAGAGAGATCATAAGATTAGGCCAAGTCACAAAATGAAACTCACAGTCCAAAAAAGAACACACAAGAGATTTGAAAACCAAGAATTGAAGAAAAGTAGCAAGAAGCAAAGGCCTGTTATGTTAAGAAATATTTACATTAATGATAAAAGCAGATGCAGCTTGACATCTGTCTTCATTAGTATGACATACTGATCTAAGAAACCCCTGCCCCCCATCAACCTGAGATGCATCCCATTAACGGATTCATAAAATGGACATACCATTAAAAAAGGTACAAAAAAATAAAAATAAGCTTTCCCCAAAAGGTATAAAAATTACAAACCTAAATCCATAAGATTCTTAATAGTCAGCAACACCATATTCAAAAATGGAGAAATTAGAGTAGACCTCTGAAACGGAATATTCTCAGCACCAGTACAGAGGACCTATCATTTTGTTGCCTTCTGAGCAAATCCAAGGAAATATTTATGAATAAGAAATAACCTGTGCAGGTACAAAAGTAAAGCCTCTTCCATTATGGAAGATGTCACTTATCCTGCAAATGGAATGTTTTCCCCCCTCCCTTTGGACAGGAGATTGCACAGTTTACAGGCTGGCACTACCAGGTTAAGAAACAGCTTCTTCATGCCTGCTGTTAGACTAATGAATACATCATGACTAAATCTAACAGTAAATCTGTGGTTAAGGGGCTACTTATGGGGTACTTTTTATTATTATGTTTTGTTTATTTGTTTATCTATTTAATGATGTTATCGTGGGCGCTGTTTAATTACAGGGACCTGAGTACCGTATTCTGTTTCCGCATATGGTCATTGGAATGACAATGAAGATCCTTGATATGATTTAGTGAAAAGATACTGCATCTGAATTTAAACTACCAAATGTGTCAATGCCTGCTGATTTTTGTGCTTGTTTGGACACTTATCCAAAGAACAAAAGGTTAAACTTGCAAAAATAGCATTGTGACTTTGTTTCATGCTTCATTTTGACGTGGACCAGGTATTTTCTGAATCGTTTTTTTTTTTTTCCTTTATACCTCATGCTAGTACCAAAAGGTGGGAAACAAGTTCTTATTACAAGGCACAATCACACACCATCTACACTTATTCAAACCTAGAATGCATGTCTTTGGATGAAGGAGCAAATTGCTGTACTTAGAGATGACCCATTAATACTTTAGAAAGTCATGGAGGTCACACAAAGGATTTAAACCCAGGTACTTGGAGCTATAGCAGTATGGCACCCTGTTGTTAGGCTTGTGTGCTTTCTGCAAACATTGTGGTAAGATCTTCAGGACATCTGCTTTAAGACATGCAGAGTAAGTTTCACAATGTGGCAGAAACAAGTAGTGGAAAGAGACATTCCACACATGTGTAGTCATTAAAGGTACTTTGACTGGACAGTGACACTGAATGTAGAATTAAAGAAGTCAGTGAGTAGTAAGGTCGAGTAATACTATTATATTTTATATTTTTTATATTATATATTAATTTCCTTTAGCATGATCATTTTTGACCTTAAAACTACATATGGCACAATACCACATTTTGTTTTTGATACTGAAGCTGATACCAAATCAGTATTTCTTTTCTTTTTAACAATTGCTATTGTGTTAGATGACGATATATAAGTACCATGCCTATGGTTAGATAATTTATTATTTAATGTAAATATTGATAAATATACAGCAAGACAATATTTTGAGTTGCAGAAACAGCATATGTTGTAATACACATGAATGTGGATTAAGAGAAGAGTTTTTTTTTGTTATTAGGTTGCTTGGTATAAAAACACTAGGTTAATAAGAAGGAGAAAAAGAAAGGAAGAAAAAGATATTTTCCTGATTTTATTGTGGTAAACTGTTTATTTCATGTTTGCTTTTTCTGAAAATGTGCCAAGAACTTTTCAGGGTGAGCGTCACGTAGAAGTGTCCAAGTTTCAGCAAAACTCAAATGCACTCCAATTTTCATCATTTTTAATGTTGTAGATTAGTGTGTGGAGAAACTCACTTCCTGTCATAAATAAGATTAGTTTCGTTTCACTTAAGGAGTATTCTTTTCCTCAGAGTAATGATTTCCTTTGCGCCTTAGAGCAAATAAACATGTTTTTCATTAACTTAAAAATGCCTGTGAAATTAATAAGCCAAGTTTTAACTCTGTATCAGGACACAATTTCCGGTTCATACTAGAAACCAGTGTTTTTTCTAGTTCATGTAAGTGCATGTTTTCATTAATGCTTTGGTTATTATAGCTGAAGTCCCTCAGTTCTTTTCTCTAACAGAGAGCTTTGACTCTTCTAAATTTTCACAAAAATATTTATCCTGGAATCGTGTTCATTACACTAACTGGTGGTGCAGCCTGCAGCAAGCAATGCCAAGACAATATGTGTCCAGTGTTTATGAATCCATTATTCTGTCTGTTTATCACAGTTTTGTTTGAATTTGCTTTATTAACAAAAGAGGATTGTATTTTTATTTATTTTTTCTTTATTTTATTTATTAATTCTTGCTCATCATAGTATACACATTTCTGCTTGGACATTGGTGTTAAATATTCACCCTATGCATTTCCTTTCATAATTCCATTTCCCTTCAGATCTAACACATTTTTTATAAGGTCCCAGCATCAAATTGCATGGATCTACCTCTGATTAAGAATTTGTACTATGTGAAATTCATAGGGCTTTCTAGCCAAATACTTGTAGTACTAGGGTGTTGCACTGTGTTAGCCATTATAAATGTAGTGAAAAGTCAAGCAAAATGACACCTTTTATTGGCTAACTAAAAAGGTTACAATATGCAAGCTTTCGAGGCAACTCAGGCCCCTTCTTCAGGCAAGATGTAATCATTAGAAGGGTCCTGAGTTGCCTCGAAAGCTTGCATATTGTAACCTTTTTAGTTAGCCAATAAAAGGTGTCATTTTGCTTGACTATCCAAAAACTTGCATTTATTTATTAAGTATTTTGGTATAACCATCCATTTTTCTAAACCAGCTTATCCAGAGCAGAGTGGCGGAGCAGATGGAATTTATCCCATTAAGCATTGGTCACAAGGCATTAACAGTCTCTGGACAGGGCGGCAGTCCATCAAAGGGCAGGCACACACACACACAAGGGTCAGTTCAGCATCGCCAATCCACCTAACCTGGAGGTAACCCATGGTGGACACTAAAAAACATGCAAATTCCATGCAGGAGCACACAAGACCTGAACCCTGGTCTCCTTGTTGCAAAGTGGCAGCATTTCCACTGCGCCATTGTGTCACCCAAAGCATATCCCCTTTGCTGTTTTTCTGTTAAGTCAGTGGACAGGTACAGACACTAGTTATGTTATTTGACAACCCACTTTTACATTCTTTCCATGGTTTGAGGATGGAGCCAACACTTAATAAAATAAAAGTATGTAATGGTTTAGCAAACGAAATAATGTAGAACATTAGCAGATAGTAGCTAATGTTTTTTTGCTTTTCAGATATGATTTTAACAGAAGCTCAGCATCAAGCTTAACACTTGATTCAAACAGGACACACACCCGCAGTCAAACCTGGTCACTTTAGAGTCTCCATTTATTACACATACTTTTGGAAAGTGCAATGAAATACAAGTACATGGAAGTTACCTATGTGGACTCGAGGGGAATATGCAGGCTCCTTACAGTCAATAAGTCAGTGCCTGCCATTCCATTCATGCAGTTTTATCATTTTGGACTCAAGGCACATTATTCTCAAATATAGAAAGAAAAATTACCCAAATACTGTACTGTATATTGCTCTTTAACTTAATTTGTAGCAGCTTTGCATATATGCTTTACTGACCTCCATGTTTTCTTTTGAAAAGAGTCAAGAAATAGTGAGAGGGTTGAAGTTTCATATGGAAAATACAATTTAATGATGGTGGTAAAAAATGTTTTTCTGTGAAGTTACTATTAAGCAACTTGTTTTTGTGCACTTGTGTTAGTCAATAGCATGATGTCATTATGCAGACAGGCAGAGACAATTGAGGATCAGGGATCTTTCTTTGGATCCCGATATTAATTTCAGCAGTCTACATTGTCATAGGTTGTTCCAATCGAGTAGTATAGGTAGAAACCTGAGTGTGTATCTTAGGTAAAAAGGAAAATTAGATGGGTAGACAACCTGGTACAGAAGGCTTTTGTAACTAAACTGAGTGTAGAAGTGTCTCCAAAGTCCAGCTCCAATATGATGCTGTGTAGTTTATGCCAGGATGATCCTAGTAACTAGCCTGTGTGTCTTACCACCAGGTGGCAATGTGATTTCTTGTTTTTCATTATGCAATAGAGGTAACAACTGATGTTTCCTCCAAGACACTAAGGTACATTAGGTGCAACCAAAGAGAGACTGATGGCTTCCCATTGACCTAGGGTAGAGAACAAAGTATATGCAAAAAGCGTCCACACTTCAAAGATGGAAAGTTAAGTATTAAGCCGCTTTTCCACTGCATAGTACGGCACGACACGGTTCAGTACAGCTCACCTTGGTTCGGCTCAGTTCAGCTCGGTTTGTGTTTCGACTGCAGTTTAAGTACCGCTTTAGAGTGGGCGGGATTATTCACGTGTCGTTATAGTTGCGCCGCCTCTACTGCAGTGACACCGTGGAACTTTTACAACAACACGCAGACAACGACAACACTTTAGCTCGATGACGCGCAAGGTTAAGCATCTAAAAAAAGCACATCACTAGCTAACTTTTATCACTGTTGCAAAGCATAAAATGAACTTAACTGCCAGTGTAACATTAAAATGCTGATTCTGTATATTACAGATCTTCTACATTTTGCAAAAAAGTCGCCGCAACAGACCATCTGTTTGGACATTTAACCGTGCTTCAGAGTGGTGGGATGTGATTGTTCCCGGTTTTACAAACACTCAGTGGCTGGAGAACTTTCGAAACTTTCGCGTGTCTGTACCTTTAAAGAAAAGAATAGCCAGTGACGCAGTAATGACGATTTTCTCCGGCCAATCAGTGACCAGCAGAGTTTACACGTCACATTTTGGTAACGGTTCGGCACGCTTGGAACCTCGGCTGAGGTGGTACTAAAAAAAGGACCAGGTACTGTTCCCAGTGGAAAGCCCCGCAAAAGTGAGCTGTACTGAACCGTGTCGTGCCGTACTATGCAGTGGAAAAGCGGCTTTAGTAACCAACATGTTACCGTGAAGATAGGACACTTTGGATGGGTGATTGACAGTGAAATTTCACAAAGGCCTGCTGAGCTCTGCATTCCAGTAACCCCTGGAATATTTGTGTTACACTTTACAGGCACAGGAAAGTTAAAGAAGGCAGGGGCAGACTGTCGGGGCATTACATAAATGGAGCCTCGCAGCAGATAAGGAGGGATCACTGAGAAAGGCACAGAATGCAAATCTGGAAGACAAAAAATAAAAAGTGAACATGAGTTCAGAAACAGCAGAGGCAGTGGCTAGTTTCTGTAACTGTTAGCTTATGAGGCATTTCCCATTACTATAACAGCAGGAAGATGATTTTTCAGGAAGTTTCGCTAAGGGTCATTGATTGTTAAATACATGTTATCAGGCTTTACTGTCATTTGCTCTGTGTGTCTTGGTCTTTTCATCTCACTACTCATTACAATTTTATTCTTAATGTTGTTGGAAAGTGTATCCAGCAGGGGGTGCTCTTTCTCCCTCGAATGTGTTTCTTGATGCAGAACTGACTAGAACCAATACCATACCTTTTTATACTATACCTATGGCGAAAAATAATTATAAGAGAGAAAAATGGTACAAAAGAGATATATGTAATTAACTTTCTTTAAAAGATCGCATTCATTCCCAGAATATAATGCATAATCCTGTATACATACATATTCAGGCCAGAGAGAAGCAAAGGGACATCACGGCCAAATGGGATAATGCTGACACACAGATGTGCCATCCAGTAAGTGAGACGCTTCTGACATCATGCTGGATCCTCATGATTATAAACACTGACATAATTACATATACGTAGAATTCATGTCAGATATGAGCAACTACCAGACAAACTGGCTGGTTGTTAGTACCTTCACCTGTTCTCATCATTTATCAAAGACTCTGTTTTTTTTAACCATATTAGTCAAGCAGACATCAGCATTTTTTAAAATAACCTGCTTGTGTGTCCTTCACATGTTTTCTGTCTATCTCCTTAACCTGACGTTCAGCTGTCATTTGTCTGTCCCTCTGTCAGTGTCTTTCTTTCTGCTGAATTGCAAATCTTTGAAATAAATTTCACAAATCACATTGGCACTGATAACCTTCTTGCTATAGAAAGGAGCCATAATTATTACAGCTTAGCTCAATGTCCCACTTTATTTTGTTTTCCTTCTTCTTTTTCTCTTACTGCTTTGAAATTTTATTATTTTTGTGGCGAAGCCTTAACGTTAGTATCAATAAACTACAAAACATCATCATGATATCCTAGGAAAATACAAAATGCCTTCATGATAGTGCCAATTTGTGGCTCAGGTTGACGTCAGATTGTGGTGTCATTCGTTCTCATGCGTGAACTCTTGCTCCTTACATGGGTGTAAGTGTAGGATGTGAGGTAAGACAAATTCTTATCCTACTCAGACTTTTAGTGCAGTCCTAGGAGTAATTCTAAGGTGCTTAATAAATAAATACTTGCACTAGACTCAAACCTAGCTAATATAGGAAATTATCATTTTTGTTTTTAAGGTGGCCCCTAGTAGCTTTAGCTTTATGCTTGGGGTAATGGTGACAAACAAGCATTTCTCCAAGCTACAGGTTTATTGCCAAATGCATCAGGTTGTTTCTCCAGTATTTCCAGATATTTTGCTGCGTTAATCTTTCCTTCCACCCTCTCAAGCCTTCTAACGCCTGCCGCAGAGAAGCAATCACAACTCATGGTTTGCCACCACTATGCTTCACTTTGTGGATGGTATATTCTGATAATGTGCAGTGTTTGACTTAAACAAAACATGGTGTTTAGTCTGGTAGCCAAAAAGCTCAATTTTGGTCTCATCATATCATGGAATCTGCATCTAACTGACTTCAGAGTCTCCAGCGTATCTTTTGGCAAATTCTAGCTGAGATGTCATGAGTGCTTTTTTTAACAGTGGCTTTCTCTTTGCCACTCTCCCATGATTCTGTGACTGGTAAAGTGCCCAGTCACTCCAGTCTCGGCCACTCCTTCAGAGTTATCACAGGTGTATTGGTGGGTTCACTCATTAGTCTTATTTTTTCCATATCCACTCAATTTTTGTGGACAACTGAGCCTGCTATATGCAGATTTACAGATGTGTCATACTTTTTCCATTTCTTAATAACTGATTTTACTGGACTTCAGGGGATATTCAATGACTTGGATATTTTCTTGTACCTATCCATTAACTTGTCCTTTTCAGCTGGGCCTTCCAGATAGTTCAATTGCATTTATAGTACATTTATTTGAACCCCCTTGAATACAGACAATTGATCTTCATTTAACTAATGATGTGACTTCTAAAACCAATTAGCTGCACCAGTGATGATTTATGTGTCTCATATAGAAGGGGGTGAATGCTTATATGGTTAGTTATTTAGTGTTTTATATTTGTAACTAATTTAGACTACTTTGTGGAGAACTTTGACATTAAATAATCTTTTTCTGTTTATCAGTGTCAAAGAAACAAATCTGTCTTTACATCATGAAGACCTTTGAGAGGCTGGTGCTGGACAATATAAGTCATCTTATGGTAGACCACCTCATCCTACTGCAGTTTTACTTTTAATTATAAATATTACACCTGGTCATGCCACTTTCTTGAAATTATCTGATGATTCTGCACTTATGGAGTGTACCTGTATTTATGTAGGGGAAGAGGGAGAGTACAAGAGTCAGGTGTAGAATTTTGTTTCTTTGTGCATTAAGGAATCATCTGCAACTTAACATTAGCAAAGCCAAAGAAATGGTTATTGATTTTCACTGCATTAAAGAGCCATGATAACTGTTCAGTATTAAGGGAACAGATGTAGAAGTAGTCAACTCCAAGTGTTTGGGGGATCTACATAAATGCCAGGCTGGACTGATCTTGTAACACAGGAATAATATAAGAAAGGATGGAGCAAGCTCTTTCTTCTTAGGAGACTGTGTGCCTTTAATGTGTATAATGATGTCATTCACATCTCCTATAACTCTGTGATGTCCTGTGCAATTTCCTATGCTTTGGTGTTCTGCACTGGTAGTTAAAACAAAACTGAGTGCCATTATGAACAATGTTGCACATGCTGTCTCTGGCACACTAACTCCGAATATGTCTAGCCAAGCTATTATTTTAAACTTTGAGTTCCCAGTCATATTTGCTTATAAGACTCCTGTTTTAGAATTTTTGTGGAAGCCTTTTTTTTAAGAGTCATTTATGTTTTACTATGTATAGGTACTTAAAATATTATTATTTTATATTTTGTGATGCAAATGATTATTAAAGATCTTTTTAAATTCAGCTTTTGAAATGTAATGAAAAGTATTAAACAAGATATTAATAAATGTCATCTTCGTCTCACATTAACTAGAATTGAAATTGCTTCAAATGCTCATCAAATCTTTTGCAGGTCAGCCATAAATACATCCATCCATTATCCAACCCACTATATCCTAACTACAGGGTCACAGGAGCCAATCCCAGCTAACACATGGCGCAAAGCAGGAAACAAACCCCGGGCAGGGCGCCAGCCAACCGCAGGGCACACACACACCGACACACCAAGCACACACTAGGGACAATTTAGAATCGCCAATGCACCTAACCTGCATGTCTTTGGACTGTGGGAGGAAACTGGAGTACCCGGAGGAAGCCCACGCAGACACGGGGAAAACATTCAATCTCCACACAGGGAGGACCCGGGAAGCGAACCTGGGTCTCCTAACTTCGAGGCAGCAGCGCTACCCACTGCGCCACTATGCCGCCCTCAGTCATAAATATGCAGCAGTGAAGATTATTAATATTCAGTGTATCATTGTGGTATGTCTATTTAGTAAGCTTTGCACTCATATACAGTGGGATGCAAAAGTTTGGGCAACCTTGTTAATAGTCATTATTTTACTGTATAAATTGTTGGTTGTTACGATAAAAAATGTCAGTTAAATATATCATATAGGAGACACACACAGTGATATTTGAAAAGTGAAATGAAGTTTATTGGATTTACAGAAAGTGTGCAATAATTGTTCAAACAAAATCAGGCAGGTGCATAAATTTGAGCACTGTTGTCATTTTATTGATTCCAAAACTTTTAGAACTAATTATTGGAACTCAAATTGGCTTGGTAAGCTCAGTGACCCCTGACCTACATACACAGGTGAATCCTATAAAGAGAAAGAGTATTTAAGGGGGTCAATTGTAAGTTTCCCTCCTCCTTTAATTTTCTCTGAAGAGTAGCAACATGGGGGTCATAAAACAACTCTCAAATGACCTGAAGACAAAGATTGTTCACCATCATGGTTTACGGGAAGGATACAGAAAGCTGTCCCAGAGATTTAAGCTGTCTGTTTCCACAGTTAGGAACATATTGAGGAAATGGAAGACCACAGGCTCAGTTCAAGTTAAGGCTCGAAGTGGCAGACCAAGAAAGATTTCGGATAGACAGAAGCGACAAATGGTGAGAACAGTCAGAGTCAACCCACAGACCAGCACCAAAGACCTACAACATCATCTTGCAGCAGATGGAGTCACTGTGCATCGTTCAACCATTCGGCGCACTTTACACAAGGAGATGCTGTATGCGAGAGTGATGCAGAGGAAGCCTTTTCTCGCCCACAGCACAAACAGAGCCGCTTGAGGTATGCTCAAGCACATTTGGACAAGCCAGCTTCATTTTGGAATAAGGTGCTGTGGACTGATGAAACTAAAATTGAGTTATTTGGGCATAACAAGGGCGTTATGCATGGAGGAAAAAGAACACAGCATTCCAAGAAAAACACCTGCTACCTACAGTAAAATATGGTGGTGGTTCCATCATGCTGTGGGGCTGTGTGGCCAGTGCAGGGACTGGGAATCTTGTCAAAGTTGAGGGACGCATGGATTCCACTCAGTATCAGCAGATTCTGGAGACCAATGTCCAGGAATCAGTGACAAAGCTGAAGCTGCGCCGGGCTGGATCTTTCAACAAGACAATGACCGAAACACTGCTCAAAATCCACTAAGGCATTCATGCAGAGGAACAAGTACAACGTTCTGGAATGGCCATCTCAGTCCCCAGACCTGAATATAATTGAAAATCTGTGGTGTGAGTTAAAGAGAGCTGTCCATGCTCGGAAGCCATCAAACCTGAATGAACTAGAGATGTTTTGTAAAGAGGAATGGTCCAAAATACCTTCAACCACAATCCAGACTCTCATTGGAACCTACAGGAAGCGTTTAGAGGCTGTAATTTCTGCAAAAGGCGGATCTACTAAATATTGATTTCATTTCTTTTTGTGGTGCCCAAATTTATGCACCTGCCTGATTTTGTTTGAACAATTATTGCACACTTTCTGTAAATCCAATAAACTTCATTTCACTTCTCAAATATCACTATGTGTGTCTCCTATATGATATATATAACTGACATTTTTTATCGTAACAACCAACGATTTATACAGGAAAATAATGACTATTAACAAGGTTGCCCAAACTTTTGCATCCCACTGTAAATTGCTGCCTCATTAAATGTTACTCTTTCATATACTATATACTGTATACAGTGGTGTGACAAACTATTTGTCCCCTTCCTGATTTCTTATTCTTTTGCATGTTTGTCACACAAAATGTTTCTGATCATCAAACACATTTAACCATTAGTCAAATATAACACAAGTAAACACAAAATGCAGTTTTTAAATGATGGTTTTATTATTTAGGGAGAAAAAATCCAAACCTACATGGCCCTGTGTGAAAAAGTAATTGCCCCCTTGTTAAAAAATCACCGAACTGTGGTGTATCACACCTGAGTTCAATTTCCTGATTACTGCCACACCTGTTTCAATCAAGAAATCACTTCAATAGGAGCTGCCTGACACAGAGAAGTAGAGCAAAAGCACCTCAAAAGCTAGACATCATGCCAAGTTTCAAAGAAATTCAGGAACAAATGAGAACAGAAGTAATTGAGATCTATCAGTCTGGTAAAGGTTATAAAGCCATTTCTAAAGCTTTGGGACTCCAGCGAACCACAGTGAGAGCCGTTATCCACAAATGGCAAAAACATGGAACAGTGGTGAACCTTCCCAGGAGTGGCCGGCCGACCAAAATTACCCCAAGAGCGCAGAGACGACTCACCCGAGAGGTCACAAAAGACCCCAGGACAACGTCTAAAGAACTGCAGGCCTCACTTGCCTCAATTAAGGTCAGTGTTCACGACTCCACCATAAGAAAGAGACTGGGCAAAAACGGCCTGCATGGCAGATTTCCAAGACGCAAACCACTGTTAAGCAAAAAGAACATTAGGGCTCGTCTCAATTTTGCTAAGAAACATCTCAATGATTGCCAAGACTTTTGGGAAAATGCCTTGTGGACTGATGAGACAAAAGTTGAACTTTTGGAAGGCAAATGTCCGTTACATCTGGCGTAAAAGGAACACAGCATTTCAGAAAAAGAACATCATACCAACAGTAAAATATGGTGGTGGTAGTGTGATGGTCTGGGGTTGTTTTGCTGCTTCAGGACCTGGAAGGCTTGCTGTGATAGATGGAACCATGAATTCTACTGTCTACCAAAAAATCCTGAAGGAGAATGTCCGGCCATCTGTTCGTCAACTCAAGCTGAAGCGATCTTGGGTGCTGCAACAGGACAATGACCCAAAACACACCAGCAAATCCACCTCTGAATGGCTGAAGAAAAACAAAATGAAGACTTTGGAGTGGCCTAGTCAAAGTCCTGACCTGAATCCAATTGAGATGCTATGGCATGACCTTAAAAAGGCGCTTCATGCTAGAAAAGCCTCAAATAAAGCTGAATTACAACAATTCTGCAAAGATGAGTGGGCCAAAATTCCTCCAGAGCGCTGGAAAAGACTCATTGCAAGTTATCGCAGACGCTTGATTGCAGTTATTCCAGCTAATGGGTGGCCCAACCAGTTATTAGGTTCAGGGGGCAATTCCTTTTTCACACAGGGCCATGTAGGTTTGGATTTTTTTTTCTCCCTAGATAATAAAAACCATCATTTAAAAACTGCATTTTGTGTTTACTTGTGTTATATTTGACTAATGGTTAAATGTGTTTGATGATCAGAAACATTTTGTGTGACAAACATGCAAAAGAATAAGAAATCAGGAAGGGAGCAAATAGTTTTTCACACCACTGTATATGTATTTCTTCTTATTTTTCATTTCTATTATAATTATGTTAGAGTGATTTCTTTTTTTATTGTTATGCATTGCTTTCCTTTATTTTAATTCTTGTGCTGCTAAAAATTTGTGAGAAAGCATTTCTTGGGCTTCCCTGGGAGAACAGTTGAGAAGAGTCCTTGTTTTTCCAAGTTTTCTAGAATTGTTTAAGTTCCTAGTATAACACAGATTATTTTGTTATTCCATAACAATATTATCATGGCATTTTGATATCCTCACCACTGCCGGACCCTGATCATGCTACAGCATCTGAAACTTTTTTGTTCTGGTGTCCCTTGTTTGGCAATGACACAACTGTAGCTTCATTAATTTGGAAAGCAAAAAAGCCACATATAACAATTACAATTTTGCTAAGATCTAAAGCAGCAGGGGTCATCATGGCACTACATAACTCCCCACTTCATTAATGGGTCCTGAATATACAGTACATGTGGAAGGAAGGAAGCAAGAAGAAAGTAATTGCACTGTACCTGTTACTTAAATATGGAAAGGAAATCATGCTAAATCTCTTCTCTGTATAGTTTTCTGTCTGCTCCTGTCATTAATTATTGCCAAATCACATGTTGCCTTGTGATGCATCACTTGTTCTAAACGTAAGACCAAATTAGAAAAACATTATAATTTTTACAATGCAAAAATATGGAAATAAGAATTTCATTGTGCAATGTACACAATGTAATATATACACATGACTGTTAAGTTGGACTAGAACTTCAAGAGAAACAGAACATGATCTGTTGCTTTGGGTGGAATTATCACCACTGTATCTGTACATAGAAATTTGAGCATGAAAAAGTAGCCAGGCCTCTTTTATGATCAGTTATTTATTGTGAATAATCAAATCCCCCAAACCCCAAAACTGAGTTGGTAAGCAATGAATTAAGAGCAGCATTAACAAGCAGGAGACATTCAGGATTTAAGGGATTGAACAATGTTAGATGAGCCCTTAATAGTTTTAGTGGATGCTTTGTTAGTTAGAGATGCAGATAACTAGCAATAACTTGTAAAATTTAGATACCTAATGATCGCTTATGACAGTCTTGGGGGATTTCCACTGCAAAGAGAGGAGCAGTAAGAGTGCCTAAGTAGCTAAGGTTTTTCTGGTAAGAGGTATGTTGTAAGGAGGACAAATCTAAAAGGATTAGAGTTTCAGACAGCAGATGAATATCAACAGAGAGGATTGAAGACACAGAAGGTCTTCTTCTTTCGGCTGCTCGCATTAGGGGTTGCCACAGCGGATCATCGTCTTCCATACCTTTCTGTCCTCTGCATCCTGTTCTGTTACACCCATCACCTGCATGTCCTCTCTCACCACATCGATAAACCTTCTCTTAGGCTTTCCTCTTTTTCTCTTGCCTGGCAGCTCTATCCTTAGCATCCTTCTCCCAATATACTCAGCATCTCTCCTCTGCACATGTCCAAACCAACGCAATCTTGTCTCTCTGACTTTGTCTACCAACCATCCAACTTGAGCTGATGCTCTAATGTACTCATTTCTAATCCTGTCTATCTTCGTCACACCCAGTGCAAATCGTACCATCTTTAACTCTGCTACCTCCAGCTCTGTCTCCTGCTTTCTGGTCAGTGCCACCGTCTCTAACCCATATAACATAGCTGGTCTCACTACTGTCCTTTAGACCTTCCCTTTCACTCTTGCTGATATATCCGTCTGTCACAAATCACTCCTGACACTCTTCTCCACCCATTCCACCCTGCCTGCACTCTCTTTTTCCCCTCTCTGCCACAATCCCCATTACTCTGTATTGTTGATCCCAAGTATTTAAAGTTATCCACCTTCGCCAACTCTACTCCTTGCATCCTCACCATTCCACTGACCTCCCTCTCATTTACACACATATATTCTGTCTCTTGTTCCTACTGACCTTCATTCCTCTCCTCTCTAGAGTATATCTCACCTCTTCAGGGTCCCTTCAACCTGCTCCCTACTATCGCTATAGATCACAATGTCATCAGTAAACATCAGAGTCCATGGGGACTCCTGTCTAATCTCGTCTGTTAACCTTTGCAAATAAGAAAGGGCTCAGAGCCAATCCTTGATGTAATCCCACCTCCACCTTGAATGCAACCGTCACTCCTACCGCAGACCACACCACGGTCACACTTCCCTCATACATATCCTGTACAACTCTTACATACTTCTCTGCCACTCCCGACTTCCTCATACAATACCACAACTCCTCTCAAGGCACCCTGTCATATGCTTTCTCCAGGTCCACAAAGGCACAATGCAACTGTTTCTGGCCTTCTCTATACTTCTCCATCAACATCGTCAGAGCAAACATCGCATCAGTTAGCAGAAATAGCCTAAAAGTTGATAGAAATCTACGTTTTGTACCTGATACTTATATGCAAAATTTGGTTGACCTAAGTGAAAGCGTACTCAAGTTATCGTGTTTACACACACACACAGACATAATTCCAAAAATTATATTTTTGGACTCGGGAAGGTCTGAAACTGAATTTTTGGAGGATTCCAATACTTTCCCTATACTTTGTATAAGAGAAAGTCAAGAGAGGTTTAAAATGTCAAGATTCATCAAAATCTCAACATCAAATTTGTGGACAATTATAATGGTTTCCCTATACAGGCAGTACCCAGGTTACATACGAGATAGGGACTGTAGGTTTGTAATTGAATTTGTATGTAAGTCGGAACAGGTACATAAATTTAATAAATGTTATTGTTGACCGACTGTAACCCAGTGCTCTGCCAATGAATGATGGAGTTTCACCTCTCTCTGACCTTTTTATTATTTCTACTTTATTTTCAATGGTGATGATTTTTCTCTTCTTTACTGTATAACCAGCACTTGCATCAGATTTGTGTTTCAGAGACTTTGTTGAAGGGTGAAGACAAAAGATCAAGATGAGCTTTTCTGCACAGCTCTGTACATGCTATCACAGCAGGAAGGCACCAGTCATCAACACGTCTGATGTAGATAGATAGATAGATACTTTATTAATCCCAAGGGGAAATTCACATAATCCAGCAGCAGTATACTGATACAAAAAACAATATTAAATTAAATAATAATAAAAATACATATAAAAGCAGACAATAACTTTGAGTAATGTTAGCATGTACTGACAAGAGACAACTTCCTGCTATGTACATAACAGTACAAGCAGGCTTGCAATTGAGAATGAATGGGGGCATTGACGGGTGGTTCACCTCACAGTCACCTCCACTACAGTATGCTGCCTGCAGCATCCGCCCACCAAGACCGAACACGGTGCGGCCAAAGGCGGGTAGTGAATCGCCCCCATTCAATAGGCAGCCATCCGATGCACACTACAGTGCTACCCCCCGCTGCCCCGTTCATCCTCAATGGCCTCCATTCAGCCACAACAGGGTCACCGCTTGCAGCATTACCAGCTGCCGACCGTGAACGAACAGGGCAACCGTGTGCAGTGGGCGGGCAGTGAAACCGCTTACCGCTGGGAGCCGCCCAAGGGACACTACACTGCGTGAGCAGCGAAATCACCCCCCTCCAGCCTCCGTCCAGCCACCGCTTGCAGCATGCAGCATTACCAACCACCCACCGAGAACGAACGGGGCAGCCGTGCGTGGTGGGCTGGCAGTTAAACCGCTTGCTGCCAGGGAGCCGCCCGAGGAACACTACACTGCGCAGGCAGCAAAATCGCTCCCCTCCAGCTTCCATCCAGCCACCACTTGCAGCTTTCACAGGCCGAAGATGACGGTTACTGAGGTGCATGCGTTGCAGCTGCAGCCCCGTTCGTAAGTCGTAGGTCGGATGTCCGTAATCTGGGGACTACCTGTACTTAGTATACGAGAAAGTAGAAACAACAATTGCAATACAATTATACAAGAGATTATTGGCAGGCATGTAGATGGCACAGACTGCTGTATACCTGTGCCACAGGTTTAATGTAGAAGTATAAATCAGCCTTAAAGTGCATAAAGAGCTTATTTGAATGAGATTGCCAGTTTACGCCTCCCCATCTCACCTAGAACCAGCAAGTAATTACCATTACTCATTTTGATAATGCTAAAATGCAAACTCCTCCTGAAGAGAATGAGCACAGTGCATTTTTTGGAGGAAGCTTTTGAAGCAGCCACAAACAATAGTATATATTTTATTTTTGACGGGGTTACCACCAGCACTCAATACATGTGATTCGTGAATTAGAGCTACATCTATACAATGTCTGTAATTAAGGTCTAATACGCAGTTGTGCCCAGATCTCTAGTCCAAGGCCCTGATGTTCCATGAAATAATTTGCAATTTTCATGAAGATACATAAAGAATAAAGAAAGAAATGCAAGCAGAGAAAGAATGAAAAAACAGTGCTCAACAGTTTACCAACCAGAGCACAAACCAAGCATGAAGTCAAAGGAATTGTCTGTAGACCTCTGAGACAGGATTGTGTCGAGGCACAAATCTGGAAAAGGTTACAGAAAAATTTCTGCTGCTTTGAAGGTCCCAATGAGCACAGTGGCCTCCATCATCCACAAGTGGAAGAAGTTTGAAACCACCAGGACTCTTCCTAGAGCTGGCCAGCCATCTAAACTGAGCGATCAGGGAGGTGACCAAAAACCCGATGGTCACTCTGTCAGAGCTCCAGAGGTCCTCTGTGGAGAGAGGAGAACCTTCCAGAAGGACAACCATCTCTGCAGCATTCCACCAATCAGACCTGTATGGTAGAGTTGCCAGATGGCAGCCACTCCTTAGTAAAAGGCACATGGCAGCCCGCCTGGAGTTTGCCAAAAGGCACCTGAAGGACCCTCACACCATGAGAAACAAAATTCTCTGGTCTGATGAAAGATTGAACTCTTTGGTGTGAATGCCAGGCGTCACGTTTGGAGGAAACTAGGCACCGCTCATCACCAGGCCAATACCATCCCTACAGTGAAGCATGGTGGTGGCAGCATCATGCTGTGGGGATGTTTTCAGCGCAGGAACTGGGAGACTACTCAGGATAAAGGGAAAGATGACTGCAGCAATGTACAGAGACATCCTGGATGAAAACCTGCTCCAGAGCGATCTTGACCTCAGACTGGGGCGACGGTTCATCTTTCAGCAGGACAACGACCCTAAGCACACAGCCAAGATATCAAAGGAGTGGCTTCAGGACAACTCTGTGAATGTCCTTGAGCGGCCCAGACTTGAATCCGATTGAACATCTCTGGAGAGATCTTAAAATGGCCGTGCACCGACGCTTCCCATCCAACCTGATGGAGCTTGAGAGGTGCTGCAAAGAGGAATGAGCGAAACTGGCTAAGGATAAGTGTGCCAAGCTTGTGGCATCATATTCAAAAAAACTTGAGGCTGTATTTGCTGCCAAAGGTGCATCGACAAAGTATTGAGCAAAGGCTATGAATACTTATCTACATGTGATTCTCAGTTTTTTATTTTTAATAAATTTGCAAAAACCTCAAGTAAACTTTTTTCACATTGTCATTAGGGTGTGTTGTGTGTAGACGTCTGAGTAAAAAATGAATTAATCCATTTTGGAATAAGACTAACATAACAAAATGTGGAAAAAGTGATGTGCTGTGAATACTTTCTGGATGCACTGTATTTCTGTCTTATTCAGTTGTCTGAAATCACCATGAAAGTTTTGTATTTTTTCCTTTATTTCTTTTCTTAAATGCCTATTGTGAGGGCATTTATTACTTATATACTTATATAAGTTTGGGGGGAAAAAAAACTTGCCTAACAAAAGAGTAAAATAGTTATGTAGCATCTGGTTAGGGACACTTTATCATGTTCTCCACTTTGAGAAGTGCATTATGGGTCCCGTTTGGACTGTTTTGATATTTCTGTGATATAAAATTACCATTTCCTCACCTGTCAATTTCTATAAGCACACACTTCACTAAAACACAGCAGGAACTCAAGTTTTATATTGCTGATGTCAGTGTTCTCCATGAAGTGATGATTCTTGTCATGTTATTATAGCAGGATTTCTTGATTTAAAGCAAAATACAGACAGTGTACTTCTGCTTTCATAAGGAACTAGATCTTAAACTGTCACAGAATTTTATTACAAAGATGAATTCCCTGCCCTTGAGAGTGTTAGTTTCATAAGCTGCAAAGATCACTATGCGTTTGCATAAAGGGCATTGTCAGATAAATTGGTTGTCACTAAACAAAAGGAAAATATGCACAATGATTATTTATTGTCAAGCTATATTTACAGCATCTGTCTTGTCAAGATAACTACAATAAATTGTAACTGTAGTACACTGTACACAAATCTAATATTAGTCTGATTTTTCTTCATCCAGTTTTAATGCTACTATTTTTTATTACATTGTATTTACAGTATTGCAGAGATAATTTAATTAAAGTTAGATATATATTACTTACCAAATCCACTAGTTACTAGATAGTCTTTTTTCCCCTCCCTCTTGGCTGTTCCTGACAAATTTCCATAACCCCTGTTGTTCCGACTTTTAATGCAATTTTTGCTTCCTACAAATCCCTGAATTATTTTGTTTGATTTTTTGAAGATTGTGATTTCAGAGTGAAATGATTAGAACTGCAGGTAGAGGTCAAATTCCATAGTCGCAGGAGGGTGTCAGTGTATCCTGCTCACATGGATTTCTGCTGTGGAGCCAGTATCCTCTGTGCATAAAATAACCAAGGAAAATACAGAATGAACACTCCAGATCTGTTAGATGCATCACATCAGAATGATTGCCAGTTATCATGGCTCCATTCAGGAGGGGATCTGAAGTCCTGTGGGATTTAAAGGAGGCATCTCTTTGATGAGATGCTGCTTGAATGCCAAAATCAGTTTAAGCATAACTAACAAAGATGGTATCCAGAGCTATTTTTGACCTAGAAATTGAGTTCTTTTAGTAAGTGGGAGTTAAAAATCTAGATTATATTTTCTAAATATTGAGTTCAACATACACCACTAGATTAACATTGTACTGTAACATTCATTGAATATGATATATGGTGGCTTCATCACACTTGTAACTAATGTCCTTTTTAACATGCAGTAAAATTGGATTTTCTCTCTCTTTACCATAATGCCTTATTTTAGAGGCAGTGCTAAATTTGTGTCAGTATTGCCATTCTCTGCATCTTAGAAAAGTTAATCTTAATTTATTTCTATAAACAGATAATTATAATTATACCAAGTTCATTATAGACAACTGACCTAAGAAATATGCTTACTTTGTATAGGCAGTAAGTAACACAACATTACTCCACAATATTTGTGTAGAATTATAAAGTGAAGTCCAGTTCTTAGGCCTCACAGGCATCTTTTCATTTCAAATTCTAATTGCTTACGTATACAGATTTCATTGTGCCAGGTCCTATGGAAGGTACTGTATGACATATAACTTTTTGTGTATTATGTGGATTTTTTCTTTCTGGAAACAATTTGAAATTATTTTGTTGTCCATGTAAAATTTAATTTACTGCCCCTATGCCCAAAGTCGTAGGAAATTATTCTGGCTCACTCCACAGGCTATATTATTTTTATGCTTTTTTTTACCCTCTATTAATTTTACATACTATAATTAAATCCATAACTTTTTTAATCAAGCTAGTGAATGCTTTGTTTTATTTGGAAGTTATGCACATGTAGGTTCTCAGGATATGGCCGTCATTTGCAGATGTGGAAAGTTGGACTGCAATGTTAAGATTATAAAGTTTTTTTTTTTTTGTTTTTTTTTTAATGGCGTGTCTAGGGATGCTCACTTTTAATCTTGTTTTTCTTTGTTCAAAATACAACTTTCTTTTTAGAATCCATCTTTAAACAGCTGAGAACAGCGCTCAAAAAATGTTGCCTTCTAATAAAAGTTTTTCTAACCTTGTGTGCGTGGGTTTATCCTTTTCTAAAACTGTTTTTCCAGGTCAGATTCACAGAACATCCTTGTCCTAACAGCCAGAGGCTCAGTAGTTGGGTGCAGTGCCCAGTATGCTTTTTCTTGTATGCTGATCTTTTGTTAATTATTTGTGTTATGTTTGCATGTTTTACTGAGGATAAGGAAAGATCCTATTTATCTATCCATCTGTCATCTGCCTATTTAATCTTTGACACAGAGCAATGGAGCAATTACATTAAACAAAATCAAGATTATCCGTGTACATGTCCAAAATTAGGATGTGCAGACTTCTCCATTTTATAATTTCTCCTTCATTAGGAGGAATAAAGATGTAAGAGGTGTTAACCAGCTGGCTAATGATGCAGAGTGGCAACCTCATAGTTGTCAGACATTCTGCATGTATACGTCCTTTATAGACATAAACTTTGTAAAACACAGGCATTCTTTGTGTAACAAATCCTTCCCAAAAGTCAGTACCTCTACACCTGTGCCAGAATTTAAAGGTTTCATTTTTTTTTCACTCCACATTGCGCCAGTATGATCGTTGCCAATCTGTATTCCCTTGAATGTAAAGACTGTCCAAGAAAGCTATTTGTCAGTAACAGTCCTGGTTCTTTTTAACATTTTGTGTTTGTTTGTTTTTGTTTGTTACTGGTAATTCTCAATTTACAGTTGACGTCTTTGAGCGACTGTGGCATAGACAGGTGCCTAAATGTGCCTACTATGGACACGATCACCCCACTGCTGTCAGGGTAAGTTTTGGGCATTACTCTGAATAATGTTTAGTTAAAGAATTGATAGTAATTTGGAGATTCATGACAGGAATATGACCATATTTTTGCTTAAAATAGTTTAACTCATTATGTTAAAATCTTTATATATATCTCTCTCATCTGTGTTTGATCTTATTGCAAACAAATGACTTATAGCAAATTCAGTCAAGTAACTTAGGTTGCATCTCACATTAATACATTGCTCAGTGTTTTGCCTTTATTCAAAGTTTGCTTTGTTTCTGTAACAGTCTAGAAGAAAGATTTTACTTCCCTTTTTTTGCATCTGCTGTCACATCTGTGATACTTTTTATTTGCTTTGTTTTTACCCATTTATGTTTTCCGGATAAAAATCTGGCAGCAGCTCAGATCTGAGTGTGCTTTTATTTCCCTTATTGAACAACGGACTGAAGCTCCTCTGAAATGCTGCTGGTCTGGGACTAGGCCCCAATATTTGTTTACAGCCTTAGAAACCACCTTGTTAAATTTCATGAGCAGCTGATACTTAATATTCTGTTTCTAAGTGTGTCCTCCTGGGCTCATTTAAGTATCCCTTTCACAACCTTCCCAACAGAGGACAAGGAAGCACTGACGTTCATCACTATGGGTTCTTACTATAACTCCAGCTGCAATGTTTGTATTGTGCCCTTAGCTATAACACAGATGTTTCTTGATTCACATCTTTGAAAACAAATGCAACACTGGGGCCATTCAGAAACCTACAGTATCAAAATAAAAGCCGGACCAACAAGGCACAAGAATCTGTTGATTTAAGTGTTACAACAACCACCAAAACACAGTGCTATGGTACTTGAATATAATTTTTCATCTCTTACTACTACTGCCTGTGTTGTTACAAATGCTGTATGTTGTTTCATCTAATGAGTTGTGTATATATAAAAATGAATTAATGAGTTGAATTATAACCTATTTCATTTTAAGGCAGCTTGCAGGCACTCCCAAGGGCATTAGAGAGAAGTGAGTTTTGCTGAAGACCAATAACTACAGGTCAAATGTGCTTGCTTATGACCATGTTTGGGAGCTAGCAAGTAATGCTGTTAAAATACTAATGTAGTAAACAAAAAATAAAGAATTTTAGATAACACCACTTATGGGTTTTTTGGTGTCATTATGTCACCTTGTTTAAGAATGTCAGGATCTGGTGGCAGGTTTCCATAGATTAATATACTATGATATATGAGTAGCAGCTGTATATGGCATGCACCCAGCAACATACTGTATATGCAATGCTTTCTACTGGTCTGTTTTACATTTGTGGCATACATTAGAGTCCCAGAGTTAAAGAACATTTTGTTCTGAATAGTGCCTTAGTAAGTGATTGGCATTTTTTATAGGTATATTAGTAGTAGCATCATGTACACAGAGTACTTTAATTTTCAACCAATATACAACACTTTGTCATATATGGTATAATGATAAATAAGAATATACATAACTGCTGTGTACAAATTATTTAATAGAAAGCATGAAATAACTTTCTCATGTTTCTATGGTCTTTCCTAATCAGCAAGTGCAGAAGTATGATTTGCTTTTCCTGCTACATAGTTATTTTTACAGAATATCATTTCTTTTGCTCAATAAAAATCAATCATTTGGTCAATATAGTGACAGTGCAACTGGATTAGAAACCACTCAATCAATTATTTTAAAAACATCCATTGCACGGTGTTGAATTATTTTATGCTTTTGAAATTATTTTCTTTTTAAGGTGAACATTCAATAGCATTTTTGCACTTTTTTTCTTGGTTCTTTATTTTAATTACTGTTTTATACTTCCAGTTCAAGTTCGCATGACAGCAGAAAAATGTATGAAAATTCAGTACCATTTGTTCCATTTAAAAATGTAGCTACAGTAATTTAAGAAAAGGGAAGTATATCAATATCAGGAATACATCAAGAACAACACATTATGCTTGATTTACACCCACCAATGAGAAAGACCTTGCTAAATTTTAAATATTCTCCTTCCACTTCATGAAAAGGAAGTCAGCCTCATGTATAAAACCATTCCATAATAAAATTCTGCTTATGGCAGAAAGGCAGAAATGGCATACGCACAACAACAAAAAAAAAAAAAATCAAATTGATATAACAGTTTGTATACCAGTTCCTGCACTGCGCTGTTTGTTTTTAAGTCTCAGATCAACTTAAACAAGCTTTTAGCTACTCCCTGTCATCTTCTGTCAGTAATCACGCATGGCTTAAAAAAACACAGCCTTTTTGAATATTCATAACCTAATCACCATATAAACTTGGCTATGTTCCTTATTGACATCTTTACTTTCAATCCATGGGAGAACACAGAAGACAAATCTTAAGTGAATGTGAACTTGAGGTATTACTGACAATTAGTGGAGTTTAAGGAATGGCCAGGGGGTCTACACACCTGATACTTTGGTACTAAAATAAATCTCAAATAAAGGTTATGTTTTCCTCAGTTTTTAGGCCTCAGTTAATATAAATATGTTCATCAATGAATTAGACACACAGTGAAGTAGTGTTAGCACTGCTGCTTGCTGGTAAGGATTAGTAGTACTGTATTTTTAAGTTGATTCTGAATAATGGGTATCCAATGTAAAGATGCTAAATCCTGTGAGATTTTCTGCTGCTGCATTCTGCACTAATTGCAAATGATTGATGTCTTTCTTAGGTTAGGTGAGCAAATATTTATTTTAGAGAAGTCTGCACTCATATAGGAATAGCCCTACAGATATTTTATGCCGAAATGGCACTGTAAACATGGCACAGTTTATATAAACTAATCTGTGATTTGCAAATCATTGTGGTGCAGTGATTACGTCTGCTGCATACAGGTGCATAGTGAGTAGCAGTTGGGTACCCAACTCCCACCAGTTCTTCTCTTGTTTACAGTTTCTTCTGACTTTACAAAGACATGCACGTTTGGGTAATTAGTCTCATAAAAACTAGCCAGTTATGCGT
Source organism: Polypterus senegalus (assembly GCF_016835505.1). NCBI lineage: Eukaryota > Metazoa > Chordata > Cladistia > Polypteriformes > Polypteridae > Polypterus > Polypterus senegalus. The sequence goes on along the minus strand of NC_053157.1, from coordinate 114,327,772 downwards.
GTATAGGTGTGGTCTGCAATGAACTTGAGCTTCATCTTTAGTTATTTCTTTCTTGGTGCCCAATACTGTTGTATATGATTCCCTAAAATTAAATTAAGCTGGCTCAGTAAATGATGGTGCATTATGCTTTGCTTAATTTTTTGTTATAGGATTGTTCAAGAAGCCCATAGGCATTGAATGATCTGAGTCTCCCATAGAGGAGGTGTTAAATGAAGAAATCTTTGGTTAGCAGATGGTAGTACCCTGAGGACAAATTCTTGTGGTTACTAAATAAGACAACACACTATTTTTATTATGTATGAATTTTAGGTGACAGTAAAAAAAGCAACTGCAATTTAGTGCCGTGAGGACGGACACAGAGGCATCTTTGATTCATAGTAGAACAAAGACAGAGAAATGGTTAAAGGGCAATGGCAGTGCCTTTAAAAGGGCATTTGCATAGACTCTGAACACTTACATCAGGTAGGGCTAACTGGCAAGTAGTTGTTTCATTACTTTATCTTTTGTTTGTTGTGCATTTTCTTTCTTTTCTTCAAGCATTTGAGTTTGGTAAAGGAAGAAAACCATTCGGAAAGAACTTTGAGTTTGACTTTGTGAGTTACATTTATTTTTTTAGTACAGAAAAGTTGGGATAGGCACAATTTGTAACTGTCTGATGTAAACTTTGATGTAAACTTTCCATAGACTATAATAAGATGTATTGATTGCAGAGAATATCATGATCCACTCATTTAATGCTGCATATATTTCAATAGTGACTCAGATCAGGCTTCTAACTCTCAGAACTATTAAATCTGCTTCTAAGAGCAGACGTAATATCTCATGTGTTAATTCACCCTTCTTTGTAAAACTCCCAAAAGCATCTAAGTGAAATTGTGTTCAGTATAATTGTAGAGGGGGACTTTTGCAGCATTTCTGGTGAGAGCAAAGTCTACAGATTTGTACAGCTTTAGATGCAATGTTCTGAATCTTTTGCTGTCAGGCTTTTTGGCAGATGCAGGCATCTATGTGAGAGACTCAGTATTTCCGTTGTAATTTGAAGTTTGAATAATACTCAGTGTAGGCTTGCTTTAGGCCAGGCGTTAAAATTGCACCAAGCCATCTGGTGTGATGGTGATTAATTGTTCCTGGAAAAAGACATTTCCTCTGTTTCCTTTTGTGATTCATGGTGGATGCTGCCAGTAGTGTATTACTTGTGACTGTAAGTACAATGTGTGCAGGCTTTGAAAAAAAGTTACATTTTTAATATATTCTTTAAGGTTGTACATTCATCAGACTATGAAATGTTGGAATTTTTTTTTCATTTAATATCCTGACACATTCAATCAAAAAGTGATACCCTGGTAAACTGATTTTTGATTTTATGGCTGTCAGGTAACAGTTTGACATGGTGGTTTTAATACTGTGTAACAACCCATTATTTAGTCTTGGATGGCCATTTTGTGGTAGTTGCTTGTCTTATCTTTTGTTGGGTAAGACTTGTGTAATTCTGTACTTTTCCTTTTGAAAGGTTTATTTGAGATTAAAAAAGAAAGTCTGTCTTGTGCCTACTGTTTCGTGCGATTTGCTGTGAAACAGTGCTCAGTCTAAAAAAGTTTTATGAAAATGTAAGAAAAAGTTCTAATGACTGCATCATATACAACATGAGATCATTTACAACAGGATGAATTTTTTTTATCAAGTGAGTATAGTAAATGTAATCATTTTCATTGTCAATAAGAATTTAGGAGAAGTATTTGTCAAAAACAAACATGTTTTAGAAAGATTTCAAGCCAGTTGTAATTCAAAGAAATAAATTGTAAAATATTATATATAGTACATTGATATAAAATGTCATGACATGCCTTTTAGTGCATTAATTAATAAATTCTTGTAGTTTACCTTGGCATGGTTTATTTTAGGTACCGCTGCAGGTGCAAAGGTGACATTTCATTAGTCATTTGCTAAAATAGCCACAAACTTATTAAAAAAAACAGTTCTCTGTTGGTGACAGATTTTCAGTGTTGAACAGTATACATTCTAAACATGAAACTTTCTGCTTATGTGATCAATGTAAAGCATATACTGCAAAAAGATGGTTTTTATCCCCATCCCCAAAATATTTGCAGTCCTGGATCACTATTAAACCACCAGTGATTTTAGTGGCGCATCACTCTAGGACAGAAATAGTAATAATATCCATATGTTTTGTCAGCTGAGGCCCAGCTCTCTACAAACACCCACAGAGTAAAATCGAGACCATCTGCATGAAATATGCCAGAAGTCACAGAACGGCCAGCAGAAATTTGTGACATATTATTGTCCATGTGTAACGCCTACATTAAAAAAACAGAAACATCCACAATGCACATTCCAAAATACATACCGCAGGTAGAATATAAGTACTGTATTTACTAAGAGGTTAGGACCACCCCTTAACATCCTCTGTGCTCCTGCACAGGAGTTTGTAGGACCTCATCTACTCTCAGTGTGGTACTTCTTCTATTCTGTAGGTACCATGCACTCCCTCATAGGCAGATGTATACATACACAATATCTGTTAATGTACAGATTAATAGGTACTAAGTCATGCTTGTTAGGGCACCTGGCAGAAGGAAAAAAAATCAGGTGAGTTCTTGAGGAAAATAAACTCATGGCCTTGATGGGAATGAAATTCAAGCCCAACTTAAGGGTTAGATCGATCGATCTGTCTATCTGTCTGTCTATCTATAATTTGCTGTATGTCACCAATGCAAGCTAGTGTGTTCTCTCAGTTAAAAGGAAAAGCAAGAATAAAAACCGTGGCTTAATGCCTAGTGACAGCAGGCATATTACAATACTGTTCACTATTCTGCTGTCCCAGTGTAACAGTACTCTTTTTCCTCCTTGATTTTCATCTCAATATTATAGGTGCTGGAGATACTTAACACAAATTAAAGTAAGTGGTTAGCTTTCTGTGGTCCCCAGGAGCCACTGCAGCTCCCCAAACTCCTGGCACAAAGGCTCAGACATGAGTTTGCTATAAACACAAAAAGCTTCATTGTGGAAACTCCTACGTGGAAGTGTTTTGCACAGCAGAGCCACCAATCTAATTCTTTCCCTATCCGCAACTCTGTTGCACTCAGTTGTCCTGTTGTCACTCCTCCAGCAAACTTTGTCTTCCTCCTCCCGACTCTGGCTCCCAGTGTTGAGGCAGGCAGCTGTTTTTATGCAAGACCTGGGAATACTTCCGGTGTCCTAGAACCCAACAGGAATGAGCCAAAGAACTACAGTTTTCAATGAGCCCTGTGGGAATCCATGGTTGTGCCATAACGTGGGGGGCTGCCATGTAGCATGTTCTGGAAGACAATACCCTGAAAAAACTCTTCCCCTGTCCTTCTATCCACTGACTTCCCGACTAGGTAAGGATCCTGATACAGCTCTGGCTGGGATGCTAGCCCCTGCATGGCATCCCTCACACTGTCTTAAAGCACCTAATGCTCAATCTTTGCCAATCTCACACAACAACTGGAAATCCTGACAAAATAACAAGTAATTGCAATTGATGTCTACCAAACATTGGCCCTCACTTAGGCGTTGTCTATATTGAAAGAACAGCATTCTGATGGTATGCTGTCTCTGGCCTCAAATGTAAGGCTAGTCAATCATTGCCAAATATACCCAGAGGCTACTAGAATCCATATCAAATGCTTTTTTTCTCATTTAATATTAGACACAAAACATAAAAATACAGAAGGGACAAGACTCAAGATATTACTGTATTCAATTTATTCCATATATTCATTTTTAGAAATTTACTGACAATGTACGCAGAATATACAGTATGTATCATAATTGCTTTTCTTCTGCCAAATAGCTGGTTCTCTTTAATTTTTCCCATTATGCAGTTTACAAGTATCTGCTTATGAAGTACTCTCCAAAGAGACCTGTATATTTAAAATACACTTTTGGTAATTTAAAATTACATTTGCAACACATTCTAGATATGTAATGTAATAATGGTCTTAAATTTAAATCTGGAATTTTTCAGCTTGATGTTCAATAAAATGTGAGTAAATAGGGGCTGGTTTAGTTTGAATTGCCAATCTGTTTCTAATACCAAAAAATACTTTTTATCCTTTACCTCGTAACAGCATTTTACTCTTATAGACTTTTGTTTGCTTTTTTTTTTCTTTTGAGATGAGCCATGGTATTTACTCCGCTTAATGCTGCCGATAGCAATTGTCCTCATCTTTAGGGCATGTTTTATGGTAAGTGCACACTGTAATCATGTACCCAGAATCCAGTGTGATTTATTATCTCAAGACCAGGTGTACAAACACATTTCTGGTTTACTTTTGTTTAGTAAACTGGCTATTAGGAATTTTTTGTTACAGATGGGCCGTATATTTATGAACGTAGGAATGCTTTATAATGAACAGACACTCTTCATTTAAACCTCATTCCTGCCTTACTCGCAGTCCTGCTGAAATAGCAACGTTTGCATTAGTGGGGTCAGGTTATGTAAATGCACAGACTTTTAGTTTCTTGCGTCTTTAACACAGTTTCTAAAGACTTTTTGGGTAAAATGTTTGAGTTAAAAGAACACAATAAGTCACTTAAGTATGTTTTTTAGATCTTCAAATGCTGTTTTTATCTGCCTTAACTTTGTGCAGATTAACTAAAACTGAGTGAGTGAGCAAGCAAATAACACATTTGTAAATTGCTTTCTTAAATAAAGTTACACAACACTTTTTCTGTGGAAGAGATGATGTAAGTCCTTTGACAAACTTAAAATATTGAAAGTATGTCCTTTGAAAACTGCCTGCCATCTTAAACAGTATGGGTCAGGCTATGATTACACAAAATCTAAATCTTAAAATATGCCTTGTAAGCATTTCCACACTGATGTACATTAGAACCTTTACTCGGGAGTTTTTATTCTGATGGTCAAAATTAAATTATGAGTTCACTACAGACACAACGCATTTTTTCACAGCTTAAGCAGTATATTTATTTACCTTGTACACCAAGCAAATGACACAGACACCAAACTTTTGTAAATTCTTTGTCTCTCATTTGTTCCTCTACATGCTACCACAATACAAAAAAGATATTTCTCCAGACTGAATAACTAAAATATATTTTCTCCACTATAGTATATTTTGATAGGACTATATCTTTTATTTTAAACTTAAACAGTGCAATATTCTGATACTGTGTACATTTTATCTCCACATACCCTGATGCATTTTTAGAGCTATAAAAGAGCAGAAGAAAAGTTTAATAGCCTGATGAAATACATACAGTAATTATGCATTTATATATCCAAAAATATTCCTGAATAGTATTCTGAAATGTTAATTACAGTACAGTATTCACCTCTTGGAAGTTTTCACATTTTATTGTTATTCAGTATTGACTCACAGTGGATTTTATTCTGGAATCTGTTAAGATCGCTCAATAGAAAAAAAAATATGCCAATGTGACAACAGATCTCCGCAAAGTGTGGTCATATGTAACCAAAGCTCAGGATTTGGCCCATAAGACTAAATGCCATATTTGGCGTAAGCAAAACATGCACATTATCAAAATCATACCATCCCCACTGTGAAGCATGGTGGTGGCAGCATTATACTCTAGAGATGCTACTCTGCCATAGGACCTGGAAGGTTTGCAAGGGTAGTAGATGAAATGAATGCAGCAAGATACTGGGAAATCCTGGAGGAAAAACTGATGAAGTCTGCAACAAACATGTGCATTGGGAAATGATTTGTTTTTCACCAGGGCAATGAACCCAAAAATAAAAGCCAAAGCTTCACAGGAATGGCCTCAAAAAAGCAACGTTAATGGCCTGGAGTGGCTGAGTCCAGATCTCAGTCTAACTAAGAATCTGTCTGGACTTGAACAAGACTGTTTACTCACAATCCCCATGTATCCTGACAGGGCTTGAGCAGCTTTACAAAGAAAAATTTGGGGGTGTGTCGGGGGGTTGATTTGGGGGAAAGCAGTGGTCAGATGTGCAAAGGCGACAGAGACCGGTGCACACAATCACAAAGCTATTATGGCTGCTAAAGGTGTATCTACTAACTACTGACTTAAAGGGGGCGAATATGTCAAGTGATCGGTTATTTAGTGTTTTATATTTGTAATAAATTTAAACTACTTTGCTGAAATCTGATTTCACACTGACATTAACAAGTCTTTTTATATTGGTTGTTGTCAAGAAAGCCAAATTAAATCTACTGTGATTCAATGCTATATTATAATAAAATGTGAAAACCTCCAAGATGGTGAATACTTTTTGTGGGCATTGTACATAGATATTTTTTAATTTTTTCATACCTCGGAATGTTGTCTTCATCAAAAAATCTGCAATTCTATGTGTCAGAATTAGTTATAAAGTCTTAGAAACAGCAAAATGAAAAAGATTGCAATCAAATAAAAATCCTAATTTGAGGGATAACAGAGTTTGTATTTTATTATTGTTGTAATAGTCCACTTCATATGAAATTCTGCATGCTGCCTTTGACCTGCTAGCAGCAATTCACATTTGGCACTATTGAAAATACTAGCATCTTGGCTTTCCTGTGCCCTTGCTGGCTGATGCGCCAGGAAGCAGGTGAATAGTCAGTGAAAGCACAGACATGTTTGACTGATGGGAAGAGGAAACCTCTTTAGTTTTCAGAGCCAACTTCCATTCAAAGAGCTCAAATAATTCCTACATTTGCTTGCTGGAACAGACATACTGTAGCTCATGTGATAGGTGGGATTATGTTGCATTCTTGTAGCTTGCAAAGACTGCTTTTACCAGCCAGAGGGGCACAATTCAGCTCTGCTCTACTAGAAATGAAGTAATTCAACCTTGTCATACAGCACAGTGCACTTCATGTTTGTCAGCTGTTACCAGCTTCCTCCAATAATACTTAATTATCTTTTTTTCACTTAATCTATGGCAAAATCTCTTTTTTTTCCCTGTCTTTCTTAGTTAAGCCAAAGGCTGGCTCCTCCTTTGTTTATTTAGGCAACAGAATTTTATTCTTCTCAATGTATTTTGTTTGAAACAGAAAACAAAGGAAGTGAGTGCAGAGTCCAAACCAGGAACGCATTTTACTTAAGATCATATCTGTCCAATAATTTTAATTTTCTTCTCTTTGTTTTATTTATTTGTCAGACTATTATCTGAGATGTCAAGCAGTTACGGTCATTTGTACCTGGAAAATAATAGTCAGTTTTCCCAAATTCCAGTAATGATTTGCCACTGGTTCAAGGTTCTCTGTTTTCTTGTAAACATCACTGTTTTTGTTTTTTTATAAAAGAGATAAAAAACGCATATGTTAGCATTATGCTTCTTGCAGCTGGGAGCCTTTCGGTTAAACTCTTGTGTCTAAAATGTAAAATAAATAAATGACAAGAAAGAAATGATGAATTTCAAGTTGCAGAGGTCAGACAGATGTCTGGATTGCGGTCAGTTGCCTTACTGTTGTTGAAAGCGGCCAAGGCAGCCGCTCACTCTATGCGTTCAGAAGGACGTATGATTGGTCACAACTTTCTTGAGTACTGTAGTTGTGGGAGAAACAAAGAGCTGATATGGTGCATAATCTGTTGATAGACATTTCCACATTAAAACAAAAAGTATATCAAAACTAACATTTGTTCATTTTATTATGTCAAATTTCCATATGTATCTATATACTGTACTCCATATGCATTGAAATATTGCACAATATTGTATTTTCAGTTAAGATTTTCGGCTTCTTAATCTTGATTTGTCTTTCAAATACTCTCTTATCAGACAACTAAGAATAAATTGAGTTGAATTTATACACCTACTGAGAAGTGGTTGGAGGTTTAAGTTTAGGATGAGATTTTGGGACAGTCTAGCCATTATCTAAACAAATAAGTCCAATGGACTGAATGGTCTCCTCTTGTTTGTCAAATTCCTTTTGTTAAGGTGGTTTGCTGGAGTAGTTTATGGTTTCTTTTAAGAGGCACCCAGTCCTGTTCCACTCCCCTGCCTGACTGGAGCAACTCAGGTAGTCAGTCATTAAGAGTTCTTCCCCTTAACTTACATTTTGCTGGTTTCATAAAGGTTTTTTACCTTGGGTATGTGTGAAATATGCAAGCTTAAAGTATTTCATGTGTAGGGGCCCATGGCAGCATGATATGTTAAGTGTTACCACTGTATGTTGTTTGTAAGGGCATTTCGTTTTTGACTTTTGTGGTTATACTTTAGATTTCTTTCACATATTTTATATGCTGATATCTGAGACCATGATAATATTTTTTGTTGTTGCTGTTCAATTTATAATCACCTTAGGGTTAAGTGTTCTATCAAACAAGAGTGTGCAATTGAATGAGCCATGTTCAGGCTAAAAGCAGCCTTGGGGAATTCACCATAATGCTTTAAGAGTGGCATATTTTTAGAGTTTTTGTTGCTCTGGAAGATGCAATAAAATAAAGTGTGAATTAATCTGTGCTTCAATAACATAACAAAGACAAAATTTATATCCACTGTGATAAAGGCACTACATATGTGCACACACCCAGCACAGACTGACAACGGAGGCACACTAAAATCAACAAAAGAGTTTTATTTCTTCAGCTGAGGTCCACGTCCTCCCCATGTCCCTCAGCCTTAACACAGTCCCAAAGCACACCAAATAAACTAAAGTAAAGCACCTCAACACAAAGTAAAGCACACTCTTCTTCCTCCACCTCTCCTCTCAGGCAATCTTGTCCTCCTCCTCCCAACTCTGGCTCCTGAGTGGTGGCCGCTGGCTCCTTTTATTAGGCACCCGGAAGTGCTCTAGGTGCTTGATTGCCGAGTTCCGGCTGCACTTCTGGGTGCGGCGAAAATACTGCCCACAAGGGCCCAGCAGTTCCCTCTGCAGCACCTACTGTCGGTGCCTGCGGAACCCAACAGGGCTGCACCAAACTCCAACTCCCATGAAGCCTTGCGGGATTCTGAGGCAGTGCTGCAACCTAGGGAGGCTGCCATCTGGTGTCCAGGGGGAGGTATTGGGTCTCCCATGCTTGCTCCCTTGGAACATATGCTGAAGGGCATCCGGGCTGGGCAGGGGCCCTGGCCATCCGCCACACAACTGATAATAAAAAGATAAAGCCTTTTAATCTTCCTGGCCTCAAAGATTAATGTGGGTGGACACTACAAAATCAAACAAAATCTCCTACTAGAGGAGAAAAATCTCCTACTTGTAGAAGAAGCTTGTCCAGTTGTATTAACACAAAAGTCTGAAATGAAGCAAACGTTATTTTATTTAGCACTTTTTATAGAGGGCATCACCCCAAGTTACTTTAAGAGTTTTCAGATTTAGAATAGTGATGTGTATATCCATCCATGCATGCATCTGCCTGCTCCAGCTGAGTTGGGCACATGATGGGACCCATCCTTAGACAGTGTGCCCCAGCACTCACTCATAGTGGCCATTTCAAAATTGCTGACTAACGTGCACAACCAACTTACATTTGGCACACAGGAAGGTTATGCAACTTTTTCAGACTCACGCAGTGATAGAAGAATGGGGATTGTTTTATAGTTTGATGACTAGTTGTGTTACCATGCTGTATGCCATTATGCATTTCTTGAATTGTTAAAAGATTACATCTGCACCCCGATTTTGGTGCTGCTATGTTAAGCACAGTAGGCTTTGTGAGTCAAGATAGATGTGTACACCAAAAAAGCAGAACAAATGCTGTTTAGAATTAAAGTCTGAAGGGGAGCTCAAAATATAAACCAATAGGACAGGCAAAGCACAAGCAAGTGCATACAAAAGCACCATGTACAACAGGCACAAAGATGCGGCACTGACTCCAGGAGCAAACTCGACCAAAGGCTTTTCAAACTGACATGATGTGCATTGCCAGAGCAGTGAGCTCTTACCGAACTCCCTTGTTTTCCTTCGAACTTTGTAACTGCCATGTTACAGCTAGTAACTGGCTTGTTTATTTTTCATTCTATTTTTATTTTTGGTGCTTTTAAATTATTCATTTTGTGTGTTTGATAATATATAAATGTTTTTAATTTTTTATGTTTATTATTTATTATCGATGTACTGTGTATTATCTTATGTTCCTTTGCTGAGTCATACCTCAAGAGGCAGGGCCACCCTAATGTATTGCTTCTGGGACTGCCCCCCTATGTTTATATTCAGTTAGAAGAGATGGTCCCAGCAAAGATTCATTAATCATGTGGCAGTATTGTGGATTGCAATTTTTAAAGTACATTTCTTTATGTTTCTAGTTATACTAGTCTTTGCTGTTTTCTTCTTTTTCTGAGTATTGTATAATGGATTGGACCTGATAGCCTTGGATAACCTTTTTAGGCAAACACTTTTTGCCTCATTTTTGCCTTTTGTCCAGTATGTCACATTTTTGTGTTTTTTGTTTATGTAAGTAAATAATTCATAAAGAATAATTGTTTGCCTTGTCTCTAAAGAAAAAAGGTTTTATGATTTATCCTTTTCTTAGAACAGCATTCTTGCACATTTTGAATATTTAACACACTGCCACAGTGACAATACATAAATTTGTTCCTGATGTCAATTTAAAATCAGGGTATTTACTAATTAAATGTATTTAGCTATTGGGCAAAATTCACAATAAAATGTTTTTTCTCTAAAATTTGAGGTGGTAGTAGGCACATGGAACAGGAAATTCTTCCAACATGTAGTTAACAGTCAATATGTTAGATTTTTTTGCACTTTAAAAACCTGTGCCCCAGTTTGAGCCTATGCATACTGAAGCCTGTCTTGTGGAGTTTGGGATCGAGCTGCCCATGCTGAGGAAATAATGAATGTTGCACATGAAGAGAAGGATCATAGGTTGAAGCTATCCCTGTCCTGATAGTTTGTTTCTGTCTAAACATAAAATCAACCAAAATCAGGAGGCACTTTATGTAAAACACTATACAGAGTAAGTACAACATTGTAATTAAAGGAAATTATAAATATTAAATCAGATTTTCAAAAAAAATTGTAACTAACAACTAACGAATGTTGGAGAAGAAAAGAAAAAAGAAAGAGGAGCAGTAGCATTTAAGTGTGGGAAATTAAGAATCAAGAGTGTCAAAGATCAAATTAATCTGATTTAGCTCACGATTGTCTACTTTTCAAGGCAAAGTCTGCATGGTCTGGTAAAGTGTAATATAGATGCTGTAATTAATTCCATTAACTCTGTGTACCTAGAGATGGTGACTAGGTGTCACTCAGACCTTGTATGGTATTCTAAGATAGACAGAAGTTTAGCAACAAAGTGGCTCTATTCAGAAGTCATGGTACAAGAGAGTGGCAAAGTGTTGCATGTTGATTCGCGTATACAGGTAAAAATGTCACTGTACACTATACTTGTTACAATAATGGACCCTAAACCTACTATACCTTGAGTCACAGCTCATGAGCAGCAAAACACCCAACCCTACAAAATTCCTTTTAAAAACTTCTTTATATTTAGGAAAAAACATCCAAATATGCTGGTAACAACTTAGAATGTAAACCAGTTGAGTGAATGTAGTGTACAAAAGGAATATGATTGACTGGAAGAAGACAGCACATAGTGCAGCCAATAGTGGAGATTTATGTGAAAAAGAATCAGCTTTCAAGGGCTAGCAGATATAAAATAAAAGTGACAATTTAATTAGTTAATATTCAGATGTATTCTAATTTGTCCTGACTGATTAAGCCTCTTAAGACAGGTAGGCATATAGAGACAGATTTTCACTGAGGATGATCCACAAACGTAGATGAACCAAGAGTCAAAACTTTACTAATCACACCAGTAGAGGGCACTGAAAACTAAGAATTATTTTACATACATGTGTAAATATTTTGTATAAAAGTTTTGAAATGGAAATAATGTATTAAGTGGTGAAGTAATGTCACTATCCTACCTAAAGAAAAGGAACAGTAGTTATCCCAGTGTGACAATGTTCTTTTAACCCATCAAGCTAAAAATGGCATTTTTTGCCTCTTTGGAGGTTCATATTAAGTGGGCACTGATCTTCGGTTGACACAAGGCAGACTGGATTTCATTCCCAGCCTGGACACTGTCTGTGTGAAGTATGTATGTTCTTCTCATGTCTGTGGGGGCTTTCTGCATGTTACTTGCATATCATTGTGTTGATTTAGCCCTAACGACTTTCCTCTGGCTTTCCTGTTTTGTCCCACATTTTAAAGACATTTATGCTAGGTTAACTTTTTAACTCTAAATTGGCCCTGTGAGAGAGTGTTTTTGTGTGTCCAAGATGTAGGTAGATATGATATTCTTTGTGAGAACCTGCTGATAGAAATGAAAGACATACAGTATGGATCACAATATCTTCAGCCTCCAGTTAATGTAACTTTAAAGTGCGAGTTTCTGCTTTGTGCCAGCAGGTGGCATCTTTTACAAATGTTTAGTTGTACAGACTTTGCTGCATGCATAGTTTGATGTTTGAGATTTAATTCTTCAAATGTGGCTCATAATTCTTTTCAGTGGTTATTATTATTTTTGAGTTTTGGTCATGTATTCTCATTTTTGAATTTTTAAATATATATATTGTTAATCCAACTTATCATAGTTACTGCCCCCTTTGAAGATTAAAAAGGTTTAAATTTATTTGCACATATCTGCTTCTGTTTTCCTGTATAAATGCTTATGGAAAAATCAAATCAGTAGATTTTCACTTAAGATATATTTGCAAGTAGTTAAGGGAAAGTTTTTTTAACACTTTCTTGTGTTTTGTTTCTGTTGTAGTCTGTCAGTTGTGTTCATGTTATTCACCAGCAGAGGGCAGCAGATGAATATTTTATTTCACTTTCCTGTCTCTGCACAGTGAATTGTTACTATTGCTCAGTTTTCATCAATTTCAAAATATGCTAACCTTCTGGAACTTGGGATTAATTCTTAGCCTGGACGCTGCACGTGTGGGATGTGTAGTGCACTAAGTAGATTAAAATAAATTTACATTTTAAAGTATAGTTTCCAACATTCCATGTCATTTTCTTCACCAGGGCTGGGTCAGCTAGAGCCTATCCCAGCAATGACTTGGGCATAAGGTGCCAGTCCATCAAAGGGTAAACACGCTTACACTCAAAAACACACACATACATTAGGGTCAGTTTAGCATTTCCAAGCCACATAACCTTCATGTCTTTGGACTGTGTGAGGAAACCGGAGCACCCAGAAGAAGCCCACCTGTACATGAGGAGAACATGCAAACTCCACGCAGAGAGCATCTAGGATTTGAACCCTGGCCACCTTATTGCAAAGCACCAGCACTACCACTGCACCACCATGCATAACCATCACACCATCACCTGAGTTATTTCTTTTGTACTCCTCTCTCTTATGCCTTTTCTTGAAGTGAAAATTTAGATAGACATAAGCTATTTACGTGCTCTGAACATAAACTGTTAACTTTTACCATAATGATCAGGCACAAGAAGAAAAATAGGAGAATCACCCAGAGTTAAGATGAATGGAGGTGGAGTCCTTATCATTGCTATCCTCAAAACCTCTGAAGCCTGAAATAGAAGTGACCACACTGAAGCTGGCACAAGTCCTAGCGTAGAATTTGAGTAAATATAGCCCCAGAAACTAGTTCAACTGTGGAGCAGGAAGCATTTCAGAATTCTGGGGACTAATGCGTATGTATAGTGGAAGACCAGAGTGGCCAAAAAAAGCAACTCTCAGCGTAGTTAACAAAATTAAATAATTATTTACATTGCACTTTACATGCTGCTTTCAGTTACATCATGTGAACAGAACTCCAGCCGATATTAAAATAATTTACTGTGAAAACATCTGGGCAGGTCTATTTTACTGCCACCTACAAGCCTGTTATTGAAAGAAGCAGCTTTCTGGTATCAAAGCCAGAAGTTATCTATCTATCTATCTATCTATCTATCTATCTATCTATCTATCTATCTATCTATCTATCTATCTATCTATCTATCTATCTATCTATCTATCTATCTATCTATCTATCTATCTATCTATCTATCTATCTAAAGGAACATGCTTGAGCGGCCTTACAGCTCTATGAGAACAGGTAATTGTCTTTGTGGGGTTTCTACCATTTTTCCGCTACAGTGTTGTTGGTCTCCTGGTAAATGCAGTTTCATTCTGCATGCCATAGACATTTGTTTTAGGTTGATTTACATTTCTATGTTGGCGCAATGTAAGTGAGTTTGGATATGAACAGGAATGACCTTGATGAATGGTTCCTCCATTATCCATGATTTGGCTGGGTTAGACATCAGCTTATGAACCTATAAAAGAGAATTTACTGTCAAGATAAGTAGTGGATGGCAATTTTAATTTCAATAAGATTTAGCATTGTTGTTCATCATTGTAATATAACAGATTAAACCAATGAAGGCTATTTAAAAATAAAAAAGGAATGAGGATGCAGAAAATGCATTGATTTGTTAGCAGCAGTAGTACTGGACAAGTGTAAGGTAATACTATAGGCCGCCATGTAAGTAGATTTGGGGCAACCTCACTTATATCACAGCTATTCATTTGGTGCTGTGTGTTAAGAGAAATGGAGTGTCTAGAATTATTGTGAGTAACCAACAGACCAAGGGCCTCATGCATAAACGATGCGTACGCACAAAAATGTTGTGTATGGACATTTCCACTTTCAAATCGCAATGTATAAAACCTAAACTTGGCGTAAAGCCACACACATTTTCACGGTAGCTTCAACCCTGGCGTACGCGAGTTCTCAGCTTGGTTTTGCAAACTGGCGGCACCCAGCGTCAAAGCAATGCTACTATTCCAGTGTTGTTTTCCTTTCTTTTTTAGATCCACATCCCTGACGCGGCTTTATAAATACACTGAAATTAACCACATACTGTTTATTACTTTAATGCATCTGATTGTAAATAACCTGTAACAATATAATGGTCCACAGGATGGTCAAATTATTCTAAATACCATAGCTGGTTTAGTGTTGTTACTCTGACTGCACCTTTTTCTTCTTCTTCTTTCAGCAGCTCCCGTTAGGGGTTGCCACAGTGGATCATCTTTTTCCATATTACTCTCACTGCACCACTCGGAATATTTATATCACTGTATCTGAGTGGGGAATCACAGCTCTACAGCAGCTAACTGGAAAGAGAATTATCGGTAAACAGCATCTAGCACACGCTGCCTTAGCCAAGCTGTCTATTGAACTGTTCTCATACAGCAAACGCTTCAGAGCCTTTCCTCATGGTTCAGAAACAGTTTCATCCCAAGAACTCTAAATGCACTCAATCAGTCCATCAAGTGCTCCTTGTAGAACGCTTTGTACTTACTGTATAAGTACAATTACCCCACTGTAAACTTGCAATACAGTTATAATATTGCTCAACCTGAGCCTCTTTATAAAGCACGTATTTACATATGATGATGATATAATTTTTAAGATGAAATGCAGCAAAATATGTTTATTATATTATACAAATAAAACTTTAACTTCATTTAAATAATCTATATTGTTAATAATTAAACATGTGAGGACACGGTGCTGCAGCACTAGCAAGGAGCTGGCGCTCCATTCACGGATTGTTCCTGCCTTGCACTGTATTCTTGCTGGGGCTGGCGCGACAAGGGATGGATAGATGGATGGAATAATTCAAATTTACTATGAAGATATTTCAACATTCCTTAAATGTTTTGAAGAATCTGCATTCTATGCTTACAGATTTCTTAACGTCTATTACAGAGCTGATTGTGTGGCAATTGGTTACTTGGAGAAAGAAAAGGAAGGACAGGAATTGGAGGTTAGTACGTTTGAAAGAGACAGTACAGCTGCAATAAATTATTTCATTGAAAGTCGCGCACGACACAGCAACCATCTTGCATGAGGCATGAACAATCACTGCGCCACCGTGTTCCCATGTTTAATAACATGCTTTAACTCCTATCATCATGAAAATGAAATCAAGTATAGATCTCAGTATTTTAATTATTCAGAGAGCTGTAATATCACGAGTGTAATGGATTCTGTGTCCTGTCGGAAGAAGAGAAAGCCCGTTTAAGAAGCACGTAGTGATTTACACACACAGAGCACACAGAAGATCAAATACAAAACAAAGCTTTTAACGTGCTACTTTAGTTACGATGGGATTTGAGAAACTAGTAAATTAAACCGGAGGGCCGAACTGACAACGTGGCATACAAAGAGATCCTTAGCAAATAATTATTGGTATTGTGGCACCCAGGAAGACCAGAGGAAGGCTTGTACCTCCTCCAGACCTGAAGGGGGCGTCCGTCCTGGTTACGCTGGTGGCCTCTGGTAGGGGGCGTTGAAGCCCAGCCCTGGAAGGGACCGTGGCCACCGCCAGGTGGCGCCCCACTTCCAGACCATCATCTGCCACATCCGGCCGAGGCAGGAGCCCGGCTGGGACGCCCAGTAGGACCGGAGGAGGGCCTGTACCTCCTCCAGACCACAAGGGGGTGTCCGCCCTGGTTACGTTGGTGGCCTCGGGTAGGGGGCATGGAAGCCCAGCCCTGTAGGGGCCTGTGGCCACCGCCAGGCGGCACCCCGCTGCCTGAACAGCCCTGGGGCCCAGCACTTCCGCCACACCAGGAAGTGCTGGGGGGAAGACTACAGGGGACACCCGGACGGCTTCCGGGTGTGCAGCCGGCACTTCCGCCACACAAGGGCGTGTCTGCGGAGGAGTGCCGGGAAGCAGCTGGAGCCCACCCGGGTTCCCATAAAAGGGGCCGCCTCCCAGCAGTCGGGGCAAGAGTTGGGAGGAAGAGGACGGAGCTGGAGTGAGGACTGGAGGCGGCCAGGAGAGCAAGGCACAGAGACTGTGAGGCCTGGACTTGGGGGAATCGGTGCAAGAGGCACTGGGGTTGTGAGTGCACAAAGTTTGTAAATAAACAGTGTGTTGGGTGATGAACAACATGTCTGCCTGTCTGTGTCCAGGCCAGCGTCCACAGTATATTTTCCCTCAGTTTAAAAAGATTTACTTTTCTTCCTAATAAAAATTTTAAGGCAGTACTTCGCCTCTGCGAAGCACGGGTATTTTGCTAGTGCCATATACATCTCAGTATTTTAATTATTCAGAGAGCTGTAATATCACTAATGTAATGGATTCTGTGTCCTGTCGGAGAAAGAGAAAGAACCGAACCACGTAGTGATTCACACACATAGAGCACATAGAAGATCAAATACAAAAAAAACATTTAACATGCTACTTTAGTTACGATGGGATTTGAGAAACTAGTACATTAAATGATTTTAAGATGAATTTTATGATGTTCTACTTTAATGACAAAACAAACTATGTGATTAAAGTGGAAATTTAGAGATTAAAGTTGATATTTAGTGCTTTTTTCCCAACTGTGTGCCTATTTTTTTTCTCTGTACTCTAATAAGCTTTCATATGACACTCGGAAGGTGGGCTACGACTTGCCTTTTTACGGCGACTTTGATATCTGACAACTTCTTTTTTATTTTGGGTACTGTGCGACTTTGTGAACTTGAGCTTTTGAGTTTCTCCGACACTCTATGTCACTCGATCAACTTCCTTTTGTTGTTTATACCACTGTTTAAACCAACAAATAGTACGTTTTTCCTTTCCTCCACTTGGTATTCGCTGAAATTCTTTTATTTCCCCCTGTGCTTTTGCCATTGCCTTTTTACAGAACGTTGAGATTAAAGGCTATTTATATTGATATGCATATTCAAAGAGGCGTAATTCTGGAAGGAGACAGGGCGGGACAGCAGGAGCGTGCACATGGGTTACTTTTCAAGCTGACCGGGAATTATATAGCGGAAGAATGTGGAAGTTGGCGTTCGCACAGATTTAAGCATCTGGATTTTTTTGTGAGTACGCACATTTCCGCTTTTGTCCGTACACCATGTTATAGTGTGAATTCTTCGCATGAGGCCCCAGGTAATTATTTCTCAGGCAAAGTTGTAGGCAGGAACAGAAAAGGGTTCAAAACCAAGAGAGTGAAAATAATCAAAGGACAAGATACTGATCAGAACTCAAAAGCAAAATGTTTGTCAGAAACAGGAAGACAAACCTAAAGCACACTGCACTAAGAACTGAAGCCAGTGAATACAGACAGGGATAACGCAATGCATGTCTATGACTCATGTGACAACAGACATTGAATAAACAAAATGGTAATAAAAATAAATTGTAGCATTTTAGTTTAGGTACTGCAGAAATGCATCTATTACTCATTTCTTCTTAACATATACTTTTTTGGGTCTTCATAACACTTACAAAGCATCAATAAAGCGTCTACAGTGATCCCTCGCTATATCGCACTTCAACTTTTGCGGCTACACTCCATCGCAGATTTTAAATGTAAGCATATCTAACTATATTTCACGCATTGTTCGCTGGTTCACGGATTTCTGCGGACAAATGGGTCTTTTAATTTATGATACATGCTTCCTCAGTTTGTTTGCCCAGTTGATTTCATACAAGGGACGCTATTGGCAGATGGCTCAGAAGCTACCCAATCAGAGCATGTATTACGAATTAAATAAAACTCCTCAATGTTATACGATATGCTTCCTGCGCGGTGCTTGATTGTTTGCTTTTCTCTGTCTCTCTCACTCTCTCTGACAATCTCTGAGCCTAGAAGATGCGGAGACTCCTGTAAAAAATGCTGAAAGACTACCTTCACATTGCTCCCTTCTTTGCGGCTGCTTTGCCGCGGTGCGCATACTTAAAAGCCCAACAGCACGTATTGATTTTTTGATTGTTTGCTTTTCTCTCGTGCTCTCTCTCTCTCTGACATTCTCTGTTCCTGACACGCATTCCTTTGAAGAGGAAGATATGTTTGCATTCTTTTAATTGTGAGAAAGAACTGTTATCTCTGTCTTGTCATGGAGCACAGTTTAAACTTTTGACTAAAGGGTGTTATTTTATGTCTAGAGGGCTCTAATAATGTTAACAGTGTGGGAGAGTTTATAAGGGCTTAAAATATATAAAAATAACCATACAAAGATATGGTTTCTACTTCTCGGATTTTCACCTATCGTGGGGGGTTCTGGAACGCAACCTCCGCGATCGAGGAGGGATTACTGTGTTCATCTCTACTAACAAAACTTCACTTTGGAGTGGTCTGAGGTGACTTCACTGAGACACATTTCTCCTGATTTTACATATTTAGTATAAGACCTGTGAATCCTTCACATTAACAAATAAGTCAAAATGACACATAAACCACAATAACAGAATTCTTGGGTCAAACAAACCTACAGTGTCCATCCATCCATTATCCAACCCGCTATATCCTAACACAGGGTCACGGGGGTCTGCTGGAGCCAATCCCAGCCAACACAGAGTGCAAGGCAGGAACAAATCCTGGGCAGGGCGCCAGCCCACCACAGGGCACACACACACACACCAAGCTCACACTTGGGACAATTTTGGATCGGCAATATACCTAACCTGCATGTCTTTGGACTATGGGAGGAAACCGGAACACCTGGAAAAAAAACCCACACAGAAACGGGGAGAACATGCAGGGAGGACCCGGGAAGCGAACCCATGTCTCCTTACTGTGAGGGAGCAGCGCTACCACTGCAAACCTACAGTATATACATATGTATATGTATCTATATGTATATGTATCTGTGTGCAAACTGATCAGTTAATCTTCTTGCTTATTGTGGGTTTTTGTTGTTTGAGGCCTGTTACAGTAGACATATAGTATACTGTATATCTGTTTACTTGCACACTCCTGTCCATTGCATGATGGCTCCCTGCACATTCTTGTTTCTAGTAAGATGAGAAGCGATTTTTTTACTTTTGAAGATGATGTAGTTCTGAAAGATACCAGGAAATACGATATAAAGGTGTTTGTTGTTTTGCTCTTTTTTCCTTCCACAAAACAAAAAAGTAACCATTTTTCTCTAGGAACTCATCTTGGGTTTCGATATTACCAGAATGTAGGCATTGAATGTGATTAGTCTGAATGATTACAGTGTGATCTTGATGGCCCGGTATCTGATTGAGGCATCCATGAAACTGAAAATGAATTACAGTGCACTCTGACTAGTTTGGGTGTTGGGAATTATGGTGCATATTCAGTAATTTTGGGTTATGGGGCAAAGTTTTTTGGGTCTGCCTATGGATGGTTTCTCAATGACAAGTGCATTAGCCCAACCCGCCAGCACAGCAGCCTTGCCAAGTATTCCTTACTGCTTGTGGGGGGATTGCTGTATGGTGCAAGATGAGCATGCAATATGTCAGTGGATAGACTACTGATGTTCCGTTAGGCTTAAAATAAATGGCGAACTCTTCATTAAATACAGTAGTTTAATTCCTAAGGAAGGCTCTGGCATAGGTGGCTTTCTTTCTAAGACTAGAGTAGACACAATAAACACTACATTCATATTGTCCTTGTAGAAGCATGTTTTCCAATGTAGAAATGGAATTGTTTGAGATCCTACAAAGTAGACATTCTTAAACTTGATCTCTTCTTTGTACAGGTGCCGATCATAAAATTAGAATATCATGACAAAGTTGATTTATTTCAGTAATTCCATTCAAAAAGTGAAACTTGCATACTAGATTCATTCATTCATCACACAGACTGATGTATTTCAAATGTTTATTTCTTTTAATTTTGATGATTATAACTGACAACTAATGAAAGTCCCAAATTCAGTATCTCGGAAAATTAGAATATTGTGAAAAGGTTCAATATTGAAGACACTTGGTGCCTCACTCTAATCAGCTAATTAACTCAAAACTGCAAAAGCCTTTAAATGGTCTTTCAATCTAGTTCTGTAGGCTACACAATCATGGGGAAGACTGCTGACTTGACAGTTGTCCAAAAGACGAGACCATTGACACCTTGCACAAGGAGGGCAAGACACAAAAGGTCATTGCTAAAGGGGCTGGCTGTTCACAGAGCTCTGTGTCCAAGCACATTAATAGAGAGGCGAAGGGAAGGACAAGATGTGGTAGAAAAAAGTGTACAAGCAATAGGGATAACCACACCCTGGAGAGGATTGTGAAACAAAACCCATTCAAAACTGTGGGGGAGATTCACAAAGAGTGAACTGCAGCTGGAGTTAGTGCTTCAAGAACCACCACGCACAGACGTATGCAAGCCATGGGTTTCAGCTGTCGCATTCCTTGTGTCAAGCCACTCTTGAACAAGAGACAGTGTCAGAAGCGTCTCGACTGGACTGCTGCTGTGTGGTCCAAAGTTATGTTCTCTGATGAAAGTAAATTTTGCATTTCCTTTGGAAATCAAGGTCCCAGAGTCTGGAGGAAGAGAGGAGGCACAGAATCCACGTTGCTTGAGGTCCAGTGTAAAGTTTCCACAGTCAGTGATGGTTTGGGGTGCCATGTCATCTGCTGGTTTTGGTCCATTGTGTTTTCTGAGGTCCAAGGTCAACGCAGCCGTCTACCAGGAAGATTTAGAGCACTTCATGCTTCCTGCTGCTGATGAACTTTATGGAGATGCAGATTTCATTTTCCAACCTGCACAAAGTGCCAAAACTACCAATGCCTGGTTTAAGGACCATGGTATCCCTGTTCTTGATTGGCCAGCAAACTCGCCTGACCTTAACCCCACAGAAAATCTATGGGGTTTTGTGAAGAGGAAGATGCAATACACCAGACCCAACAATTCAGAAGAGCTGAAGGCCACTATCAGAGCAACATGGGCTCTCATAACACCTGAGCAGTGCCACAGACTGATCGACTCCATGCCACGCCGCATTGCTGCAGTAATTCAGGCCAAAGGAGCCCCAACTAAATATTGAGTGCTGTACATGCTCATACTTTTCATGTTCATACCTTTCAGTTGGCCAACATTTCTAAAAATCCTTTTTTTTTTACATTGGTCTTAATTGATATTCTAATTTTCCGAGATACTGAATTTGGGACTTTCATTAGTTGTCAGTTATTATCATCAAAATTAAAAGAAATAAACATTTGAAATACATCAGTCTGTGTGTAATGAATGAATCTAATATATAAGTTTCACTTTTTGAATGGAATTACTGAAATAAATCAACTTTGTCATGATATTCTAATTTTATGACCGGCACCTGTATACTGCATGTACTTTAAGGACCAGAGCTCCTAGTTCTTTGAAACCAGTACCCTGCAGTCAAAGTACAGTGTTGTATCTGCATAAGTTCTCTCTAAAGTTTCCAACACCTTATCACTATTTCAGATTTGTGTGGTTTAATGTATTATACATTTTCCTTTATATTAAACTTGCCTTTTTTTAAAGTAATTTGTTTTACACCTTTAGAGACTGGAAACAGCTTGAGTGCGTTGAGTTTTTTCCATGAACTCAGCTGTTCCTCTGGTAAATCAGTCAACCTTCTCCCACACAGTCTAAAGCACAAGCACTGTTACAGCTACTCTCATTTTCAGTTTTCTCTCAGTTGTAACTTTCAGTGTTGCTGCTTTTTGTCATTGTAATTGCATTACCAATTAATTTCATTTGATACAGTGAGTGTATCTTTACCAAATACCTGGTAAATATATTGCATAATATTTTAAATTTCTCTTTACAGGTTGTACTAAATGTCTGAAATATATACACCTCCCGACGTGGCCATTTCAATTTTGACATTAATATTTCGGTGTCATTTGGGTTTCATTGAAATGATTTTTCATGTGTTATTTTGTTCTGAAGTCAATTATAATCTTAGTGTATCACTCTGAATGGGCTTGATTTAAAACCTGTTTCTTATACAAGAGTCGTTTAAATTAGTAAAAACACAGTTTAGAATTGTTATGTTGAAGTCATGGTAACCCAAACCCTCAGGATATGTTTAAATTATTTTTTTATGTCTTTTTCATTCATTTTTAATTAATAAAATATTATTTAAGTTAATATTGTTGTTAGTTTATTCTTTATATATTTATGTAATTTTGTCAGTTTGGTTTGGTGTTGAGTTTCTATGCGTGAGAGTTTGTTATACCAAGTTCCTTGTATTTTGTGGCAGGTACCCCAAGAGTCAGGGTCACCTGATGATCACTGTCAAGGGTGTTCCCCCCATCCCTTCAAAGGCTGAGGAGACAGGAACTTAAATGCAGCTCATTATATGTTCTTGGCATTCATGAGCTTGCGATTTCATTAGTATTAAATTGCTGGATTATTGATCCCTCTATTTGAATTTTGTTTTGGGAATCAGTTTGATGTTGGATTGCTTCATTTGTTTCTGTCTTTTTTTTCCCTTTCTGCTCTTTGAGCTATTTTTTTTTGTTAGACAAGCAATTTTTTTTAAATAAATCTCTTATTTCTAAAGGTTATTTGTTTGCTCTTTTCAACTCCAAGCCAAGAGTTTATGGTCATCCTTTTTTTGTTGTTGGGCATTTTTGATATATTCCAGACATGTAATATCATGTTTTACAACTTTGGTTTAGAAGCACAGTTTGATCTTGGTGTAGGCCGAAGCCTGGCAGTCTTGGTGGATCTCAGGCTGCCTTTGTGTTCATCTCCTCTACTTAGACCAGTGGAGATTCCAGCCTGCTTTCCTGGCTATTTTAGAGGCATCACACCATTGTAGTCATTCCAAGTGAGTGGATCACTGTGAGATCAAGGCTTAGAAATATTATACTTTAGTGCAGGGGTGGCAAAGTCAGTCCTGGTGTGCTGCAGTCATTGCAGGACTTTGTTCCAATCCAGTTGCATAATTAGAAATCAATCCCTTTCGATAATTTACTTTCATGGCTTGTTAGTGCTTTAACTCTGCCATGTCAGGTCATTCTCATATCCTAATTTTTTTTTCCCGTTTTAACGATGTCATCCAAATGATGTGAAGTCTAAAACGGATGAGTAATTCTCAGTCTTTCACCTTTTTCTCTTCACTTTCCTCCCAAGTATTTAATTGAACCAAATAGTACATGATAAGGTGTAAATGGAAACAAGTTAATTGGAGAAATGCTGGTTTCTTTTGTCATTTGCATCTTATTTCTAATAAGGAATAATTCAAAACTGAGAATACAGCGGTTTAAGACTAAAATAAGCAATAAGAGTTCAAAATCTTAATGAGCGAGACAACTAACATGAAACAAAAATGTTACTTAAGGAATAAATGTTTCTAATTAAGCAATTGGTTTGGAACAAAAATCTGCAGCCACTGTGGCCCTCCAGGAACGACTTTGCCTACCCCTGTTTTAGCATATATTGCTTTAGAGAGCATGAATTACTACCAATGTCTCAACATCTGTATTCAGTGTTTAAGTGAGGTTGTGTTGTTTGTTTTTTATTAAAGTAATACCTATTAAAGTATTTGTTTAGTATTTCTTTGTTAAAGTACGGGGGTCAGATGGCAATATTCTATGTTCCTTTGTGTTGGTGATGTGGATGCAAATGGTTGCATAATTTCTACTTCCAATAGGGCCACATTTTCTCAGTAGATAATTGTAAATGTTTTACAGCAACTTCTTTGGGTGTGTCTGACGAATCATAACTGGCAAAGGTCCCTCTTTCCTTCAGCATTTTTGAAATGGTGCTCATCCACTTTTCTCCAGTTTCATTTATTCTTCTTAGTGGTTGTTTTTGACTTCTGAGATGCTGGCCCAGATCCTTCATCTGCACAGATACAAATAAGTATTCTCATTTATTATGGTTTTGAATCTTTCCTGATGTAATCTTTATTAAAATATTTTCACATCTGCCCTTCATCAATACCTTACATCTGAAATAAATATTTTTAATGCACGGGCATAGCAGCACAGATATAAAGAAGAAAAGTACTGTTTACCATTATATACAACTATCATTTGAGCTTACCTTTGCTTGTGCTCTTCCTTTTTATCCTCTTTAATTTTTTATTTATTTTGAACAAATGGGATGGCCGTGTGTTATGTGACTTGGAGCAATGAAACTGAAACTACTAAAGCTTTGGAATTACCTCTCAAGGCAAACTGTGTCAACTTGTTTAAGCGACAAATAAGGAAATGTCCTGAAGGGATTATCTAAATTGTTTGCTTTGCCACAGGGAAATGTGTGGCTTTTTATTTGTTTTTAGATATTTTGAGCCATTAGAGAGTACATCGACCCATACAGTCAACTTCAAAACCACTTAATACAATAAATGCTGGGCAGAGATCACGTTTCCTTAATAATAATGGGAGCAGCTTGGTCTCTGGAAGTGAGCTGGTTACTGCCCCTGGGTGCTTCAGAGTGCACTGGGGGGCAGGTATTTTCTTTACCTTGTAGATGCTTTATTTCCTGTTCTCACCGCTGTGATATTTACTATTTTGTAGAATATTTTTTACTGGATTTTATAGTAGAAGGGATAATGCATTGGTAGATACAGTAGGTAACAGGTAGAAGTTTCCTAGATAATAAATGTCAGGTGGCAGGATTCATTTAACCAGCAATCTTACGGTTCTCTTGGCATGTCTAATGGTGTAGGCAGAGCCTGATAAGATGGTTTTGGAATAATTTAGGCAGACGTTAGCAGGAAGTAACATCATTTGGTAGCTAATGTTGAGAGTCTGTTGGTAGATTGCTTATTATCGGTTCAATCTTTACTAGTCCAGGTAATACAGTAGTACCCGCATAGACTTGTAGAATTACACTAACAAACAAATTGTTCAAAAGGTACATGAGTATTAACAGTAGTCAGTCAGGCTTCATAGGTACCTTTTATGTTATGCATAATGCCAAGTGTAAAAATAGCAATTTTTAAAGGAGAAGAAGAAAAAAGTAAAATGTTTATTCAATTCATACAGTATATTTTCCATACCACTTAACCCATTTCAGGGACATGGGTTGCCAAATTCAATCCCCGTAGCAATGGACATAATGCCAGAACCATCACTTTTAATTAAAAAAAAATATTAAATGTTTTAGTTAGTAATAAAAAAGGTAGGATTTCTTGTTGAATATGGCGGGAAATCTGTAGATTTTTCATCAGTTGTTCCATGGTCTCCTCCAATCCAGACTTTTCTTTTCTCTGAAACCCTACCGGTTCTATCACTGTGTCACTTTCATGTTGCTGATTATTGTCTTACTGCTCTTCTACATAAAGTTTGCAAGATGCATGCCACTTTAAATTGCATTTGCTTGATAAGAAAATTTAAGATTATTAAGATTGGTAATCCCAATATGACTATACCTGAGATGGCCTGAGGCCACAACAAAAATATTGAGAGAAATGCTTTATTAAAGAAAAAGTGAAATGTAATGGGCAGAAATCAAGCCCAAATTCCCTGTTTGAAAGACAAGCATACTAACTATTACACCACCATACTAACACCTATATGGCACTGCTTTTTTCTTGATAGATCACACTGCAGTATTTCATGCCACTTGTTCTGCACCTTGTGCCTCCCCCACCTAAAGGCAAAACAAAAATTATATGTCTGAAACATGGAGAAATAAATGAATGAATCATTCTCTAAACATATTACAATGACTGAAACTTGAAACTCTGCTAAATTTAAAGGAATAATCTACCCAAAATGGGTGCATTTTTAAATATATTACCTCATCAGTGTGTAGTGATGGATAAGCAAACTTTTTAATGTCATGTTTTTGGAGAATGGAGACTACTTACGTTTCTGATAGAATGGGTGTCTATAGAGACCAAAACTGGACAACAGCAAACGATATCAAAACATCCAGGTTAGGTTACTCATGTCGCATAATCCACGTCAGCTGCCTAGTCGTATTCTCACAACATGCAAAACGCATACATTTTTACTAAAATATTGTTAAATAAATACTTTTGGGAAATCAGAGCAGTGCACAGAGAAGAAATACTATATGTTTACAAAGGAACAAGCTTTTGATTTACAGAGGGGGTCTTCATTTCAAAAGCTCAGTCCCATGAGAATGCTGTTATGTTTGTGCAATGCTCTGATTTTTTTGTAAGCATTTATTTAATAATATATTTTAATGGAAGTTTCATGGAAGCTTTTCATTTAATATTGCTTGATGTTGTCCAGTATTGTTCTCCTTGAGAATATGGCATTAACTCATCACTACAAATTACACAGGGTAAGTATATATGTGTGTGTGTTTGTGTGTTTATACACTCACCTAAAGGATTATTAGGAACACCATACTAATACAGTGTTTGACCCCCTTTCGCCTTCAGAACTGCCTTAATTCTACGTGGCATTGATTCAACAAGGTGCTGAAAGCATTCTTTAGAAATGTTGGCCCATATTGATAGGATAGCATCTTGCAGTTGATGGAAATTTGTGGGATGCACATCCAGGGCACGAAGCTCCCGTTCCAACACATCCCAAAGATGCTCTATTGGGTTGAGATCTGGTGACTGTGGGGGCCATTTTAGTACAGTGAACTCATTGTCATGTTCAAGAAACCAATTTGAAATGATTTGAGCTTTGTGACATGGTGCATTATCCTGCTGGAAGTAGCCATCAGAGGATGGGTACATGGTGGTCATGAAGGGATGGACATGGTCATCTTTCACAGTATACAAATCTTTAATCATGTTGAAAATTGTGATGTCTTTCAATGGGATTGAATACTTTTGTTCTCCACTGTATATAACATTTTTAGGTGGAGCATTCCTTTAAATTTAGCCAATCAAGAGTTTCAAATTTCAGTAATTGTAATATAATGTAGAGAATGATCCATTTATTAATTTTCCCCCAAATATGCTTATTCCACTATAGGATTAGCAGGGGGTGAGTAAATTCAGGTACAAGGCAGCAACCCACGCTGAACAGGGCATCAGGCCCATACTTACTAACACACTCATACAATAACCAGCCAACCTAACCCCTCAGACTCTAAGCACAGTGACTGGTCCAGAATTCAGCCTCCTGGAGGTGTGAGACAGCAGTGCTAATAACCATGCCACCATGTAGAAGAATAACTTGCTGAAAAGACGCTTTAAAAACAATTATTTTACAATGAAAATTATGACCTGTTTGTAGAAGGCATGAAGTAATAACAGCCATTACTTGTTCTAAAATGTTTAACAAAGCTAACCTAAACCCACTGTGTTTGGATACTGATGGTCAAATATACATTTTAAAAATTGGCACAGGTAGGCTGCATAGACCCTGTTTCACTGACACCTTGGAAGGGCTACAGTTGATCCTCATCCATATCCTGTATTTGTTTGGCAGCTGTTAAGGTGTTGGTGATTTCTTAAAAGGGTTGCTAACATTAATAGCAGGCTGTGGAGATTAGGAGAGACAGTTGTGGTGTATGATAAAGGGAGAGAAAAAAATGTGGTTCTGGGTTGGGTGAATGAGGCACTGTAGCTGCCTCTTTGTTAGATAAGGTATTCCAAAGTTGGTCACGCTCTGAAAAACTTGATTTTAATTTGTGTCTCCCTTATTGGGCAGCAGTTTTCCCCCAGCAGTCATGATCTTTCATTTTGTTTGAATGTGAACTGTAGTAAAACAGTTCTTAATATGTTTTTGAGCGTATATTACAGTGGATGTGTTTTTGGTCACAGAATTATGCAAGACTGTAAAATCAGTTATTTGTTTCTGTGTAGTAACCACAACCTTGATTTAACCACATCTGTGGTAGCAGCCTGCCTTATTCAGTGTGATATGTCCATTTTACCAGGATATCCAGCATGTATTGCACTGTTAAGTGTTGCGTATTAGTTATATTATACCTTCATTTACTTTATGTTTAGTTGTGTCTGTTCTCTTCTTTAGATTTATTTCCAATGTTTGTCAATGTGAATTCTGTACATTTTTTCAAATATTAAGTTTAGATATAGTTTCTATAAATGCAAATAACTTTTTATATTTTGACATCTTCATTAACATATTTTTCCTACATTATAACAATGCTTTGAATTGCATGATTAAATAGAATGCATACAATGTCTGGAAAATAGTAAAAGTCTGCAAGTCTCCATTATAAAATAAAACGACATCAGCAGTTTGAGAGAAGAGTACAGACTAAATATTTGTTATGTAACCCACTACAGTGTCCATTCAGTGAATACTAGAGTGCAGCATGGGCTACGCTACACAGTCTAATAAGTCCACTAAGTACATTGGAAAGTGTGAAAAGTGTGTCTATTTTCTAGGTGTTAAAAAAAAAAAACAGTACCTCTCTGAAAAAAGTCTTTAAGACTAATGGCCTAATGCTATTCAACATTATATAAATCATAAATAATGATTTTCCTGCAAAAAAGATTTTTTATTGCCTTAAAAGTCTGAAACAGAAGTTTTTGTGTTGCGTCTCTTGAGACTAAAACAGAAAAATTGACATTTTTTTTTTGCATAGTAGATTAGCTGTTTCTAAACCCTCTACTGTGTTTTAAATTGCTGATGCTACCTGAACTTTTGGATTGTTTCCTTAATCCATCCAATTTCTAAACTGCTTCTCCACTTAAGGGTTGCGCATATCTGGTGCCTATCTTGGCAATAATGGGCATAAGGAGGGAATAGGCCTCAGCTTGCCACCGGGCACACATACAATATCTACACTTGTTGGCTCACTGTTTACTCAGTGATGGTAGGCCAATGTAGAGTCTTCATTTAATATAACACACACCTCATTGAGTTATGAGAAAAAAGTGCACACAGAAAGATCTATGTAAACATGGATAAAACATGCAAAGTCCACACAGGCAGTGGCCAGAGCAGGATCTGGGCCTAGCGCTAACCACGGCCTCACCATGCCACCCTTTTTGACTCTTGTAAAGGTAAGGTTGCCTCACTTCGTTGACTGGACTAGTGATTCTTCAACTATTGTTTTTTTTTTTTTTATTGTTATAGATTCTTTGCAGTTTGCATTGCTTATTATCCTTTTTGTGCAGTGGATATGAAAAGTCTGCATACCAATATTGAAATTCAGCTTTTGTTAATATCAAGTCTGATATCAAAATAAATCTTTTTTTTACATTTAATAACCAACAATAAATGAAAAACAAAATAATTTTTGATGAAAATGATTCAAAATAATCTTTGAATGTCTTGGTTGCATAACTGTCCACACCCTTTATAATGAGGATTATTAATGGATTTAGATTTAATCCAATTCATTCCCAATCATGTAACATACTATTATCTGACATTGACCAGAGTGATTGTGGTTAACTTAAGCTAATTTGTTTTGAATTTTTGAATCAGGATTTGGGTGTAGCTCAGCTCCTAGCCACTCCATTTGCCTCAGATTTTTGTCTTCTCTTAAAGAACTTTTGCCTGCATTTTAAGTTCTCATTTTATCACACATCTTTGTATTTTTGCTTGTTCTTCTCTTTTGTGTAAACCTTCCTAGTAGAAACAGACACCCTGAGCGTTTTGAAGTTTTGGATTGTTTCCTTAATCCATCCATCTGTCCCCTTGTGTTGTCATTTCACTTTTCTTCCTTGATATACCAAATTAAGTGTTCATTGTTTACTCAAAGAGTTTATTTTGGCAGCTATTTTGCTTGTTTGTGTTTTATGTGGTCCACACAGGGTATCCCAGAGCTTCTTCCAAGTGGAATGTTCCACCTATGATCATCAGCTTGTCTGCTTTTGATGGACTTTGTTATTCTATAATTGATGTGTTTTATTACCTCATGCCTTTCACTCTGGCAGCTCATCACAACCTGCACACTATCCAAGATTCATGGTGCACTTTACCAGGCTCTGTATCACACTGTTGTCTGTGGTTTAGCTTTTCTTGCAGCACTGCTGATTCAATAGCCTTTGCTGTGCCTGCTCTCACCTCTGTAGGTATTTTTGGACAGCATGCACCTGACACCAGGCATATATATTTGCAGTATGGTCTACAAGGAGATGCCTACAGAGTCTTATTTTGAAAAGGAATACATCTGTAGAAGCCTACATAGATAAATAGATAGAACTTTATTTGTCCCCTGGGGGAAATTTAACATAAAAAATAATAAGTGATTGCAAAAATCATTTAGAAGTGGAAATAATATGACACCTGCAGTGGGCTGACACTCTGCCCGGGGTTTGTTTCCTGCCTAGCTCCCTGTGTTGACTGGGATTGGCTCCAGCAGACCCCCGTGACCCTGTAGTTAGGATATAGCGGGTTAGATAATGGATGGATAAATAACATGACACCCAGAAATGAAAAGATAAGGCTGTCTTTGTAAATGATTGATATCTTCTGTATATGTAGTTGGCCTTTATTCCTCCCAGTTTTTGCCCATGAGTTTTTCTATGCTGAAACTTATTCATACTTTATGTCACAAATTGTTACATCGTTCTCCATCTTCATTTAATTTACTATTAATAACGCCAAGAAAACCAAAGAGAATCATTCTTCATATACATCTTTTTTTAAAGTTGTGCCATTGACTTGGTCTCTGACTGGAGGGTCTCACCCGGTATTAATTTTTGTCTTGTCTTTCTGGGCCATTCTTACTAACCAGTTGCAGAATTTTGGCTGTAAAGAAGTAGACACATACATATTTATGACATAGCCAGTCTTTGTCCATTTTTAATGTTTTCTTAGCCTTAAATACCTCTTCCACCACAGACACTTGTTTTAATCATCAACACAACACAGTATGCAGTATTCTAGGAAAAACATTTTTTGCAAAGATTTTGGTTAATCACAGTTTCTTATAGGTGTTAGTCTCATTATAACCAAAAATAAAACTCATCCCTCTTCATTTTCTTTTTCTTGCCTCCAGTAATTGCTTCATTTAAGGCCATAGCTCAGCTGACGCCAATCTTTTTAACATCCTCCTCCATTTTGAAGATGTTCAGGTTTGCCATTTAATGTACATTCTGGGATGGTTCCTGCCTTGCACCTGATGATGTCAGGAAAGGCTCAGGTCCCTCAAGTCCTATATCTTAGATGGTTCTTAACACAAAGGAGTAAATCAAAAAGAATGCATCAGAACCAAACAGTATGAGTTAGCTCCCTGAAATATTTACAAAATTGAGCAGAAAACATTTGGAAGAGTGTAGTCTACATGCATTTGTTTATACTTGATAAATAAATCTGTTAAAAATTAATATTGCAGATGACTGCAGTATCTATCTATATATATAATTCACTAAGGCAAGACAACCATGGATTCACTAAGCCGCTGGCAAGTGAGACGCCCATGGCGCACGCAGGAAGGAGTCACGCCCACCAACTCTAAAACCATTGGATACGACGACAACTCACAGAACCACGCCCACCAACTCAGAGGCAATGACACAGGAAAAACGGCGTCATTTATGTTTGTCTGTCATAGAATCCACATGCAGCTCTGAGCCACGTTGACTGTTCATAGAGGCATGTTTCTCGCGGAAGTGAATCGCTATATGCAGCATGTAAAACAGTTTGCGAGGGGTATCACATGGGATCTTTAAAACAATCCTTTAAAACTGAGGTTAAAACACAATGAAGGAAGCAGTCTTTAAAAACCAATAAGCCCTGTGCCTCTGTTTCATTACCGTCTCACCTGCTTCACCAATGCAGGCCCTGCAACAGTCGAGACGCTCTCTCAGCAGTTGACCTTCTCTGTGCCTGACTGGTTCACACAGAGGCACCACACGACGCGGCAGGACTATCTAAGAAGAGGCATGTTTGTCACGGATGTAAATCGCTGTATGCGGCGTGTAAAACAGTTTGTTTGTTGCGGATGTGAATGGTTGTATGCAGCGTTTCCGAGGGGTTTCCCATGGTCTTAGACTCGGTGGCCGGGTCTCTGTCAGT
The DNA here is from genome assembly GCF_016835505.1 of Polypterus senegalus. Lineage (NCBI taxonomy): Eukaryota > Metazoa > Chordata > Cladistia > Polypteriformes > Polypteridae > Polypterus > Polypterus senegalus. The sequence goes on along the minus strand of NC_053157.1, from coordinate 114,295,244 downwards.
TGCTCTTGCGACCGGGCACATGACCAGGCAGTGTGTATGCTTTGAGTGCGAGGGTGGACGCAACATGACCATCTAAGAAAAATCATGTCGCGGCTGTGAATCGCTGTATGCAGTGTGTAAAACAGTTTGTTTGTCGCAGATGTGAATCGCTGTATGCAGCGTGTAGATCAGTTTGCGAGGGGTATCCCATGGTCTTACAGTTGGTAGGCGAGTCTCTGTTAGTTGCTCTTGCGAGCGGGCACCTGACCGGGCAGTGTGTGTGCTTCGAGAGCGTGGGTGGACGCGACAGCACCATCTAAGAAGATTCATATTTGTCACGGATGTAAATCACTGTATGCAACTTGTAAATCAATTTGTTGTGAATGTGAATCACTGTATGCAGCGTGTAAAACGCTGTATTGTATGTTGCCCTCTCCAGAGTTACATCTTTTCATTCACCTACAATCGTATACACAATGAAGTAAGCAGTCTTTAAAAACCGAGTTTTCGGTTACGATGCATGACCGTGTGCACCATAGCAAACTGTTTTACACGTTACATACAGCAATTCGCATCCGCGACAAACATGTGTCTTCTTAGATGCTCCTGCACTTTGTACACACCCCCCTCCCACCTCGCTACCACCGTGGTCGGGTGTCTTGCTGGATTATATATAGAAAGGCAGCCAAAACTGCACAGAGCAATGAAAAGTCTACGTGAGTCACAGCTGCATCTGGGCTGTGCACAGACGACAACGACTCGAGTGACGAGGTGGAAGTGGGCACATGAGCAGGCAGTGCATACTGAACGAGAAATCAGCAGACTAGCATCACGCTGGCAGCGGAGTGGATGTCCTTCTCCTCTCATCCCGTTCCACCCTCCGCGCCTGAGCGCCGCATGGACGATTGTGTGTTGGTTCGTTCTGTGCATTGTTACAATGTTGCTTTTCTTGCTGATTTATTACATTTCCGATTTTTCAAATGTTAATTTTCTCCCTGTGCTTAAAAATCATTAAAAAACCGGCCTGATTATGTGGCGTATGGTACGCCGCGGGTTGGCTAGTTGCAAATATATTTCCATCCTTGGCATTTATTTTCTTTCTTGTTGCAGGTCACATTTGCAGGGGACTAGACCATACTCTGATGGTAATGGATAAAATTAAGGTTTACCAACTTAAGAGGTAGCTGCAAACAAACTCATTTTTAAGTGAATCCCTTTTCCAGTTCAGGCTCATGACAGGAAGCAGAAGCCTGTAGAATCAAGCAGCCCAAGACAGAAACTCTTACTGAATGTGGTGCAAGTCCATAGTGCTGGTATAGTGAGTTTAGTCTTTGGGTATAAACAATCAGAGTATTCCTCTGGGGATGATTTTCAGGTTCTGCTGTACATACACAGTGGCTGAGCTAGTAAATGAACCCCAGTCCATGTTTGTGTCTCATTATTGGTCTACTTGTCAAGAAAAACTAGGCTTACCCCTGAAAATATTATTCACTTTCTCAAAATAAACTAAAGGTTTCAGACAGGCTAAAAGCTTGGAGGGATGAAACAGAATGGTTGAGTTGCTCAGGCGGCAAACATTAGGGTTGAAACGGTCATAAAATGATTGAAAAGTTCACTACTCATACTGAAAATGTTTTGTATGTGTGGTAGTTAGTACACATTCATCAAAACAACTGCTGCAATGTTTGAAAATTCTTAATAGTTATCCATTTATTTGCAGAACAAATCCATTTTATTTACTGGCACATATTCTTCAAAAAAAAAAAGATTGTTTTTTTAATTATGTATTATTTATGTATTTATTTAATATTATAGCAATTCACACTTTTCAGCAGCAGATAATGGTTCAGATTAATACCTTTCTTCACCTTTTAAGCACTCACTAACAGTAATTCCTTTGTTTGCTTAACAAAAGGGATTTGGAAGCAATTTCCAGCTCAAAATCAACACACCAGATTAACAAATCCAACTAAACCCTGCTGAGTTACAAGAATGAAAAGCAGATAAGAAACTTGGTGGAGAGAACTGGAATTAAAGAAGTGACAGATTGATGCTAAAATCAATTCCTGGCCACACTCACAGTGACAACTGAATTCCTGTTTTCCCATTAACACGGATTTTAAATAAATCATTGTGTTTTTTGTTTTTTTTAATAATGGGGCTGCACAAGGGAGCAGTGGATGTTGTCTGTGTGGAGTCTGCGTGTTTTCCCCATTTCTTCATAGGTTTTCCTTCCATATCCCAAAAGACATGCAGTTTAAGTTAACTGGTGAATGCAGATTGTCATTGTGTGCATGAGTGGGGCCTGCAGTAGACTGACAACCTCTCCTGGACTGTTTTCCTGCCTTGCACCTAGTACTGGCCGGATAGGCTCTTGTCTCCCATGACTCAATTAGATTAAGTAGGTTTATTTATTGAAGTCGTACAGGCAGCTTGTACTGACACTATAGACCATAGAAAAAGAATAATCTTATCTTAGTTTCCTTGCTACCATTAGGAAGTGCCTTTTAATAGTGTGTAGTGTGAAATTCAGTATATAAAATCAAAACTGACCGACTAAAATATAAGTGAAACATAAACTACCTACCAGTTTTCATTTTATGCTAGTCTTGGATTATATCAAAGTATTTTAGACAATTTAATATATAATTAAAATGCTTTTAACCACAGATACAGAAAATCTATCTACCATATAATAAATAAGGCCTGTATGTCCTGCCCCTCACAGTGACATTACAAAAGAGGAAATGCAAGTGTGAGACACATAAGATTATGAGGTATGTTGAGAGCTTCACCTTCAAAGACGGCAAATATATAAGTCTGAGTCTGAGAAGCTTTCTTTATGGGAACACACACAAGGGGCAGAGTGCCAGTTAAGAGAAATTGCAAATACAGAGGAAAGGCACCAAAAGTACGTGTAGGAAAGGTGATAACAAATATTTTTAAACTATTCTAATACCTGTCATTGACAGGTACCATGTCTAGTACTATAATAAAAACATATCCTTACCACAAGGTATTCCATAATGTAGGAAAGTCTCATTAGCTTACTGCAGGTAAGGCTTAAATGTGTGGTAAATTACGTCGTCATTGCATAGTAGTTAAACTCTGCTATCTCTGTCTCTGCTTCTCATGGCCAGGAGTAGTTTAGCTTCAAACCCAGGACAAATGAATATGTACACAACATTGCACCAGTGTCGGGCAATGCAGTACAAAGTAAGGCATTACTGTAATCTAATTACATTTCCCAGTAACAAAGTAGTGTAATATGTTACAGTTTAAATTCTTGTAATCACATTACAGTTATTGACTTAAGTGGAATTTTGGTAATCGTGTTAAGCATGTGTTCCTAACCAGATAAAATTAAACAGGACATTTTAGTATTGTGTAAATGAGCAGAGCACAGCAAATCTCTTGAAGTGCATTCCATTTTCCTATAAGGGTCAAGGAAGCTAGTCTACAAAACCAAAGACTTACAGCAGTGCAGTATCATGATACGCATTTTGATTTTTTCATGAAGTCTCTTGAGGAGAAGATAGTTAATTCGTCATTACTTTAATTGTTAGTGAAGGTAAGAGAGTTAACTACAAAAGGTAAATGTTTCCTTTGAATTGCCTTGTGAATGTTTTGATATTGTGTTGAGCACTAAGATGAGCAGACAATAGAGATACCACACAGGATAAGCAGTTTGAGCCCTTTGACAAATGAGCATATTTATTGTTTTTCGCAAAAACACGCAAATCTCTTAACATATTTCTTTTCTGTTACTGGCCAAAGAAAATGCCTCAAATTCAACAAATACACACCCAGCCCCTGAGGCATGTTGTGATTCACGTCACCTTGTCTCCTCTTCATGTAGTGATAATCATGGGTCACACTCCATCGCATACCTGCAAACTTGTGGCCAACTCATTGTGTTCCATTTTCCACCAAGTGGACTTTATGGTCTCTTGATTCCCGGATTGCTCTGCTCATTGCAGCATTTCATAAGTCCTAGCAGCTGTACTGTTTCTCCTGGCCCTGCACACAAGTAGTTTAGCTCCTTCTGTTCTTCTGTGGGACCTCCTTATGAGGAAGTTCTCACTTCCTGCCACTAGTCACTGTGGTGATCATAGTTTAAGCAATTATGCTGTGACCATAGACAGTGCTCCCTGTGAAACAACTGAGCTGCTTATAAAGAGTGTCTGTTTGAATGGTAAAGGCCACTTTATTTTAATTGATTACTTTTTTATGTTTAATTAAGGATTGCTTTTGTGAACTAAAGATCTGGACTTGTTCATTTGTTTGAAAAGGGAAATATCACAGTGTTTAATAAAAATGATGAAGTTTACTTGTTCAACTGTTTATTTTTTTGTTTTTCGTGATGGTTAATGCCTTTGATGCAAGTTTCTTAGAACACAAGGCTACTTAACTTCTTAGCTACTGTTTCATGTAGAACTCTTCACTTATGAGGGTCAATCTTGTAATTTTGTCCTAGCAGAGACTAATTTCTACTCAGTTTTGTTGACCTATTTTAGAAATCACTTTGGATATAAACATCTGCAGAGTACAAGCAGTATAGAGTTGTGCTCATAAGTTAACATACCCTGGGAGAATTTCTGAAATATTAGTCATTGTTTAGAAAATATAAGTAATTATGCAGAAAGATTTTCTTTTAATTAGGGAGTGTACACAGGCAATTTATTATCACTTAATTGTGTGTTCCTTTTTTTAATTCATAATAACGATAACTGAAATCACCCAATTGGCCTAATCAAAAGTTTACATACTCCTGAATGTTAGGGCTAATAATATACACACACAGGTTCAAATTAAGGGAGAGTCTCCACACCTGTACCCTCTTTTGATTGTAATCTTTGTCGGTGTATAAATAGTTAATTTAAATTCATGCAGAACTGCACTGACTTTGCTGGATACCAGGCCAAGGGGCAAGCAAAAGAATCATCAAAGGACCTACAAGAAAAGGTTGTTGATTTGTATAGGATCAGTAAAAAGATATAAAAAGGTATCCAGAGATCTTAAAATGCCTGTCTGTAATGTTCAAACTTAGATTAAAAAATGGAAAGTTAAGAGTTCTGTTGTTACTAAGCCAAGGTTAGGTAGACCAACAGAGATTTCAGCCACAACTGCCAGGATCATGTCTTGAGATGCCAAGAAAAACCCACAAGCTACTTCAGCTGAGATACAGGCTTCTCTGCAAACAAGTGGTGCTGCTGTTTCAAGATACACAATAAGAAGGTACTTGAACAAAAATGGGCTGCATGGTCAAATTGTAAGAAAAAGCCTTTACTGTGTCAATGCCACAAAACAGTTTGCTTACATAATGCCAAACAGCATCTAGACGAGCCACAAAACTTCTGGAAACGTCCTTTGGAGTGAAGAGACCAAAAATGAACATTATGGTCACAACCATAAATGCAAGGCCCATGAAAAAAAGATGTACACCATTACTACTATGAAGCATGAAAGTGGGTCTCTAATGTTCTGGGGGTCTGTGAGCTACAGCTGCACAGGTAATTTAATGAAAATTGATGGCAAGATGAAAGCAGCCATGTTACCAAAAAATATTAGAGGACAACTCGCATTCGTCAGTCCGGAAGTTGCGAGTGGGATGCACTTGTATCTTCCAACATGATGTTCAGTGGCTACAGCAGAAGAAAGTGAAGGTGCTGGAGTGGACATCACAATCTCCTAACCTCAGTATCATTGAGCCAGTTTGGGGAGGTCACAAATGTGCAGTTCATGCAAGGCAACCCAAGAGTTTACAGGTCCTGCAGGCTTTTTGCCCAGAAGAATCGGCAGCTCTACCACATGGGAAAATCAAAGGCCTCGTCCACAAAAGACTGCATGTCATCACTGATGCTAAAGGAGGCAATACACAGTATTAAGAACTAACGGTATGCAAACTTTTGAACAGGAACCATCTCATTATTTTCCTTTTTACTATGTTTTGTTTAATGGTTGTACTGTTCTGTAATGCCTTGCAGTTTAATTTGTATTCCATTAAAAGTAAATCAAATGTGTTTTACCTTATCTGTCATCTTTTCTTTAAAGTATGGTACACATCTTACAAATTCTGCCAGGGTATTTAAACTTATGAGCACAATTGTATACAGTATATAAATATTCACTATGATTGGTTATTTCTTCCTTAGTAAAATATTGAAAAGAAATTAAAATGTCATCCTTGTAATTTCCAATTGTTGTGCATTTGCATGTTTCCAATTATTACATATTTGCATGTGTTTAGAGACTTAAAAGTAAAGCAATTCATGATGTTGTTTCGTTTTCCAGAAATTAATGAGTAAAGTAATTCCATTACAATTAGTTGTCGGTAATGGACTGCTTTCTTTGAGTAACTACCCCGCCCAACTCTTAAGGGCACAAATGCACTCTTTGACTGGGGAAGCATTTTACCAATCAGGCTGATAACCACAAGACTATGAAAAGGAATAACACATGGAGGTGAATATTCAAATAGCTAAAGAAATCCAGGCCGAGCCCCAGATGATGTGAACTAGCAGCATTCCTTACTGAGACAACTTGCCCTCTCACAGAGCTTTTATTTAACTTTTACTTCTAGCACAGCAATTCAATTACTGCAAAGTGCTGTGCTGAAAAAATTGGTAAATTACAGGTATTTAAAAAGAAATTGGAGTGCCATGCAAGAGCCACATCCAAAACCAAAAGATGATCAGAGAATCCAAGGGCATAGAAAGAAAAAAGAATTTATTAAAAAAAAACACAGAGTGAATAACAGCTGGGATAAGGAATAATTCATAAAGGGGCAAAACAATGACAGCTAAACTAACTGGTCTTCCTATACAACAAAAAAAAAAAGTCCCCTGAATACTCAGCGGGTTTGCTGGTCCTGTAAATACCTTCCATTGCTGACATTACAGATCACCCTTCTCTCCGGTCCTTTGGCCTCCCTTCTTTTATCCCCTCAGATGATCCTCTGTCACTAGCTGCCTCTCGGTCACAAGATCACAAGTGTAATGGTGGAAAAGGGCTTTTAACCCTGGGTCTAAGACCACTTCTAGGTAAACCATCAGAAGTACTTTTACGATACCTAGACCTATTGGTACCCCTGAAAAATTACCTCAGTAGTGCCAGGTTTCCCTGCAGACTCCCCATACCGCAGAGAGAATACTTTTTCCCCATTATTTTCCTGAATCAAATCCACCGTGTCCTCTAATGGCCCAGGGGACATCTTGAACACTCACAAATCTGTTGTTACCAGTCCCACCTTTACAAAGTGAACACTCTAGGTGCAAAACATTTTTCACAATTAGCAATGAGGAAGCTGTGTACTGACTGCAAAAAGGGAAGTCGGTCCAGAAAATAGGAGTGAGGCACAGCGGAAAGAAGGGTGAAAACCAAAGGTCATAAAGAAAGAATGTCAGAGCCAAACTGAAGCATAGAAATGAGAGTCAAAAGGCAGGGCTTAGATTCCATAATCAGTAATCAAAGTAAAGTTAGTCACTAGGTTTAATCCTATCTAAGAAGTGACTGTTTTGGTAGAATCTTTATACTGGTGCACCGAGGACATCACATCTGATATGGTTCAGTGCATCATGGAAATGGATGACATAATTGGCAGCACACATTGTCAAAGCAAAACTGCTCTGGAAAAGACAGTAAAAATTAATAAACTTCTTAATGGAATCTCTTAAGTAATATTCTGAATTGGGTTTCTTGGATTTTAAAATTCCCAAAATAACACCTAGATGAATTTTCATTCTCAGGAAAACCTTAGGAAAATGAAACGCAAACTTAAATCATAACAAGCTGCAAATGTGCTATCATGTAAGGAACAGGCAGACACAGGTTCAAAGATTGGGGTACAAATAGTAGCCCTGTTCAGTAATCTTTTTGAGCAAAATAAAGTCCAAAATCAACAGAAAGTTAGAGAAAATCACCTAACGTTGCAAAGTGCAGCAAGACACTCTCCATTCTCTTATATAGAGCTCCGCTGAGTAGGGGCAGGGCTTGCAAGTTTGACACAGACATGCCTATGCGTCTTCCTGGTCTGGCCGCTCACAGCTTTAGTGGCTAGCGACAGCACTCTCTCTTGCCCCAGTGTGGAAGTAATTACCTTGAGGGAGCCTTGAGGGTTGACAGTGTCCTTTATGTTTGTTTGCTTTAAGGCTGTTGTCTATGTGAAGTTTGCATGTTCTCACTATCCATACAAGTTGTGCAGGTGAGATTACTTGACAATTCTTATCTGGCCTTGCATGACTGTGTAAGAGAGAGAAAGTGAGAGTGCCCTGTCACTGACTACAGGCTAATTTCATGTCTAGGCTATGGCTACTCAAAATCCTGAATTGGATTAGAACTGTTCGATAATGGATACAATGGAAGTAGAACAGAGTAGGTAAACATCAGGCACAAAAACATGGATGTAAACAAGAATTTTGTCTCAGTTTTAAACAGAAATTCATTCAGACAAATAGTTTGTGCTTAAAAAAGCTGTTATTGCAATGTGTACAATAAATCCTTGCTGACCGTCAGACATATTCTTATATCAAGGGCCTTCAAACACTCAAATGCACAGGCCTCCATGCAAAGTTAACATAAACAGTCTTATAAAAAACAGAGATGAATAAAAATCTAGGGCATAGCTATTTTCCGTTTTTGTATAATATTTATAGTAACTGCAATCTGACAAAAGCGGGGATATGTCATGAAACCAAAGTGCACTAATTGGAACCAGTTACATTCCACATGTCAAACCTGTGATCATTCAAGGCCTGCAAGTTAACTTTGATCTCTATTAGTCCTTAGCAAGTAGACAGACTTGGCAGTGACACATCAGTACAGAAGGGAATTAGATTACTACAAGCAGGCAGGAATTCATTACCATCATTAACGGGTTTCTTCTGATAAATAAAACAGTGTTCCAGTACAAAACTGTGTGCTTGGCGTTGTGTTCATTTCAGTAACAGCTTTTAGAGCATGGGAAAGGCACTGCATACATGTACTATTATTAATGATGGAATACTTCTGGTTGCATTTTTTCTTCAGATACTGTGATTTCAGCAGGTTATGTAGCATTGTGCTTTGATGTTTACAGTACATATTATTAATGAAAAATGTTAGTTATAATTTAAAATATAATTATTTCTCATATTATCTACTTTCAATTAAATCATTTTTGGATGATGTTTATGCAGACATAGTTTATTAAAATTAGTCTTTCCAGGGTAAAAAGCTCAAAAAGACTGTGAAAGGAGACCCATTAGAGTCTGGTGGTGCAGACAGATTGGCAGAGCTGCGAAAGACCATGAAGAAGGCTGCACTGGTAATGATTGACTTAGGCTGGCATGTCAGTAAAGGCATAGTACCTCAGTCAGGTACCTCAAGGCTTTTGAGAATTACAGAGCATCTTGCAAAAGTTGTACCAGGACTATAAATGGAAAGGCCTTTAGTGGGCCGTCAGCACAGATCCTGATAGAGAGTACATCAAATTGCAGAGACATAGAATCGGACAAAAGCTTGGGAGGAAAAGAGTGAAGTGCTTTTTCTGTATCGGTGAAATAGTTTTATGCAGCTTTATATGGCTGAGGTGAGTAGTAGCAGTATCCTATTTGCAGATGACAGTGTACATCGCAGGGATTAGTGTTTATTAAACTGGGATTTGACATTGCACTTATGTTTTTGTAATATTGCGGTATGTGTTTGTAATGCAAGAAAAATGATGAAATTGACATGAAGTTATGTGATCAGTAGATATACAGAAACATTTCGAGGGCCATTCACATTTTTTGGACTCTATTCCTATTCCTTCTCCTTATATATAAGTGTCCTTTGAGTATTTAAGGTTGAGATGAAATTATATCATAGCACTGCTCTTGGATGTTTTACTGGTTTCTCACTGAGCTGTTGTTTTACTCTATGACTGTGATAGTATAGATAAGGTCTAGAAAAGTACCTTCTTTATTTTGTATTTTGTCCTTCATTTATCCTGAATTCATCAGTTCTTCTTTTTGTTTTTGTTGGATAAAACCTTTACTTTGGCCTCTTAGGCATTCTTTGGGTTTATTGGTGGTTCAGCAGTGCTGCCCTCAGATTTACATGGCTTGGGTAAAAGATCCCTTTTGTGAAGAATTAAGAGACTGACTACACCAACATTTTAGCATATCTATAGAGGGATACTCCAAGCTGTTGAGCCTATTAAGCTTCCCCCTGATTTTAGGCACTCTTTAAAGTAAATGGTAAGTATAATTTGAATCAGAATATCAGCGGCACAGGGGGCTTACTGGTACTTTTAACAATGAATATGTGTTTTGGGCCTGAAACACCAATATGAAGGTGATGTCACATCTCTGTAATAACTCAGTTCATGATGTATTCCCAAGATGCTGACCATGATCTTTCTGACTGCTCTTGCCATTTTGTGGCTTTGTTACTTCATCTTTACATGAATCTAGGAAATCTGCACTTGTACTTAAACAAAGCGATTTTTATTGGCTTTGAAATGTTTTTATTTTTGACTTTTAAGTTTAGTTTTTTTCTAATAATGTGGTGAAAGATTATATGTGACTTTGCAGTTATTCTGCTAAAACTATTCATAGAAATCAAGAAAAGAAAGGCCTCTTGCTTCAAATTCCGTCCAGTAGGACACTTGGTTTGTCCTATTGTACAAGTTAACCACAAAGAAAAGGTGCCACTTTGATGTCTTATTTTGCGGTGTGTAGCTGGCAATGGAAACACCAAGCTTTCCAGTCAGGATTTAAAAGGAAAGACCACATACATGGTAATTCTGTGCACTTTGTGAAAATAAAGAATTTGGCAAAGGAAATTCATTTCTTAATCAATTAAAGGAATAGTTTCGGTCTGGGACTTTTGCTATTCTAGTCACTTTGAGGTTGTTTTGCCATTTTTGCTGTTTTGATTCCATACTATTTGATCTCTGTGGTGGGCTGGCGCCCTGCCCGGGGTTTGTTTCCTGCCTTGCGCCCTGTGTTGGCTGGGATTGGCTCCAGCAGACCCCCGTGACCCTGTAGTTAGGATATAGCGGGTTGGATAATGGATGGATGGACTATTTGATCTATGAAAGCCATTCACTGTTTAAATTATCTCTGCCATTAAACACGAAGAAAAAAAGAACCATTATGATCTCTTCTGTAACAGGAAAGACCTGCAGGCACCTCACTGGCATTTCCTGGCCCATTGTGGTGGTGTAAACTGCTCCTGCTGCCTATTCACTATGTTTATGTATCCAAGTGCTGCTCAGCTGCAATAATTAACTTATTGCTGGACAAATACAAACAACCAGAACAATCTCAGTGCATCTCTTAGATGGATCTAAAAAACATTTTCGATAAGAAATTCAAAATAAAGGGATTTAACAAATAAACTTAAGGTTAGGTACAGAAGTCTTTCAAATAAAATTTTTTTGCCAAAATGATTCAGAATACCCAATTCAGAGATGGAGACTATGGAAAGTCTATGTTGCCATTTGTTTGGCTAACTTTGCTAATAGCATTTAAATGATGTGATACAAAAGCACGGCTACCTCACCCTATGGCTGCTCTCACTATGGTTTAACATCAGACTGCATTGCTGTCCAGCCTCTGGGCCTTTTCTCCAAACACAGCTTGGGCTAAGAATCATCACTATACAGGATGCTTGCCAATGTTTGTGTTTAACATTGTGCAGAAACTTTTGTTCTGCTGATAATGATAATGTGCTATACCACAAAGCTTGTTAGTTTCAAGAAATTGAATTCGATTTAAAATACAGTTGAGTGTTTTTTTTGAAAATCCAAGAAATATTTTGAGGTTTACTGTGAGTTGTTGGTAAGAAAAACATTTTGATTGCACATTTCACTTTCCAAATGGCTTGTTGATGCTAACTTTCAGTATGAATGACTTTGTACCTATTAGCGTGCAAACCGCTAATTTCCAATACCAGCTTGGGAATATGGGTGGAGTCTATCTCAGCAGTGCTGACACAATATAGGAAAAATACCCACTTCAAAGATCAGCCTATCACAAAACACTCACATGCATACTCACATGTACTGTTGGTCAGTTCAGAAAAGCTAGGGAACCCCACATGCACATCTTTGTGGTGTTGGGGAATATAAAATCACAAAATGGATATATACATTGAGTAAGCCAGAAATCAAAACCAGCTTTGAGAGCAAGTGTGGCACTGTCCCCACCGTCTCCCAGCAGAGGGCGATATTGTGTGAAATTTAGGTAGTAAGCTCGCCTCAGTAATGTGATATACAATGATAAAATGTTTATAACAAAATTAACAAAGGTTTGTCATGATCATATTTTGCATGGTGTGTTCAATGTAATTTCTCATGTAGAAAAATATTTCTTTTTGGAGTATGTGAATGTTTTTTCTGCCTGGTGTCACCAGTCTGCTTCTGGGTCGCTTGGGCAGCCCTCTCAAACCTGCAGTGTCATTGCCATGCCCTTGCTCAGGTGTGCTGTTATGCAGCTTGAACTTTTCAGTTACACCTTGAGCCTTAAAGTCTAGAGTCCTTTTAAACTACCCATTTGTTGATTTAATGGCCCAATGTGAACTTGTATGTCTTGCTGTTTTGGAGTAGTAGTCACCATTATCACAAGTTATATTTATGACTTATCAACAACCCGATTTATCACTTTGCCCACTGAACAACAGTTGAAATTTATGAATGTGTATTTGTGTTTTTGCTTTCAGTGTCGAGTATTTGACATTGATATTGAGATATCTTTTAATATTGTCATCTGGTGGTTTTACTATATGACAATATATTAGTAGATACTTATTTTGATGATTTTTTTTATGTTGGCATTTTATTAACATCAGTGATTTTAGACTAGTGCATTGTAAAATGCATTATATCTTCCTTACTCTGTCATGCAAGGTTTCCAGGAAGCCGTGTCCATCCTTAGATGACCACCAACTGCATTACCACCTTTGCTTTGATCTTCCAGTACTCATTCCATGTGGCTCCAAAGATCTTTTTCTCTGCCACATCAGTTGCCTGCACATTGAAGCTGCTGACTGTGCCTAACGCTACCCAACTGGGGCACAGGCAACACCATTTGCATGCACTTTTCACAATGCTGTAAGCTGGTCCAAGCCAGAATCTTTCCAAAGACTCACCAGGAGCCACATACCCAAGCCAGTGGTTTTACATAGTAGAATGGGTCTTGTATGTTATGCTCTTTAGGTGCTTATCATGTGTCTCTTTCTGTTTCACTCACTCACACACTCCATGTTTCATGCCTTCTCAAGATGGTTCTACCCCTTCTCATAGCATCTCTCTTTCCCTGGTTTGAGTTAGCCCACCACCATTTTCATGCTAGAAATGCCACTAGAAACCAGTTATAACTGATATTTCCCACAGTACAATGTGTCAGTTAAAAAAAAAAATGCAAAAAAGACCACAGACAAAAGGGAGTTGCTTTATAAGACAGATGGAGGTGAGCCTGTAACAATGTTTTCTAGCAGTATAAACACTGTATTATTTTTGCTGTTTTTCCACATTTGTATCAATCATATCCATCTCATCAAGAGACAGTGCAAATGGGACTTTACTATTTTTGCCATTGGAAAAAATTAGATAATGTAGATTAGGAAATGTACCTTTGAAACAAGTGTACTTAACACCTGTTTATTTTGTGGGTTACATAGTCCGTTTCCACAGAATTACAGTATTTTTTTCAGACTTCTTGAAGGCCCCCTTTCCTTTTCCTTATTGCTGCCGTTTCAGGCTAACTCATTTTTGAACTGTATTGAAGATATCTATTGCTTCAGCTTATGACACCAGCACACCTGCTTTTGTGGATTACAATAAACTACTTGTATGGAGGATAATGCACAGTATTACCTGTGTTGTGTGAACCTGCCAGCCAGCCGTTCAGGTTCCATTGAGCTGCAGGTTTAAGTTTCAGGACCAAATTTAGGCTTCAGGCTCAGTGATTTAAAACAAGGGTATAACTTACAAATCATTCAGCTCTGAAAACTCTTTGAATAATGAATTGTTTAGACAGTATTGGGATAGAAATATCTGCTCCCCATATATATATATATATATATATATATATATATATATATATATATATGTATGTATGTATGTAATAATTATAGCGCGATTATAGTAAAGGTGTAATCAGAGATTACCAAAATGTATTGCTTGGGAATGGAATTCCATGCCCGAGAACTGAATAAAAACTGGTTTGTTTAGTTTTAAGTATCAGGCTTTGTGTTTAACAGAGAAGCCTTTATACTGTAGCGTCAAATGTACCTGACATGTCTGTTTTTTTTAACTGTATTTTTTTCCAACATTAAATGTAAAGAAACTGTTGTAGAAAACAAGCATGACTTCTAAAGTATTGCTTAATGTAAACATAAATAGATTTTTCTTTACTCTAAAAAATTACTAATATTTTATTGGGCAGAGCTGAATGCTGACTTGTGAAGAATAACTGCTGTATTACGAATCCAGGTGACTTCATGATCAGATTGGCTCTACCCAGTGAATAAATTTAAATTGACTTTAGCTCAGGCATTTTTATTTGTTTAACATTCTGAACCATGTGGCTCTGTTTGATGAAGGTCATTAATTGTATGTTTGTAATTGTTTGTGTGAGGATTTGCTCATTGCTCTGCCCATAACCACTCCTTTCAAGCTTTTTCATAGTAGGATTTAAGTTGGACTCTGAGCCTCTCCCTCCCTCCACAGGGCTGTCTTGTTTTTATTTTGTGTGTACCAGAGCTTTGTTGGGTTTATTGGTGTCAGGTGTGTTTTAATTACATTAATTATAGTGCAGTTAGGGTTAATATGGTGATGCTACCACCATATTATATTGGACTACATGAGTTCCCTTGTGGTAGACTACCTGGACCCACTGCAGTTTACCTAAAGATTGGAGTGAAGAATGCAATTTATCTGACTGTCCCACAAGGGTTTTCTCATCTGTTATTTGATTTCTCCAGTGCCTTCCATACCATTCAGCCGTTTCTGTTAAGGGGTAAACTCAGAGATATGCAGGTGGAAGAGCCTTTGGAGTTCTCGATAGTGGATATATGCCTGGCAGACCTCAGTTTGTGAGACTCAAGGGCTGTTTCTGATATGGACGTGAGCAACACTGGAGAAGCACAGGGAACAGTCCTTTCTCCTTTTTTCTTCACTCTGTACACCTCCGACTATAAATATAACACCAGGTTATATCACTTTCCTGAAATTCTCAGGTGATTCTGCACTTATGGGGGTCTATTAATAAGGGGGATGAGTCAAGTGGAGAATTTTGTTTCTTGGTGCAAAGAGAATTGTCTGCATCTTAACATCAGTTAAACCAAGGAACTGATTATTGACTTTTCAAAGCATCAAAGAAATTCTATGCCCAGTCACTATTCAAGTACTGGATATAGAGATGGTCCACTCCTACAAGTACTTGGGGGTCTACATTAATAACAGGCTGAAGTGGTCTCAGAACACAGAGGAACTATATAAAAAAGAAAAGAGCAAGCTCTTTTTCCTTAGCAGACTGTTTTCCTTTAATATGGGAAGTGACATCTTTCACGTCTTCTACAACTCTGTAGTGGTATACTGTGCCGGTAACATCAGTTTAAGAGAGGCCCACCGAATTAACAAGCTAATTGAAAGAGCAAGCTCAGTTACAGGATGCAATCTGGACCCCCTAAAGAAAGTTGTGAAGTAGAAAATTAAACCAAAACTGAGTGCCGTTTTGAACAATTTGGCACATCCTCTCTCTGACACACTAACACTGAGTACTTTCAGCCAACAAATTATTCAGCAGAAGTGTGTCAAGAAATGCTACTGTGGCTCCTTGATACCAACACCAACACATCTGCATAATGCTTCACTGTACCTACCAAGTCATTTTTAGTCATTCTGGTGTGTATTCAGACCATAGGGTTTGTGTGTGTGTATTTATTTATCTATTTATGTATTTATTTAATTAATGAGTTTCTGTAAAGAACAAATTACCCCCTGGGTACAGATAAAGATTCATCTCTCTATCTGTCTGTCTGCCTGTCTGCTAATTCTGTCTAATCTAATCTATCTAATCTAAAGAAAGACATGACCACTGTCTATGGCCCAGACATTGCTCTGGAAAATATGAAGCCAAAATTTATCAGTTTTACTAGCTGGAAATAGTCATGCTACTGCTAGTTTTGGGGAATATCACCTTTAAAATGCTTAAGAAGTTATTCTGGTTAAGGTCAAGTGTGGAATTATAGTGATGCAGTGAGGGGACCATGTGCTTCAATCATTGTTTAGTCCCCACCTAGTTGTAGACAGGAGAAAACTAGTATGTAATGTGGTAGGTACAATAGGTACTACACAAGGACAGCAAGTAGAGCGAGAGAAGGAAAAAGGTGAATGGATAGCACCAAAAACATAGAAAAAGCATCTGAATTTATTTGTGGGACAGACAAAGCATATAATAGCAACACTTAGAATTATACTTGATAACCAGCAACGTACAGTATGCAATGTCAAATGTTAGAAACAATGAGAGTTTGATCGTTCAGCTATCTATTTTGAAATGGAGAGGAAAGAAAAGTAA
Organism: Polypterus senegalus; assembly: GCF_016835505.1. Taxonomy (NCBI): domain Eukaryota; kingdom Metazoa; phylum Chordata; class Cladistia; order Polypteriformes; family Polypteridae; genus Polypterus; species Polypterus senegalus. The sequence goes on along the minus strand of NC_053157.1, from coordinate 114,278,718 downwards.
TGAGTTACGGTTAAACTGAAAATAAATCAGAAAATATAAAAATAAAAACATAGTGTATCAGCAGACTTAGTATTTTCACAAGTTTCAAGACTTTAGGCACTTTTTGTTGTTCAGTAGAGGCCCTGCGGATTCAGTAACTATGTGAGGTGCACTTTGTAATGCTTTATTGTCATACTGCCTTTTCAAACCTTGTAATATGACAACAATAACATTCTGCTCAGGTATGTAAAAGTGTATTTAATGATTATTATTTTCTTGCAATACATCTCAACCAAGCCTTACAAATTTGGCATAAAGTTTTGGATTGTAGCAGATTTGGAGACAAAGTACATGTGCAATGCAACTCCTTACTTAGGAAAAGATCCCAGTCGTCACACATCAGAAAGACTTTCTGAGACTGTGGTCATAAAGCTTATGGAGCCATTCCTGGACAAAGGCAAGACTGTAACAACAGACAACTTCTTCGCATCGCTTTTGCTGGCTAATAGACTTCTGCACCACAACACAACTCTGCTTGGCACCATAAATAAAGTGGGACTTCCACCAGCAGCTAAAGTCACTTCAGTATGTAAGCAATTCTCTATGCTAGTGTTTAGATCTGCCAGTGCCATGCTGACGGTGTATGTGCCCAAAAAGAAGCTGTGTGTCTGCATTCTCAGTACCATGCACCATAACGTGGAGACTGGGCAAGATCGAAAAAAAATGTTCAAATGACAGAGCATTTTAAAATAGTGACGTTTTCATGAATGGATACGTGTGTTTGCATACACGAGAGAGGTACAGACAGGTTTGATGTCATTCAAGTGGTTACTGGACCATAAAATAAACACTTTCGCAAAGGTATAACAAAACAAGTGTGCTTTTATTCAAGAACTAGCAAAATACCCGCGCTTCGCAGCGGCGAAGTACTGCCTTAAAATTTTTATTAAGAAGAAAATTAAACCTTTTTAAACTGAGGGAAAATATACCAATAATTATTTGTTAAGGATCTCTTTGTATACCACATTTTGAGTTCGGCCCTCCGGTTGTAATATGACCAAGCTGTGCGCTGAGCTTATTCTTGAACATGCAACGTACAGCTGGCCATGTGAACAGTAATCTTGTTTCAGATCTCACAGCTTGGATTGCTGCTGTCATAATCGGTTTGAGTTTCATGGTTTGTTTCAATTACGACAGTATTTGTAGGACTTGTGTTGAAGAGACATTTGGCATCTGTCAAGCGTTGTAAGTATACAACCGGTTTCATCGATAACTTCACATCCAGCTTTTGAGAGTTTAAACATTCATAAACATCAAAGTGTCCACTACTGAAATCGTCACCTGTCAATCTAAGATGTTTAAGAGGCATTGGCGGTTGTCAAAAGGTGTAAAATATTTGGCCATTTCGGTACACTTGAAAGCGACAATCGAACAATTCGGTGGCAGCCATCAACTCACATACAGAACCATAGGTGAAGGGCTTAAGCATTTCACTCTTCTAGTGCTCCTGTGTAGAATAATTATCTCCTGTACTGTCATCAGTCCACACCTTGAACCTGTCCCAGTCATTCAATACATAAGACATAATGTTCCTCCGGATATCAAGAGTGAGCCTGATATGGCCGTGCAATATGTAACAAAGAGAATGGAAAAGGTAGGTGCCATCTCTGGGCATGGAAACCACTCAGTAAGTGACAGTTCTTTGATCGATGTTGATCACCTCGATAGACATGTTAATGGGGGTACGGTTGGAATGATAAAGAAAAATGGGTACCTGAACAATGTAAAGTAAGTCTAAAATACCTACACAATAACTATAATCGTAATAAATGAACAATAAAACAGCGTAGAAGCCGTGGATTAAATAAAAAGGCTGTAGTTATCAGCAGGGAGACGTGAATCCCGTGGCGATGCAAGGAAGGGAATGTAGAGACTGGAGCGACGGACAGCCTTATATAGGCAGGCAGCCAACAAAGTGGGAGGCGTTGGGATGGGGGACCCAACGGCACTTCACACAGTGACCGAGCTGCAGGCTATGGACGTATATATCTACGTAAGTAGGATTCAGTTAGCGTTGGGAACCCACGTACCAAATTTCTTGAAGATGGGCCAATAAGTAACAAAGACCGTTTAAAAGTTCAATATGGCGGCCGACAGTGGCATCATACCCCCGAAATAAGTACCAAATTTCAGCTTTCTACCTACATGGGAAGTTGGAGAATTAGTGACGTTGGAAAGTTCAATATGGCGGCTGACAGTGGCGTCATACCACCGAAAAAGTACGTACATTGGTTTCGGTTAGCGCAGGGAAGCCGCCTACCAAATTTCGTGAAGATGGGGCCATGAATAAGAAAGTTCAACATGGCGGACGTTGTTGATCGTTATGACCGTTACGCGTAGAATTTCGAAATGAAACCTGCTTAACTTTTGTGAGTAAGCTGTAAGGAATGAGCCTGCCAAATTTCAGCCTTCTACCTACACGGGAAGTTGGAGAATTAGTGACGTTGGAAAGTTCAATATGGCGGCCGACAGTGGCATCATACCACCGAAATAAGTATGTACATCGGTTTTGGTTAGCAAAGGGAAGCCGCCTACCAAATTTCATGAAGATGGGGCCATAAATAAGAAAGTTCAATATGGCGGACGTTGCCGACCGTTATGACCGTTACGTGTAGAATTTCGAAATGAAACCTGCTTAACTTTTGTAAGTAAGCTGTAAGGAATGAGCCTGCCAAATTTCAGCCTTCTACCTACACAGGACGTTGGAGAATTAGTGACATTGGAAACTTCAATATGATGGCCGACAGTGGCGTCATACCACCGAAATAAGTACGTACATCGGTTTTGGTTAGCGCAGGGAAGCCACCTACCAAATTTCGTGAAGATGGGGTCAGCCTTCTACCTACACGGGAAGTTGGAAAATTTAGTGAGGGTTTTGCCTTTTATTAGTATAGATAAAACTGAATAACAAAAAACGCAGGTGACGACAAGTTACCAAGAGGACATGATTCACCACTGTTTGTGTGTTTGCTTATATCCCTTCAGTGATATATTTTACAGTTAGAAAAAATTTACACCAGACAATTACAGACTCAAATCATCCATCCATCCATCCTCTTCAGCTTATCCAAGGTCGGGTCGCGGGGGTAGCAGCTTAAGCAGAGAAGCCCAGACTTCCCTCTCCCCGGCCACTTCTTCCAGCTCTTCCGGGAGAATCCCAAGGCGTTCCCAGGCCAGCCGGGAGACATAGTCCCTCCAGTGTCCTGGGTCTTCCCCGGGGCCTCCTCCCGGTTGAACGTGCCCGGAACACCTCACCAGGTAGGGGTCCAGGAGGCATCCTGATCAGATGCCCGAGCCACCTCATCTGACTCCTCTCGATGCGGAGGAGCAGCGGCTCTACTCTGAGCCCCTCCCGGATGACTGAGCTCCTCACCCTATCTTTAAGGGAAAGCCCAGACACCCTGCGAAGGAAACTCATTTCAGCCGCTTGTATTCGCGATCTCGTTCTTTCGGTCACTACCCATAGCTCATGACCATAGGTGAGGGTAGGAACGTAGATCGACTGGTAAATTGAGAGCTTTGCCTTACGGCTCAGCTCTTTTTTCACCACGACAGACCGATGCAGAGCCGCATCACTGCGGATGCCGCGACCGATCCGCCTGTCAATCTCACGATCCATTCTTCCCTCACTCGTGAACAAGACCCGAGATACTTGAACTCCTCCACTTGGGCCAGGATCTCCCCCCCAACCCTGAGAGGGCACTCCACCCTTTTCCGGTTTAGGAGATTTGGAGGTGCTGATTCTCATCCCAGCCGCTTCACACTCAGCTGCAAACCGCTCCAGAGAGAGCTGAAGATCACGGCCTGATGAAGCAAACAGGACAACATCATCTGCAAAAGCAGTGACCCAATCCTGAGTCCACCAAACCGACCCCTTCAACACCCTGGCTGCGCCTAGAAATTCTGTCCATAAAAGTTATGAACAGAATCGGTGACAAAGGGCAGCCCTGGCGGAGTCCAACTCTCACTGGAAACGGGCTCGACTTACTGCCGGCAATGCGGACCAAGCTCTGACACCGGTTGTACAGGGACCGAACAGCTCTTATCAGGGGGTCCGTACCCCATACTCCCGGAGCACCAACCACAGGATTCCCCGAGGGACACGGTCGAAGTCCACAAAGCACATGTAGACTGGTTGGGCAAACTCCCATGCACCCTCCAGGATCCTGCTAAGGGTGTAGAGCTGGTCCACTGTTCCGCGACCTGGACGAAAACCACACTGTTCCTCCTGAATCCGAGGTTCGACTATCCGACGGACCCTCCTCTCCAGAACCCCCGAATAGACTTTTCCAGGGAGGCTGAGGAGTGTGATCCCTCTATAGTTGGAACACACCCTCCGATCCCCCTTTTTAAAGAGGGGGATCACCACCCGGTCTGCCAATCCAGAGGCACTGTCCCGATGTCCATGCGATGTTGCAGAGACGTGTCAACCAAGACAGTCCTACAACATCCAGAGCCTTAAGGAACTCCGGCGATCTCATCCACCCCCGGGACCCTGCCACCAAGGAGTTTTTTGACCACCTCGGTGACTTCAGTCCCAGAGATGGGAGAGCCCACCTCAGAGTCCCCAGGCTCTGCTTCCTCAATGGGGGATTGAGGAGGTCTTCTAAGTACTCCCCCCACCGACCCACAACGTCCCGAAGTGAGGTCAGCAGCACACCATCCCCACCATATACAGTGTTGACACTGCACTGCTTCCCCTTCCTGAGACGCCGGACGGTGGACCAGAATCTCCTCGAAGCCATCCGACAGTAGTTCTCCATGGCTTCTCCAAACTCCTCCTATGCCCGAGTTTTTGCCTCAGCAACAACCGAAGCCGCATTCCGCTTGGCCTGCCGGTACCTATCAGCTGCCTCCAGAGACCCACAGGACAAAAAGGTCCTATAGGACTCCTTCTTCAGCTTGACGGCATCCCTCACCGCCGTGTCCACCAACGGGTTTGGGGATTGCCGCCGCGACAGGCACCGACCACCTTACGGCCACAGCTCCGTCAGCCGCCTCAACAATAGAGGCACGGAACATGGCCCATTCGGACTCAATGTCCCCCACCTCCCTCGGGATGGTGCGAAGTTCTGCCAAAGGTGTGAGTTGAAGCTACTTCTGACAGGGGACTCTGCCAGCCGTTCCCAGCAGACCCTCACAACACGTTTGGGCCTACCAGGTCTGACCGGCATCTTTCCCCATACACACAACCATAAAGTCGATCATCGAACTGAGGCCTAGGGTGTCCTGGTGCCAAGTGCACATATGAACACCCTTATGCTTGAACATGGTGTTCGTTATGGACAATCCGTGGCGAGCACAGAAGTCCAATAACAAAACACTGCTCGGGTTCAGATCGGGGGGGCCATTCCTCCCAATCATGCCCTTCCAGGTCTCACTGTCATTGCCCACGTGGGCATTGAAGTCTCCCAGCAAAACGAGGGAATCCCCAGAAGGTGTGCCCTCTAGCACCCCCTCCAGAGACTCCAAAAAGGGTGGATACTCCAAACTGCTGTTCGGCGCATACGCACAAACAACAGTCAGGACCCTTCCCCACCCGGCGGAGGGAAGCCACCCTCTCGTCCACCGGGGTAAACCCCAACGCACAGGCTCCAAGTCGGGGGGCAATAAGTATGCCCACACCTGCTCGGCGCCTCTCACCGGGGGCAACTCCAGAATGGTAGAGAGTCCAGCCCCTCTCAAGGAGATTGGTTCCAGAGTCCAAGCTGTGTGTCGAGGTGAGTCCGACTATATCTAGCCAGAACCTCTCAACCTCGCACACTAGCTCAGGCTCCTTCCCCTTCAGAGAGGTGACATTCCACGTCCCAAGAGCCAGTTTCTGTATCCGAGGATCAGACCGCCAAGGTCCCCGCCTTCGGCCACCACCCAACACACTGCACCCGACCTCCTTGGCCCCTCCCATAGGTGGTGAGCCCATGGGAAGGAGGACCCACGTTACCTCTTCGGGCTGTGCCCGGCCGAGCCCCATGGGTGCAGGCCCGGCCACCAGGCGCTCGTCATCGAGCCCCACCCCCAGGCCTGGCTCCAGAGGGGGGCCCCGGTGACCCGCGTCTGGGCAAGGGAAAACGTCGTCCACAGTTTTTATTCTTCATTTGAGGTTTGGAACCGTTCTTTGTCTCATCCCTCACCTAGGACCAGTTTGCCTTGGGTGGCCCTACCAGGGGCATAAAGCCCCGGACAACATAGCTCCTAGGATCATTGGGACACGCAAACCCCTCCACCACGATAAGGTGACGGCTCAAGGAGGGGACAGACTCAAATCAAATGTATCTTTTTATTATATAATAGTAATAGCCGCTCACGGCTCAAAACGGGAAGATCCTGGACTCGAACTCGCAACGTTTTGATTCTGAGGCAGCAGTTTTTACCAGGCAACCAGACACGTCAGTACTCTGTTGAATGATATTTAGTCTTGTGTTTTTACTCATTGATAGCAATATGTAAATTGAATGATTTCCTTTTATTTGATTATATTCTTAAATAAAAGTGCACTTGTTTTGTTATATCTTTGTTTGAAAGAGTTTATTTTATATTTGCACTTCACACATTATACACTTCGTTGGCGGGGATGGAATAGCAAGCTGCTTCTTGCTTTTGCTGACTGACACGTTTACAAAACAAAGACACTGATGAAGAGGTTTGAAGGAATTTAAGGTGGCCCATCATTACAACTTTTTTCATAGGCTTCAGGGATTCTAGTGTTAAAGCATGCAATATCAGAGTTGACCATTTATGTCAAGTTATCACCTTTGTTGTATGCTTCACTATGACTAGAACTATAACCTATAATCCTGTAAGTAGTCATTGCTGAAGAACTGTCATTATTATAACACAATAAATCACATTCTCCTGCATGTACTTTCTGATCAGTCAACCTATTTTCAGCTTTCCTGCTACTGCCTTCCTTAAATTCTGTAATGATAGTGTGCGACTAGCAGTGGACGAGTTTTCTCAGGAAAATGGTAAAGGGATAAAGACAATTTGATCAGCCACTGAAGAGGCTTGAATATTTTTTTAAAAAACAATATGTTGATTGATTTCAGGCCCTCTGCCTCTCGCAGGTACCTGTAGCCTGCACAGAAATCCAACCTTGGATATATTTTTCTGTCTTGGACAATTTTGATTGTTTTGTTTTTCAACAGTTTCATTTTTTGTTCTGGTTTTAAAGATTTTATGGCTCTGTTAAGTGATGAAGCATATTTTCAATTGTAGAGATTCTAGTTTTCTTGCAGGACATAATTCTGTCATGGATTTAGAAAAACTTCTTGCTAATGGATTTAGGCTTTATACAAATTAATGTGAGTTCTTTATAGGATTTATGGTGTTAAATGACTTAACATTTCTTTCTGCATAATGTAATGCTTTTGGTTTAACTTTTATTTTGAATAAACAATATTTCTTTTTGCTAAAGTGGTGGAATTTATTAGTTTTTGCTTATATGAATTCATCATGCCAGAGAGATAAGACATGCCACGTGCCTATCCGGATGGGCCACCTCAAATTGGGAACCGAGTGCTGCTGTGCAGTGAATGACGCCTCAGTACCACAGTGACCTGAGACAAAGACTGGACTCCTTTGGTACTATGTCTCTTCGGAGAATCCTTGGGTACCGCTGGTTTGAGTTTGTGTCGAATGAACGGTTGGTCATGGAGTCCTGAATGAGGCACTTTTCCTGCATTGTGAGGGAGTGTTAGTTACAGCACTGTGGCCATGTGGCGCAATTCCCCGAGGGTTATCCGGCTCGCAGGATCCTCATTGTTGAGGAACCAAGTGGTTGGACCAGGGCAAGGGGATGCCCACATAACACCTGGCTAAGACAGATAGATTGTCTTTTCTGAAGGATGGAGCTGGACCGCGTGTCTGCCCTGGGGGTTGCCAACCAGGATCCTGAGCTGTTTGTCATGTGGCAGGTGCGGCAATGCACTGTACCACTGCATGCTCCCCAACCTGACCTGCCCTTATATGAATTAACTGTTTTACTGTTCAAATGGTGGGAACCGCTAGACAATGTTGTTATGATTAAACTTCTGATTGCTTTAAATGGGGTATTCCACCCAAAAATATTTGTGTTTACAGTATGTTATTTACCCCATGTAGTTTGTAGTGATGAATGAGAAAATTTAGAATCTCATGTTTTCGTGCAGAATGGAGAAAGAGGAAAGTTTCTAATACAGAATAAACCTATGGTGATCAACATAGGACAATAGCAAACAGTATCAAAACATCCAGGAAAGAATCTCCTGTTACTCATGTTGCATAATCCACATGTGAAGTCATGCAGTAATATGTTAATAACACCTCAAAAGCATCAATTTTTACAAAACTATCATTACATAAACTATTTCCAAAAAAACACTCTAGGGAACAAAAGTGGAACACACTCGAAGACCCACATCCTTCTCATTCAGTGATCACAAGTCCATCGCAGAAACTACTTATTCTTTGGCTAACATTGTGCTTCTTGTGGTTTTCACAGTGCAAGGCTCACTGAGAGACATGGACAACCAAAGATTAAATGTTAAAGAAAAGTGGGTAATAACGTCAAAAAGAGAGTATGCCTCGAACCTATGCTTATCTAACAAGCAGAAGGTCAGTTAGCCCATGCAGTTTCACAGACCACTGCTAAATAAATCCAGGGTACTCTTGTTTTGGATATGGATATGAATATAAAATGTAATAATGGGAGGTAAGAAACCAGAGCTGGATAGGGTGCCCAGTCCACCACTAGGCCTATTCATGAACACATAGATACTGTAGATCACAAAGGGCTAAATTAGAATTGCCAATACACCTACCATCTATATTTTTAGAATACACTATAAAGCAGCCCTGGAGTAACTGGGGAAAAAACTGTTCAGACATACGAGGAAAATGCTAAGTCCACATAGGCATTGAGCAGGTCCATGATCTGTGAGGCAGAAAAATATAGTGGTGGTTCCATTTTGTTTGGCCACATGAAGAAAACTAAAAATAATTAATCTACTATAGCCTTAGTATATAGCTTATATGAAATTGTATTTTAGAATGCCTTAACAGTAGTAGATATCCCTATGTAATTGTTTTGCATCACTTTTATTAAGAAATCGTGACACTTAAGACTTAAATAGTTTTACAAGAACGTTTTCATACTAAAGAGTAAAACATTGACCATGGCCCTGAAAAGAAACATCATTCATCTAAACTAAATATGTGGGTGAACTGAGCTGACTTTGTGCATCAGGCTTTCTCTTCCAAATATTCTTTAATTACTGCCTGGTAGAAAAATCTGAGTTTGTATGTCATTTGCCATCATCAACTGACAATGTAACCACCACATTTAACCATACTGTAGAAGATTTGACAGTTGTTGGTAAATGCTTCCAATTTCTACCTGTAATGTAAAATTACTGGTACATTTGTGAAAATTAATATTTAGTAAAAAATTATTTAATAGTTGAGTGAAATTATTCTTGCATAACTGCAACGTGGATAAACAAGCAAAGCAAAAGGAAAACCTGAGAAGCAAGACACAAGCAGCATATAAAACATTCCTTATATTCACAGGACTTTCAGTGGAAATTGATCAAAGCTAGAATTCGAGAAATAGTGCATTATTAAAACAGAAACACTCCAGAGGCAAGAAAATGTTTAAAGTTCTATCTATTTTAAGGAGTGTTTCTGGTGCTAAATAGTGAAATACCAACATGATTATAATCATAGACCTAGAATCTTCATATACAGCACAAACTTAGAAAAGGGAGACAGTGTTTTAGAAAGAAGGATCAGGAGAATGAGACATAGTAAAAAAAAAAAATCACACAAATTTCATAGCCAAAAACTCAAACTGCACTTTCACCAAACCCAAAACCAAAAATTGGGGTTGGTGAAAGTGCAGTTTGGGTTTTTATTAAATGCAACGCGTATGTAGGCTGTGGTTTTTCCCCCAATTTCTTGCACGCTAATCTCAATGCAGAGCACTGTTTAAATTGTGTAGTATGTGCTGTCTACTCAGTATAATGATGTTATTTATACAGTATTATGTTTTATGTCCTGTAAATAAAAATAAAGATTGTCATTTGGTTGAATACTGCATTTTTCTTTGATGCGTTTGCAGGTTGGTTCTAGATGGCGGCATATATGTGGGCAGTAATTTCTTGTCAGGCCAGGGGTGCTGTGGACTTCAGTTCCATCCCTGCTTACAAAAGAACATGCAGGTCCTAACCTTAAAACAGGCAATAACAAAGGACCAATGAGGCCTTGAGTAACCTGGAAAAAAAAAACTATGACTGCTCTTTGCAAGCATTGTAGAGAAGGTGTGTTGCCCACATTAATAACCAGTGCTCAGCTTTTTAAAGATATCTCTCCAAAAAAAACTGTCTGAAAATGATTTAAGAGTAAATTCAATTGAAAGCACTGAGGACCACGTATAATATAATCGTGAAATGTGTACTCTGACATTGATGTGATGTATCTTCTATCTTCTACAGACTGTGCTGCCCATCTAAACTGTGCTGAAATCTAAGTAATCAACATATACCTCATGCTTATTATCTGATATATGGGCTGTGCATCAAGTCCTGTATAATAATATGCACCTGATCGATCCCTTTCTTTTGCGATGTCCTTTTCCTCTCCAGATAAAGCTGCCCATTTCCTCTTGCCATTGTTCGTTGAACTGACCTCTTTTACGCCCATAGTCAAAGTGTTTCGCTGGGAAAATGCAGCAGTGGTTGCTACCACATTGGCGATTCTAGCCTGTTTGTGTCAAGGCTTAGGTTTCCCAATGTGTGTGTCGATTTACTGTTATTTTTACTCATCCATTGCCCACCAGTCAAAGTTATCAATCAATAGCATTACAGCTATAAACCTCGTTCACGTGTCCTCAGCTGGTACAGGATAGTTGCTACCATGAGGACGTTGCCAGCATATACTGTAACATCCACCAGCAGAATAGGCTTTTAAGAGCAATTCCCTTATTCGTAGACCCCTATTTATGATATTTATTATCATTTTTATTTTTTTTTCCTCCTCCTGCTACGTGTTTTGCATGTTTTATATTTTTCTTCCTAACCTTAGCAATCAGATGGACTCACAAATACACAGACGCACACGTGGCCATTTGTCCTTTTATTAAGGTGAAAAAGTAAAGAAGTATGTTGAACAATGACAAAAAAAGGCTTGTGACCTGCTATACAGATAAAGCTACATGGAGATGAATGTGCTATTCTCCTGCTGACACCACTAAGATGTCTTCTTACTCACAAGTAACTCAGGGCACTAGAGGTGTATATTAACTCTGACATGTAATCCTGTCAGCCTGTTAGATATGTGCCCTTTGACAAGCAGCTGTGTTTTACAAAGTACTGTTAATGTTAACACCCATGGTATATTTACCTGAAAATATGTTTCTTTGTGGAGCAGCCATTATTTGCATCAGGGCCTTTGCCTCGTGTTCACTGAACTAGCTGAGCTCCACTGGCATTATTATAACCATTACTTGAAGCCTTTAAATTGTGTTACAGTTCTTTGGCCTTTCTTGGAAGGTAAAAACACCAATACTTCACCTCTCTCAAAAATGAATCTTGTAACGTTCAAATCTAAATCCAAAAAACAGTCATCAGCAGTGAGAAAAATCCTTTTACAGTGGTCATAATAGAAATGATACTAAGAAGAAAGTGACGTGGACAGAAAAATTGTGGGCCACATACTGTTCTGTACCCTGGAAAAAAAGTCCATTAAGAATGTCTGTTGTCATCATAAGTTATGTGATACCATAATAAATTAATAAAAATTGTACTCCAGAAGAGATTGCATTGCTTTAAGCGGCTAAATATTTAACATTTTTGTTCAATGTACCTTGAATCTATTGTTAGCTACATGAGCCTATTAAATGATTAGGAAATATAAAACCACTTCTCCTGGCTGACAAGCATTCCAGTGGTGATTAATTCCAGTAATGGACCTCTAGTGTAACAGGTGCCCAGTCGTAATGAGTCAGCTCAGTGCAGAATTCCTTGCCATGACAGTTTGCACAGATCCCACTAAATGTCCAAAAGTTGCAGTATTTGTAACTTGACTTTTAAACTTCACTATTCTGATTTTGCCCTATTTGATTCTTTAGCAATTTTCTTTCAAAAAGTATTGATTGGCAGCATGTTTTAACCTGTTGCTATGTAATTAATAAGAAATCAGAGGAAAAGTGCTGAAAACTTTTTTTCAGCCTTTAGTTGTTATGACATAACATTTTATAAATGATTCCCATCAGTTTCAAATAACTCATCAGGGCTTGAAATTTGATGTGGGACTGCTCGTATCACACACAAAGTTAGTAATTTCTAAAAATTCTAATTTTGTTCTTTAAAAGAAACTTCAGTAAACTTTGCTAAATTGAAGGCTGAAAAGAGGCTAATGTATATTTTTGCACTTCAATAATACAGAAATTAAGGAACTTGGATTGTTCAATGAGTTTGTTTTCTGGTTTGTTCTTTTGTATTTGCTGAACTCACAGACAGACAGATACTTTATTGATCCTGAGGGAAATTTAAGTACCAGTAGCCAAAGACTATACCAAGTTAGATACAAACATTTAATTACATACCACAAATAACATTAAGTATGTACACTGGGGTTGGAATCTTACAGTTCAATACAGGTAATGTAGATGATGTATATAACAATGCCATGCAGTGGGACTTGTGCAAATAACATTACTACCAAAATGACAGGTGGGACATAATAACAAAGTAACAAATGTTAAAGTGACATAATATTAAAGTAAAAAAAATATAAAGTGGCGTGGCTTATGTTGATAGGAATAGGATAACATGTTTAAAGTGACACATTTATAATAATAAAAAAAAGGTTATACAGCAAAGACGATTTGTGGCAGTGTTGAGAAATTTAAAGGTACACACAATCATCAGTTCTTTAAAATGTTTATAGTGGGATTACTGCCTTTAATCCTGAATCTGAAAAGTAAGAATCAGTGTCACACACAGATTACAAAGAGTGTTCAAGGATAGCTTGAGCATTATGAAAATTGGCTGTAGATGGCTGCCATCTCTCTAACTCTGAAAAAAAGGACATTTCTGTAGAAAAATGAACTTTCCCTAACATACTACAATTCACTTTTGCATTCTGTTATGGTGTTTTATAAATGTATATTTAGAAAAGCAAATATTTTCACTGGCAAAGTAGTAATAGTCTTAGTTATTCTCAAACTCGCTCCATTGCAGAAGTGCAGAGTGCAAGAGCCTATCCCGGCTGTACTGGGTATAATACAGAAAAAGGTCCTGAGTAGGGTACCAGTCCATGAAAGAGTCCACTCACATTCACACTGGGACCTTTTAACTAAACTAGAGTACCCAGAATAAAGATACAAGGAGAACATGCAGTCGTCTCACTGGTGATCAGATGCTGTATTTGAGCCCACTAAAACTGGCAATGCAATGAGGTTTACTACTCTAGCACCTGAGCTAAAACTCCTAACTTAATAACAGTCACACTTAGCACTCTTACATGCACATCAAAAACCCGATTATTCACAGAAATCTGATTTTCTTTCTTTTTTTTTAACATTTTATTGAATTAATTAAAAGCAAGTAACATTCCATACAAGCAAGTCAAACTTGACAAAACAAACTTCAAATCAACTCCCATCAATGAGAAACAGGGTAAGGTCAACAGCCAGAGTAAAACTTTAAGAGTAGGAAAAAAAGGGGAGAAAATCATTTTCCCCCATTAAATGCTTATTTAAATGTTATTGATTAGATCCTGCCAGGTTTTAAAAAAGTTTTACACAGATCATCTAATTTCAAATAGTATATAACATCAGTTGCACTGACTTAAAAGAGATGGGTTAGCTTTCTTCCAGTTGAGCAAGATAAGTCTATGTGCTAATAGTGAAGTAAAGGCAATTACAGTTTGTTTGGCTTCTCCACTTTCTGACTTCTAAAACGCCATGTAAACCCTTATTCCAGTTAGAGAAACTTATTGGCGTCTTTGGAACCTGGTTAAGAGAGAGATTTCTCTGCAAATAATCAGATTACATGGCCGTGTAAACACATTACCGGGTTACTGATCGTTGCACTTTGTCAGCCTGTGCATGTATTTGCTTCACACACCTTTTCAGCAGCCATGGGTAGAAGCGTCTGCAAATTGCATTTCCTGGAGCAGATGTTTGGGTGCTTGCAATACTTCTTCTCCAAATATTCTGTCTCAATAGTCCAGAAATCGATAAATTTACATTGATGAATTGAACATACAGTACTAAACTCAGCAACACAAGCTAGAGAATGGTAGGGTAACACATTAAAAGTATTGCATGTTATGTAGTTCGATTACTTTTTAAAGTATATGAGTAATCATAACGCAAAACTTATCGTAATGAAGTAAAAAATACCTGCAGCATTATGTTTCCTGCACCACTGGGTGTAAGAGGAGAAGCATACGTATCGGGTCCTTTGCAGGGCTCAGTCACACAACAAAGCCATGTGTAATCCAGTAAGAGAAGCCTATCAATACAGAGTCAGTATGATGAAATATATTTATAAAATACAAGAAAATGATCACAGGTGTCTTGCTTATTTTCAAATTCCCGGTTGTCAATGGAGATGTTTAACTTTTTTTTTTTGTGTGCAGTTTAAATATGTCCGAGTATTCTGACATAGAAGAACTCCATAAGATTACTTGTGTATGTAAATGTGAATTATTAAACCAGGTGTATGTCTTAATCAAGTTATTCACATTAACCTGATTATGTGTGTGCATGTAAATCCATTGACTTGCAACTTTATACTGATTGCTTGATTGTCTTAAAGCTGCAGAAAATTATACTGTAACATGGAAAATATTGTAGTATGGATAAAAAAATATATCTTTTCTTTGCATATTCTCTCTTAAATTCACTATTTTTTTTTGTATTATTGTACTGGTGCATTTTTTTCTAGTCAAGTTGAGTAGAAATTGCTACATGCTAAATGTATGTAAAGTTACAAGTGCTGAAATAACAAACTTACCAGCCAGTCTTTCAAATAATGTATATACTCAAAATTGTATAATCTACTGTAGACATAAGAAACAATAACTTGTCACATTTAGAACATGCCTGAAATATTAAAGCTCTTTTTAAACTGTTGGTGTTTGACCTCCTCAAATACACTTAAATTCACCTCTAAAATATAGTCGGATATCCTCCACTTATGTTAAATTTAATTGGGAGAATTTCATAAAAAAGCACCCTCATGTATTCATTGAATTAGGCTGAATGGAAAGCTATGGCAGTAATGTGAGTAATGTGTAAATGTTGTCATTGACTAGATTACAACTGCTCAAAAAAATTAAAGGAACACTTTGAAAACACATCAGATCTCAATGGGAAAAAGAAATCCTCCTGGATATCTATACTGATATAGACTGGGTAATGTGTTAGGAACGAAAGGATGCCACATCGTTTGATGGAAATGAAAATGATCAACCTACAGAGCCCTGAATTCAAAGACGCCCCAAAAATCAGAGTGAAAAAATTATGTGGCAGACTAGTCCATTTTGCCAAAATTTAATTGCAGCAACTCAAAATTGTACGCAGCACTTTGTATGGCCCCTGTGTTCTTGTATACATGCCTGACAACATCGGTGCATGCTTCTAATGAGATGACAGATGGTGTTGTGGGGGATCTCCTCCCAGATATGGACCAGGGCATCACTGAGCTCCTGGACAGTCTGAGGTGCAACCTGGTGGCATTGGATGGACCAAAACATAATGTCCCAGAGGTGTTCTATTGGATTTAGGTCAGGAAAGTGTGGTGGCCAGTCAATGGTATCAATTCCTTCATCCTCCCGCCACATGAGGCCTGGCATTGTCATGCCCGGGGGGAACCCACTGCACCAGCATAGGGTCTGACAATGAGTCCAAGGATTTTATCCCGATACCTAATGGCAGTCAAGGTGCCCAGAGGAGCAGATACCGGTCCTGCTGATAAATAAAGTATCTATCTATCTATCTATCTATCTATCTATCTATCTATCTATCTATCTATCTATCTATCTATCTATCTATCTATCTATCTATCTATCTATCTATCTATCTATCTATCTATCTATCTATCTATCTATCTATCTATCTATCGTTGGGTTAAGGACCTTCTACAGCCCTGTCCAGCTCTCCTAGAGTAATTGCCTGTCTCCTTGAATCTCCTCCATTCCCTTGAGACTGTGCTGGGAGACACCTCAAACCTTTTGGTAATGGCACATATTGATGTGCTATCCTGGAGAAGTTGGACTACCTGTGCAACCTCTGTAGGGTCCAGGTATCGCCTCATGCTACCAGTAGTGACACTGACTGTAGCCAAATGCAAAACTAGTGAAAAAACAGTCAGAAAAGATGAGGAGGGACAAATGTCAGTGGCCTCCACCTGTTAAACCATTCCTGTTTTGAGGTTCATCTCATTGTTGCCCCTTTTTCATTAACACCAAAGTAGCTGAAACTGATTAACAGACCCCTCTTGCTAATTAACTGATCAGGTCAATATCCCAGAAGTTTCCCTGACTTGATGCTACACTCTAATTAAAGTGTTCATTTAATTTTTTTGAGCAGTATATTTTGTTTACTACTTAAAGAAACATTACATACATAAATATTTTCTGAATGATATATTAAAAAAGAGAAATGCATTTGTTTTAGCAGCAACACAAAATCAGAAAATATAGTGCAAGACAGTAAAGAAGATTGCAAGCTGTTGCATGCAAGTGCAAGACACTAAATTATAAAGAAACTATAAAATACAAATAGAATGGCGCTAATGCTGATTTGCTTCATTACAGCAAAATTTATTACTGTAGGCATCCATATGAATGCATACCTAGGTGAATACCAGTAAAGCGTTCTGCAAAACCTAGAAAAAGTGTGAAGGGAGTGTGAAAGAAGAGCACCTTTTGGTGTCTCACAAAACTCATCATAGAAATCCAACTCCCAAATGACTAGTACAAAATATAAATGGAACAGACAACATCAAATCAAAACCCTAGTCGTCTCTTCCAAGTCTTGACTTTTCATTCCTAAGTTGCTTGTCATACACACTTGCCCAGTTCTCCAATTTAACCATCCCAGTCTCCCTTTTCATATCCCAACACTTTATTTCCTCTCAAGATCGTGGTCTCTCATTCTCCCACCAGTGAGGCTATGTCCCAAATCATCTCCTGAAAACTGACTCAGTGGGTCTGCATGCGATCAAGGCGACTTTGAACACTGTCACAAGTTCATTTCCAGGCCAGTTTTGAGTACATCACTTTTTGAATATAAGAAGATCAGGTAGTTACTCCCCCTAGCCACCCTTGGATCTGTCTGTAGGTTTCTGGGATGCCTGCTTTCATTCTAATCGACGACAAATTATAAGACTTCATCATTAGTGTACTGCTTGTGTTACTGTGACTACATACTATATAGGCAAAAAGCAGATAAAAATACCCTGAAGCTTTACCTAATACTATCTACCTTTTCATGACTGTTTATACGAATGTACATAAAAGAGTGTTTCCTGAACACAAATAGCCACCCATTCTGAGGCAAATTCTTTTACTGGCTTACATTTACAAATCAAGCTTCCCACAGCTTACATGTCCTTTGGCAGTTTCGGGATTCGTCTATTTTCAGCAAGATCCTGACTTGGGATTCGGGGAGGTGGACTTTCATATTTTATAAGGCTAGTGCAAAACTCCAGGGTGCATACCACATTGTAACCTTAAGGGATACTGAGTGCTGAATGGCAATCTTTGAGACAAAGGCAGAATGAAATCTACTAAAGCTGCCAAATCTTTATAGAGACATGATGTTACTAGGCTGCCCACTTCAAAGTGATGTAATTGGCCGCCACAAAAAACATGACTTAATGCTTGCCAAATGAGGAAAGATCCATAATAAAATGTTTAGAGGTCTCTAGTGTGTCAGACTTCGTCTTAGAGGCTGTTTTGTGACCTGTGGAGGATGCAAGCCCTGTTGCATTAGTTATTTTGCTTTTGTTGTTTAAAGCACACAAATGGTTTTCACTTATTTAATGTACTTGCCTTGTTTTTTGGATTTTAAATTGCTGGCAAATAACAGGCCTGTAGTGATTGTGTTCCTTATTTGTGTGTGCTATATACATGCAGAGAGGTGGCTTGTTTTCATTCTTTCCTTCATATGTTTTCATTCCGTTCCGAGTTATTTGCCTGCACACAGATTTCTAGTCATTTTCATTCCCCTCCAAATTGGCAGACTTAAATCCAGTAACTTAATATCATCCCACCTAGGATTTATCAGTATGACATCTAAGTAGTTCAGCTTTGTGTATTAGTGACGGAAGGTGACATTTTTGCGTGAGAGGGTCAAAATTCAATCCAGCATAACATTGTGCTGTTTTTTGAAAGTCACACCTGGCCCTTTTTTTTTTTTTTTTTTCTTTTTCTGATGTTTTCATCGTAGTGAACTCAAACCGCAAATTGTACCTCCGCAGGTTACGCTACCAGTCCTTGGAGAAGAGCTGTATATTTTGGCACAGATTCAAACCTCCCTGTCACGCGACTTACCTTCATTCAACGGGGAGATGACTGCATCTGGATTTAATATGGGCTCTTTGGCTGCAGCGGCAGCACTTTCGTTACTTACATGGCTTTGTTTCGCTGCTGCCTGTGTCTTTCTCTCTCTTGGCTTAGTGTCCCTGTGTGGCTGGGTGGAGTGGCCTTTTTAACTTTCTAAATAATAGCTTCCTCTTCCACCTCAAGTTTTGCTCTTGCGAAGTCTGCCAGATGCTACTCCAAAGCAGTAATTAGGACTTTTGAGGTTTCTTGACTTTTTCTGTCTTGTATTTACTGTTTAATTTGCTTTTATTTCCACTATAAATGTTTTACTTCTGATACTACCATTTTTTTATGTAGATTAGAAAAGATGCCTTAGCCATAAGAAACCACTGGGGATATTTAATGAAGTGATTGCTCTAAGGAGCCATCTTGTCTTCCAACACTGTGGAAAGTATTCTCACTTTCCTTCAAATACAGAAAAAGGTCTGAATATTTTTCTGGCCTTGCCTGGTTGTTGTCTTTATGGGGTTTACATGTTCTCCCTTTGTCCATATAGATATTCCTATGGCTGTTCTGGTTTCCCTCCCACATCTCAAAAGATGTGTAGATTAGGTAAATGGTGACACTAAATTGGCCCCTGTGTGTTAAATGGGAGTCTCCTCAGGGGTTCATACTTTACACCCAGCACTGACAGGATAGACGCAGAACCCTGCCAACGATGAACTGAATCAAGCAGGTTTGAGAATGTTTGTTTGCTTCATATTTTTGCTGTCTAAAATTATGTTGATTGGATGTTGATTGGAATTGGCTCCAGCAAATCCCTGTGGCCCTGTGTTAGGATATAGCGGGTTGGATGATGGATGGATGGATGATTGAATATTGCAGTCTTTCAGATGTTTGTAATAAACCAGAGTAAGGGGAGACCACTCATTGGTTTGAGGAGGATTTTCAGACTTCACCTGACTTGATTTGAACCCAGAATTCCAGAAGTACCGTATGAAACAACAGTTAAACTTGTTGGTTTGTGCTCAGGAATTCACTCAGGCCCCAGTTGCTCATCCTACCTGAGACAGCAACATGGCAGGCCTCAAACTCGGGGCCTTGGGATTACAGACTAGCCTTCTTTGCCACTGTCTCCTTTAGCACAACTAGATAAGCAGCTGTTTAGTGTCCTGTCAGTCCTAGGTTCACAGCCAACCTCCATGTGTGAGGATGTGAGGAACACTGTGATTGGGCCCAAAACCAGTTTCTTTCTGATGACATCACTACACCATTCTACCATCAATCATTTAACCTGAGTTATTCAGTCCCTGGGGTTGTGGGCAGCCTGGGCCTACCTAAGCAACATCATGCACTACCCTTGAGAGCCTAGTTAATGACGCAGGCCCATAGCTTATCTAGGCAGCAATTGGCACATGGCAAGAATCAGCTCTTGACAGAGTGCCAGTCCAGTCTTTGTTTTATTTAGTATTTCTAATTGCATTGTAGGATGAAAAATCAATTAGGTGGCACATCTAGGAAACAAGAGCAGAAAATTAAAAAATGCCCTTTCTTTCCATGAAATACAGTATACTACTGTTATGTGAAGTTCAATTTTGTTGCCAATTCGGCTTTGGCTTCCAAGTTTAGAATGTGCATTTTGGTCTTTATAATAATAATAATAATACCACAAACATCCAGCTCAGTTTCCAGGACTACACACAACTTGACATCTTTCTTTCATTGCAGTCCTAGTGAGTTTATACACTTTCCAAATGACAGGGCCAATTGGAATATGTCTCTGATTACAGCCAAGCAAAGAAGTCTAAATAAGCTTGACTGTGCTTGATTTTTGCCAAAACCAATGTGACTGTCATATATGTTGAATGAGAAAGCACTAGCCTCTAGAATTTCCACTGAAGTTTCATCTGTTTGTCTGTGTTCCATCCAGATCCATCACACTTGCTTACAGGAGACCAGTTTAGAAATCCACAAGAGCACGGGGAGAACAAACTCCTCAAAAAAAGCAATCACAGCTCTTTGGTTTAGCTTGCACCAATAACAGGTACAACTATGTCTGTCATGTCCCACAATAATTATGGACTTGTTTTTATTAAATAAAGAGTACTTGATGACATTTAGCATAAAATACTAAATAAGATCTACAGTGGCCATCATTTACTAAAGAAGTATTTCAAATGAGAAAATGCATTCCATGCCCATAAATTTACTACTAGGGTGCATCAGCCATCTGTCCACTTAAAAAAGTTTGTGGTTGCAAGATCAAGACTTACGGTAGCAGTGTCATGTGCAAGGCAAGAACTACTGTTACTCTGATGGAGATGCCAGACTGTTGTAGGGCATACTGACGCATGCATATATCAGCTTAGTCACTCTGGAACAATTTAGATTCACCAGTCACGCAGACCTTTATAATGTAAAACATTGTTTTACTTTAAACGTAATGGAAGAGAAAGTTGAATGTAAAGACATTTAACTTAGTAAACAAGCCAAAGAATTGTTGTGCACTTTGCTATTATTACAGAAGTGGAGTGTAGTGTGCATTTCATTTTCACATGCATTATTTAACATTGATATAAATTATACTTCAAAACAAGCTCTAACAAACTAAGCATTAAAATGTTTATGACAACAATAAAATGGTGAATGTGCCATATTTGTTCAGGTGTATTCCACGTGTTTTAGAGGGGAAAAAAAAACAGCATGTTTGTGTCTAGGAAAACCATGGCGTTCTTATGTGGCAGATAATTAGATTCAGAAGAATTGTTGGGACTATGGGGGCATGAGGGAGCCTCCAGCTGCACACCATTAAATTAATGTTATATTGTAAGAGTTGAAAGTTTTCATGCTGCTATAAGTGAATCAAAGTTAATGCAGCAAATGTAATTTTTTTATTAAGTCAATGTTATAAGATAAACAATTACGTCAAAGTGAAGTCATGAATGGCAAATCAGAAATGAACTGCAGAATGCAGTTTCTGTATGTGCCCTCCAAAAACATGTGTTCCTGACTAACATATAAACAGTGCTGCAGTTAACGTATTAAATGATGCATAGTGTCTAGCAGTGTCTTTAAGAAAAAGGCTTCAGATAAAAACATTTGTTTTTGAGCTAATGGCCATGATTCTACTTCCTGCTGATATACTTTATTAACCCCCACTCTGATTAACAATTTAACAGATTTTACAGTTCTTTATTTTGTTTGAAGCTCCATTGTCCACCTTAACCAGACTCTTTCATTTTAAAATTACAGTAGAAGTGTATACACACTGCCAAAATAAAATATTACCGTTACTTGATGTGAAAAACAAAATGAGTACAAACTGTATGAGCCTGTTGTTCTGATCCATGACTTTGATAATAAAACATTGGATGCTAGCTTGGCAGTTTTTATGAGTGAACATTACAGCTTGAATAAAATGTCCATTAGATACAATCCATTAAACCACTTATAAAACTGCTGATAAAGAATGGAAGATTTATTTAGTCACACATGATAAATAAGACCAAAAAAAAAAAATAACCACAAAGAACTAATCAGTAACATTCTTCCACAAGAGTTGGACAAATAAAAACTCTTAATACCTTAAAGTTGAATAAAAATTCAAAATCAATCCAGAGGCCAATCTGTTAAAGCCAGCTTAAAGAAACTTTAAGTCAGTAAAGTGAGCAGATGTGAACAGCATTTTGGAGTTTTACATTCATATTAAATGTCACTAAGTATTTTAACTATGGTAAGATTTTAAAGCTGTGACATTCCACACCTTTGGAAGTGGCACATGTCAGATGTCAAAAATGGATAGATATTCCAATTTTATACCCATCCTTTTTAGGCTTAAAAAGTGTGTTGATGTATTGTCATGATTATGTATATGAATGATAATTGTTCATAAGAACAACTGGTAGCTTCCTTATCACTCTTGAACATGTTTGCTCTGATGTGGTCTACAGACACATATTGGCTTTTCAAATGTGGATAGAACAGAGATGCAGTTTTTATGAGGACATATAGAGAAGCAGCAGAAGGCCAAAGGATACCCTTGACGGATACAAACTGGTGCAGGAGTTAGCAAAAAAAAGAAAGTGCTGAAGCCAGAGTAAAACGGTTCAAGAAATGGATGCAGACAACAATGACACTTATTTGTATAACACGTTTTCATACAAATGATGTAGCTAACATAAATGATCTAAATCAGTCCTCATGGTTTTCAGGCTTCATGTGGAAGAATTAGATGATGATGGTCATGTGGACATCTAGCATTCAGTCGATCAATGTAGGGACTGCATGGTGCCTTGATCAGGTGGAGGTGGTGCAGCTTGTCTACTTTTCTCTGCTGTTCTTTTACCGGTTTTCTGTGGTGGCAAACTATCAAGGCAGTGTCTTCTGACATTCAGTAGCTATGAGTTACAGGAACTGCAGAGGGAGGTCACTTAAGGCCGGACATTACTTCAGGTGAACTTACCAGATTTCTATCTAAGACAAGAGTCCCTGTTCAACAATTTAGAGATGTCTACCCCAGCAAAGTTGTTATGGGATCATGGTGAGAAGGAAAATAGTGTCAGATAAACACTATGATGTGCAACGTACATTTTACAAAGAAATATTTAAAGACAATGTGCTTTTGTTCATTTTAATTGATATGTCCATTTAGGCGTTGAAGATACAGATTCTAGACATTTACATTTATTCCAGCTGATGGTAGATGTGAAAAAAAATTAAATATGAAATGAACAACTACTTGCTGATTTAGCTATGCCCATTACATAACCTAACCCAGTTTTTGGTCCTATGGGTACCCAGAAATGCACAGGCCATCGCCACCAGTTTATTTTGGGCTGTGTTTTTACAGAGCTCCCCTCATATTTAGGCCTGTTATGAAGTGTGTCTGTAGCTGTTTTCTCCAGTTCCTCTCTGAGTGTTATTTTGCAAGTAGGGGTTATGTTGAGTTATTGTCAGTGACCCTAGACCATGTGTCTCAGTCAGTATGAGAGATTTTTTTCTGCTGTTTTCAATTGCAGCGATATGGATGGAGCCCATGGGAACCCTGTCCTTTCCCTAACCCTAACCCACTGGATTTGTTTACTTATTCAATGCTAAAGTACTCATTCAGCTTAATTTTTTCTTGAAATAATTGTATTTTGAGATTTTGTATTCTCCTGCCCTTTGAGAAAAGTCAATATATTTAGCATATCTAAGTACTTTCTTCATTTCAGTCAATGCCATTTTGTTCTTTACTCACTTTCAGTCAAAACGTTTTAAATGATATGACTGTGTAGGGTAGTACACTCCCTCAGAATTCCAGTTTGCTTCCCCCATCCCAAAGATGTCCATCTCAATGGCTATGTGGTGGTGGTGTGCATGATTGTTCCCTGCAATGGAATGGAGCTCTGACCAGGGTGACTTTGCCACTTGTGTCCAGTGGGGACAGGAGAGGCACTGGCACCCTACGAAGTTGAACTGGTTAAGAGGTTTTTCAATAAAAAGGAATAAAAATAAGTTTTTAATATCATTTTTAACATACACAGATTTTAGTTCCAGGGTAAACTGTAAGTTGTTGGTATTGTTTTATCTATTACTAATACACCATTTTAATGTGAAAATGTTGTCTTTTAACCTTTTGTCATAGTCTATCTGAAGGTTGGAGTGGAGGGCTGCGGGACACCTCAGCCTGACGTTTCACACACACACAAAGTCCCACTGCTGTCCCATCCATTGCTCAGTGAGACATATTGGATTACCTTTATTTTTAATAATACAAACTAAAATTTAATTGGCGAACTGCATTAATATTGTGTGAACTTTGTTACTAAAATTAAGGACTGGTCTGCAGTAGAAACTTTGCTTTTTAGGTAATTTCTATTGACATTTTGCTTGCTTACTGATCCTGAGCAATTTTACTGTAATATCCGGCCCTCCTTGTTATTATTTGGCATTGGTGGGATGCCACAGGAGTGCCATCTGTTGTTCACAGTGATTAATATATGCAGGGTGCTATACTTACTGTATACATACAGTATATATCAAAGTTCATCCCTGTGTAAACTACTACTAGGACCACAATTACTTTTACTTTTAACAGAGCGGTCCACTTTTTATACAATTCTTTACTTTTAATTATTGGTCAAATTGCATGAAAAACCTTTTACTGTATAGTATATACTCATGTTAATGAAACTTGATCACATAATATTCATGGCAGTGAGTTTTAAAACATAATGTTGATATACAGCTTTGATTTTAGTAATTTGAGAGAAGTAAAA
Organism: Polypterus senegalus; assembly: GCF_016835505.1. Lineage (NCBI taxonomy): Eukaryota > Metazoa > Chordata > Cladistia > Polypteriformes > Polypteridae > Polypterus > Polypterus senegalus. The sequence continues at coordinate 114,253,885 of NC_053157.1, read as the reverse complement.
TATTACAAATTCTATGCAGTCCACATTAACTATACATTAACTATAGTACTTACTAATCTGTATCAGTGTGTGCTCCTAACCTCTCTCTCTCTCACTAATCTGAGTTTAAATGCACAAAACAACTTAAACCTCAGGCTTTCTTTGCCTGAAATATATTTAGTGGAAAAACAAATTACAATGAGATGACATTCTGAAATCTCTTTATTAGAACAGGAGGAAACTAATAAACTTGAAAGAGGATCAGTATGTGCTTCTGAATGGTTACAAGAATTTCAGTTGAAATCATTTAGTTTGCTTAGCAGGACATCTTTAGAAGCCGTACTCGATAAATCAGTGCCGAAGTATCACTAATTATACTGCAGAATGCATATTGATGCCCTGGCTTAAATGAGACACATTTCAAGGAACTATACATGGAGACACTGTGTGCTGCTACATAATAAAATTATAACCTATTGAGAGGGGCTAGGGGGAGTTGCATGAAAAGCAACACATTTTCTCTATGATTAAAATAATATACCTATTTGTAAAGTGATACTTGACTGGAGACGTGTCACTGTTTTCTCACAATACTGGACTGCACAGTACATGGTCAGGGTACAATAGTATCAGACCATAGCTAACTATTAAAAATCACTGGAGATAGTAACTGAATGATTTGCCTTTTACAAATTTGGCAGTGTTTGCTTAGGTTTTAGTTTATAAAAAAAAAGTTACCATTTATAGAAGTGGTTCTCAACTGGGCTGGTTGTAGCCCTCTAGGGGGCCCTAATAAACTGGCTGGGTAGTGCTGGGTAGATAACTAAAAATAATTATAAAATAGTAGAAAAAATACTTATATACTTATATCACTTTATCAAGCTTTAGCAGGTGTTAAACTTAATGAACTGGGATCTTTTCAAAGCAGCCCAATTATCCAATATTCAAAACCCATTACATATGGGCCATAATGACTGTTAGTTTTCTCAAAGACCCCATTTAAAGTTTGTTTCATATGTAGATTTTATCAGTATCTTGCTTAGCTGGATGACATTTACACCTGCCATTAAAATGCATCTCCATTGTCCATATTATGTCTGAGATAAAGATTGGATGAATTCCTTAAATATGTACAGCAATTTCGGGTCCAGGGGTCAATCGCTTATATCTGTGGAGAGCAGTGCAGCACAGCTAGTAGCCTGTACTTAAAATGAGATTGGGTTGCTCGTAATGACCTAAACAAGAAAAAGCAAAAAGAAGATGACATGACATGGATGAAGAGGTGGTGCGCTCCTATAATTATTTGGGTGTCCACATTAATGACGGTTTGAACTCCTCTCGTAACACAGAGGAATTATAAAAGAAATGGGAGAGCAGGTTCTTTTTACTTAGTAGACTGTGTTCCTTTAATGTGGGAAGTGACATCCTTCACATCTTCTATAAGTGTGATGACCAGTGTGATTTTTCTGTGCTATGGTGTGCTGTGCTGGTAACATTACTTCAAGAGAGACCCAACGAATCAACAAGCTAATTAAAAGGGCAATCTCAGTTATAGGATGCACTCTGGACCCCGGAAGGATAGTAGCAAAGGAAGGAATTATAACAAAACTAAATGCTGTTATGAACAGTGGTGCACATCCTCGCAGTGACACACAAACACGGAGCACTTTCAGCCAGCGAATTATTCAGCAGAAGTGCATCAGGATATGCTATTGGGGTTCCTTTATATCAACAGCAATACGTCTGCATAATGCCTCACTAGGACTGTAGCAACCAGTTCAGAAGTTCTTCTTTCCTTTTAAATTTTGTTATTGTTTATTTATCTACTGTATCTAGCTATCTATGCCTCACTGACAGAAGCACTTAAAGATTTGACAGTCTTGATAAGGAGATGGTTGGTCATCACACACCGCTGCTACCCACTGTGTTGGCTTTTTAAAGCCTGACCACTGTTTGATTGCTTACCTGTCTGCTGCCACCACCCAACTCAATGCTTTTCTCTCATCTGCTCAAATTATTGTTACATCTTGAGAGAAAACACATTTGCATTTCCACTCATGTTAAATATGGCTATCACTGGTGGAAATGCTCCAATACAGAAGTAGCTTAGGTTATTAGGTTATGAAAAAATCTCTACTGTGACGAATTCTGCAGTTTAAAAATTCCTTTCAATTTTTTATTTTCAGACATACTTAATCCATTTTATGCTTAGCTTCAAAAGGAATACTTAAGCCTAGTAAGTAGTAGTCTCACAGGGCCAGACGTGATTCTCTAATAAGGATACACATCTTGGGACATCCCAATTAAAAGTTTGTAGTGACTATAGTTGAAGGTCACTGTAAAGGCCACGCTCATGGGACTTCTTCCTGAAACAGCTGTCCCCAATTTCTCTAGTTCGTACATTATAAAGCAACAGGATTTCAGGGAGAGAGGAAAAGAAAATGAAAAAAAGACTTTAATAAAAAGCAAAATTTGCTGTTATCCATTCAGGAGCTTAGTAGCACAACGTAACTAAAGTTTAATAATTAATTTCTAAGTTGTAGTAAGCACTGCAAAAGTGGAGAACGACAAACACACACATACACACAGACCACTGCAACTACTTGGCTCCGCAAAAGTGCGTCTGTCTGCTACAATATCTTTATGTGATTTTACAATTGCATCACTATATGAAATAACAACAGCAAACAGAGTTTGGAACAGCTTTGTGGTCTGTGTATGTAGTATTTGTTAAAATGTTATGGCTATATACTGGCAAGACATGTTTGCATTTCCAATTAGACAGTAGTGTTAATTTTCTTACTGTCACTCATTCAGATGTGCAGTCAGAAGTTAGATGTTTTGCAGCCTTGTCCATGCTTTACTGGTATCATTAAGCACATTTGATGATTCGGGTGTTTTGAGTACTGAAATCTGCATCTCCTCTGGCTTTTTGTTTTCAATTCTTTTAACAGCAGTGCTTTTTACTGCCAATTGACGGGGTGTGACACACTGTTTACTTATTTTCATGAATGTATCTGCCAGTTCTTTCAACCTTACTTTGACTCCTACACAATTGTCTTAATGCTAAATAACAGAGAGCACACAGAGCACCTCCATCAATGTAACATTCACGTTTACCGCTCGTCCATTGACATCTTTGAATGCCAATGTATAATCTAATGCTACAGAAAGGTTTTTTCCCTTATTTTTAGAACAGGTTATTTTTTAAAATTGCAATGTGCTCTCTGCACACTCTACACACAGTTGTATGTCTAATAGGACATTTTTTTTTGGAAACTTTGACTATAGATGGTTCATCACAATCAGAAGATTGCACTCTGTCAGCCTATGTTAATAAGAGCACCTCTGATTTCTGAAGTTCAACATCACCACCCTCACTTTGAGCGCTATCTTCATAAAGAGTTGGATTGGTTTGGAAATGTGGCACTCAGTGAGCTGTCTAAATGTTTCCAACCAGTTTTAAGCACAATTCACTGATGGATTTTTTCCAGACTTGCATATTTCTCATCGAGGCTGAAATAAGCAGCTTTTGTTGTTATCAAAAATATCTGCAGGGACAAATTCTTCATTTTGGTAATTACTAGTTATTATTTATCCTTAAAAAATGCTACTCGCTTTATGTTATGATTAAGAAATACAAGCACTAGCATCTATTTAATAAAAACATGCAGGCTATTATTGAAATAGCCTATTAATTTTGTATTGTACTTTAAAAATATAGGTAGTGTAATAGTTCTAAGCAGCAAATATGCTTTTGTTAATAAATGAAAGTTCAAAAATCAGCATGCCAGACTGTAGCAAATGAACAAGAGTATAAATATTATGAATTATGTAGAGGGGCTTCGCATATTCTCATGGTACACAGGGGGACCATGGAAGAATAAAGGTTGAGAATCACTGATTTGCATTTTAAAAGCTTTACAACATAAGCAAATTGTAGTTTCACATGCTTAATTGTTGTTTTTTGTTCATTTAGCAAGCAAGCTAATTGCTAGTTAAATAGCTAGAAAATGAATTTGGATTGTCGTGGTGTTTAAGGATAGAACAAGCTAATATGCACATGTTTATTGTTTACAAAAAATATTCACTTTTTCAGTCCCTGCACACAACCGAACACCTGTAATAGACAAATGAATTGATCATTTAGCGTTGTTCTTTAATTTATTTGTATAATTCACTTTCATAATTCAGTTTATTCTTTTTAAGCACACATCTACTAGACAGTTCAGCAAGTTATGCAATACAAACAGGGTGGCTGAAAGACAAGCAACATACATGCAAAACAACACACAATAGATTGCATATATGCCATTTCATACTCTCTTCTTTTTCTACCCAGTGTGTAGTTGAATCCCATCCATTTATTTTATAACCACCTGGTCCAGTTCAGAATTACCAGTCACCAGTGCCTATTCCAGCAGCAATGGGCACAAGACAGGAGCCAACAGTGAAGAAGGTGCCAGTCAATAATACAACAAATTCTTCTTCAATTTTATTGTGACTATCTAATCTAACTTTTAACATTTTGGGGGCGGTGTGGAATGGAAATTGGGAGAAAAAACACCGACACATTGAAATCCACAAACTCCATGCAAACACTGTCATCCCTAAATTTCTGTGACATAATCATTAGCAGCACATACTGTACCGAGTCAACAAAATCCCAGTCAAAGCAGCTTGTAATGGAGAAAAACCAAGTTGTGAAATCTGGCCATAATCCAAGGAGAATTGATCTCAGCAAGTAAAGCAAATTCATCTTGAATGGCAGAATTAAACATTCTATTGCATTTAACTAAATATTCTATGAACTTGTTTGGTTGTATAGACATGGCATTGTGTAACGGCAGATTTTCCTGTGTTATTCCTAATCTATGTTGAATCAGAGTGTCAATGTCAGAAAACTCTATAACTCATAACTTTTCATTTTGAGTAAGTTCATAACTTTATCTTCGGTCAAGCATTTTCAATTACTGGCTGAAATGAGCCTTTGCAGCTGTTGGATGAAGGTACCCAAACTTAATTTATAAGCCCATTTTGTAAAATTTCTAAATCTCTGTAATGCGACCTGCTAACAGAAATTTACTTTGGTTTGCTCTGAGGTGGCTTAATTGAGACACACTTCTCTTGATATTACATATTTAGTATAACACCTGTGAATCCTTCATAATAACAAGTAATTTTACTTTCATGCCAATCTGTCACATAGCACAAAGATGAATAAGCAATCTACTGTTGATGATGATACTGATAAGCGTTGTGAAGACCAAAAAAAGCCTTTAAGGTCTTGTTACTTACAAGTGAATGAGTAATAGATACATTTTGCAGTACCTAAATTAAGAGTTTCCAAAAGAAAAAAACATTCACAAACTGAGAAGAATAAATATTGGGAAAGAAATCTAAAGTTTTTTTTTCTTTTCTGATTCTTATTTTTGATTTTCTGACATTTTTCATCAGTTTTGTGCTTTCTCGTTTTGTTTTTCTGCTGTTTATTTTATCGCTGTAGTGTCATCACATCTTCATTTTGTGATTACTTTTGCCGCTGTTACTTACCTTATTTTTTGCTCCATAAGACACACTTTTCTTCCCCAAAAGAAGGGTGTAAATGTCTGTGCGTCTTGTGGAGCAAATATTGAATCACAGACCATGATGTGTATTACCTGACCTGACTCAGATGATGACAAGGGTTCTACATCGGAGAAAGAATGCACGTCGTACTTTTGCCGTCGCTATGCTTTGCATATGTACATGGGAAGCTCTGCAGTCTACTTGTGACTTTATGCAAAAGAAGTCTAACTGCATTCTCGTAAAATTGCTTGCAAACTGAAGTGTCAACGTACACTTTTTGTGGCATTACACATGTATTTTTTGAGCATGCCCGTGTCGATCAAACACAGGAAGCTCTGCAGTCTACTTGTGACTTTACGGTGTGGAAATTAAGTAAATAAATCAAGGAAAATAGGTAAATAACATTTGATCTGGCTCTTATATACAAAGTACTTCCACCTGCAGCTATAGACTCTTCAGTATGCAAGCAACTCTCCACACTAGTGTTTAGATCTGGACGGTGTATGTGCCCAAAAAAGAAGTCTAACTGCATTCTCGTACCATTGCTTACGAACTGAAGTGTCAGTGTGCACTTTTCGTGGCATTACATGTGTATTTTTTGAGCATGCCCGTGTCGATCAAACACAGGAAGCTCTGCAGTCTACTTGTGACTTTACACTGTAGAAAGTAGGTAAATAACATTCGATCTGGCTTTTATGTAAGTAACATTTAAATGTTAATGTTTTGGGCACATGCACCGTCCAGATATAAACACTAACGTGGGGAGTCTATAGCTGCAGTGAAAGCTGCCATTAGCAATGTCTTAGATGGCACTGAAGATAGTATCATATATGAAGAAAGTGATATCAGTGATTGTGAGCAACTGAGCTTCATAAATTCTGACACTAGCGATGAGGAGTTCTTGAGGTTTCCAGAAAACTAGAAGTAGAGTGCTTGAACCTTAAAGTCTCTCCTCAGTTGTTAATGAAAGTGAAGATGGTTCTTAATACCGCTTTTGACTTTACATGACTGAAATATTATTCTGCTATATTTTATTAAATATTAGTACACCATTTGGTTCAGAATATTTTTTTTCTTGTTTTCCTCCTCTAAACCTAGTTGCGTCTTATGGAGTGAAAAATACGGTAATTTCCTGGCCAGGACATGTAAAGTTACAGTATTGAATATTTAAGATGGTGATGCACTGAAGTTTATACCCAAACCTTTAGTTAATTGTAAGAAAGAAAGAGAAAGAAAGAAAGAAAACTCCTGTAATGTTCAGATTAGGGATTGGCTTTGTTAGTTTTGTTTGCTAATTTCTTCTCCAGCTTCTTCACTTAATATTTAATTGTGAATTGTTTTGGATTTAGACTAATGAGGCACTGAAATTAAACTTTTTAGCTGAAGCTGAATTTCAGAAAACACTGGGCCAAATACTGAATACTCAGCATGTTTTTTTGTTTGGGTTTTTTATTTATTTATTTATTTTTTTGTGTGTCGTTGCATAAACTGTAAATTAAATCAATTTAACTTTTGATGTATGGCTTTTAATAATATAAAATTATAAAACTGCAAGTTGAGTAAAATCTTTATTATTGAAATCAATTTTTTCAAAGAGGAAATATTTTTTAATAACTGAACTGAAAATATACAGTATAAATGAATGAATAGATATATATAGAGAACAAATGGCCACAAAATGTGAACAGACAATTCATAAAGACCCCAATTGATTTTTAACCTCGACTTTTTTTAAATAGTGTCACTTTGTATCCCAGTTCAGTTTGTCCCGGGAGGACCAGTTGTCCTTCTCCTTGTCTTTGTTTGTTTTCTTTTGCTTTCATAAAAAGATTGCAGCTTTTAGTAGCATGTTACTGTTACTTATTTCTCATTTTAAACAAACCAGTACAATCCTCTAAAGATGGTGTCCACTCCCCACGATGCATTGCAGTGAGACATATTGCTAATTAGCTATAGAACAGGCAGTGCTGTTTGAAAATGTCATCCATAACCAATGCAGGAGAATCACAGAAACAGTGTCATGTGTTTAGCTAAAACAATTACAAATTTGGCTGAATATGAAATGTGCCCATTTTTTATTCTGTTTTCTGCCAGAATCTGTTACATCCCTAGCTTAGACATTAGTTAGTTTAATTCCCAGGTAATGACTCTTGCCTGTCTTTAAACCACAATTCACCCTGCTCCTTACTTAATTAATTTCCTGGTCTTTTTAAACTCTTAACAAAAAGTGCACACATTTTAACATCCCGAAGTTATGCACTGCAGCCTTTAGACTACACTAGAAAATACAGAAGACCCAGTGACCGCAATGTTCTGTGAACATTGAACAACTGGGAAACTTTGACAAAACTGTAAAAGGGTCCCGACATCTGTTAAGATGGGCTTGCATGTTGTACGACAGGTATAAGATTTTTTGTTTTATTTGATACCTATCTTAACCATCATCACTGTGTGAACAAATGACCCTCAGTCCTTACGATAAAAAGAAATAAAACCTGTTCAGATAAAATGGTCTGGCATCGATCTGCTGTGTGCTGAAAAGCATAGGGGTGGTCTTTTACTAAATGATTTATACACAAAAGGTTCAAGCAGTTTCCGGTCACCTGATGCTAGACTGGATACTTCTCTACAATGTCTGCTCTGGCATAACAAATTTAAATAAATGTTTTCACCTTTCAAAAATGTAACACAGACCATGAAGCTTTATTTAGTAAAACTGCATGCGTTTAATTCATATATGTTGATTGGTTTTCTATCATTTTATTATTTCATTTTTTTTTTTTTTGCTATAAATTGACATAGGCTGAAGTAGGCTTCTCATTAAATACATGGCTGAACTGAGATAAATTCCTTATTATAATTTAACAGGAAAATGGAACAGATTACGTCAACTGGTGTTATAGATGTTTACCGAGTGACTTTTTACTGCAATTATTTCTTATTTGGATTAATTAAATGAGAGTGTTTTTATTTTTGCATTTTAGGATGCTCTTCCTTTTCTGAAATGACATCTGAGAAGAGCCAGATTGTTGTGGATAAGATGTTTGAAACCCTGAGAGGGATTACAAGAAACAGAGCACATCTGAAGCAGTTAAGATCTGTGTACACTCCAGGGGACAACGTGCACCAGGCAAGTACATAAGATTCTCTTACAAAATTGCTGCTTAACCTTGCAACAAGCTTTCATCCTTAAACAGGATTAAACTAGAACATACTGACAATACTCCCAGCTTTTATGAGAGAACAAAACTGAACAATACTAATTTTGATTTTTAACATTTAAGACAGAAAATAATGTGTCCAAATACGTAAAATCCTTTAGTGTGTTTAATATATATTTAATGTTTTATAGTGCATATTATCTTAGTACTGGAACTCTTATGAACACAAAGCTGTTTAATAAACATAGTTTATTTTTAATTGGTTTGTTTCATGGATGCTTATAGAAAGAAGAAGTGTCAAAACAGGTAGACATTGCAGTTTTTGCCTGGGCATTCAATGGCACACAAGGACTGTCATTTGATCTATAACTAATAGCTGGCCTAGAATAGAGCCACACTTGACAGTTTGTCAACCCATCGCATTGCAATCCTGGATTTTAAAACCACAAAATTAATATTTAATAAGAATTTGTCTCTTCACAATATAAGTAAAATTATTCACCAGTTTGGGTGTTTCCAAAGAGAATACCTATGCAGAAAAATAATACACACAGTATATGGATTTTTTTAGGTGCAAAAATAAGTGAACTTTACTTCTATGACTTACATCAAGGTAATGCAGGTTGGGTTGAGTGTTAGCCAATTAAATAAGCTATATAATATAATGGAACATTTGGAATGATGTGTTAGGGTGGAGCAAACAGAAATAAATGCTAGAAAGTAGTTCAGTTACTCTTTCTATGAGTGTATCATCATGCCTTAAACTAAGGAAACATTACTAGAATTGACATAAAAAGCAGTAGATACGTATCAGTCTCGACAAGGTTATTAAGCCATTTCAAAAAGTATTAAACTACTGTATAAATTCACTGTTGGGCATATAGTACACAGTTGGAGGGCATTTAAAAATGGTAACTCTACCTTTTAGACATCATCCTAAATTTCATCCAAAGATACGAGGAATATAAGAGAGGAATATAAAAGAGGTAAACATAATCCTAAAATAACATCTAGAGATTGATAAGCCTCCCTCAGTATGCCTCAGTAATGCATTTATCTACAATAAGAAGAATCCTGAACAGACATGCCATCTGTGGAAAAGTTGCCAGAAAGGTCTTTGTTTGTTTGCCAGAGACCATCTGAACTAACCTGAAGAGTCCTTAAAGTCTGTTTTTCTGAGAACAACAAGAGGGCCCATGTTTGACGACAGCACAAGACAGCCTGCCACCGACAGAACCCTATTCTTAATGTCTACTATGGTGGTGGGAGTGACCTTACGTTAGGCTAGGTTTTTTATTGTGGCCCTGCACAATTTGACATCATTGAGGGACTCATGAATTTCTGAGAAATATCAAATAATTCCTGAGAGGAATTTCAGTCCATCGCAGTTGGATGATTCAAGTTGGGAACAAAGCAGATGTTTCAAAAAGACGAGAATCCTAAACATTCAAGCAAGTAAGAAAGTATAGCTTAGGAAAAGAGGAGATTTCAATTCCTTAGAATGACCAAGCCAAAGTTCCAACCTAAATCCTATTTTAGCAGGCCAGTGGAGTTTAGTGAAGAGGATTGGGAAAAAAATTGCTTCAGTACGATGTTAGGGACAGATGATTGGTTACAGTAGGTGACAGTGTGAAGTCATTGCTGCTAAAAGAGGCACCTCAAGTTATTAAATTAATAGGGGTCATTTACCTTTGCACACGAGAATCTGATGATTTATTAAATGCCACAGACTAATGTAATCCAAGTTAAAATATCTTTCTATGTATGTGAATTTGTTATTTAGGATATAGAGAAAAGCCAAGCAAAATAACACCCTTTATTGGCTAACTAAAAAGATTACAATATGCAAGCTTTCGAGGCAACTCGGGCCCCTTCTTCAGGCAAGATGTAATCCTGCATTTATGTGCATTTAGTTATGTGCATTTATTTAGGATACTCATTCAAGAGTTAATATCTCTAATGTATCTAAAATAATAATCACTGTCAAGTCATGTCTGGTTTATTGTCATGTGTACAAAGTACTGTACAATGAAACTCATACTTGCATGTCCCCACAGAAAATTGCCAATACAAAAAACATACACTTAGCATGCACCATATGTGTATTTATGTACCAGATCTCACAATATGTATTTGCAAATATAATATATTTATACACTCTATTATGTTACCATATTTGTCTTTATGATTGACTATTCAGCAACCTTATGATTTGTGGATAGAAACTGTCCCAGAATTTGCTGGTGCATGTAACAACGATCCACCACTGTTTTCCAGAAGGTAGGAGTGAGAAAAGCAGCTATGTAAGACAGCTGAGGTCTTGAATTTGCCTTTTTAAGGCAAGTGACTATTGTGTATCTTCTGAACAGTAGGTAGCTTGGTGCTAGTAATATTCTGCTCCACTTTCACCACCCTCTGTGGGGCATTACGATCTTGACCTGAGCAGGCATACCAGGATGTGATGTAGTCAGTAAGGGTGGACTCCACTGTGCACCTGTCTGTAAGAACAAATGGAGAAGTGTGAGCCATTTTGATAAGAGGTAAAATTTGTTATATCCACTTTTACAGTTTATGCAGATACAGTTTATCTGTGATAGTCACAGAAATGTAAAACTGCTCACTCTTTCAAAAGCATCCTCTCTACTGTAGATGGAAGTATGATCTGCTTTTTGAAGTCTTTGCCCAGTTCCTTGGTTTTGCTCATATTAAGGGTGAGACTGTTGTTCTGGCACCACTGAGTCAGCAGGTAGGCCTTTTCTCTGGAAGCTGCCTCATCATTGTTGGAGATCATGCCTGCGATGGTGGTGTCATCAGCAAATTTAACAATGGTGTTGAGGTTGTCTGTTCACATAGTCAGAGGTGGACAGGGAGTACAGAAGGGTGCAACACACTGTTCTGTGAGGGACATATGTTGAGTGACAGCATGGAAGATGTGATGCTGCCAGTCCACATGTGCTAAGATTTATAGGTTAAAATCCAATGTCAGAGGATGGCACAAAATTATAAACTGAGAGGTATGGTGGTAAACTTCGTTGGTACGTCAGTGTTAAATTATGAGCCGTAGTCTATGAGCAGGACTCTGGAATAGCAGTTTATATTATTTAAGTGAGCCAGGACTAAATGAAGTGTAGTCAGTATGGCAACTTCTGTGATCTGCTTGTGGTGATATGCACAATGGAGATAAGCATGACTATCCGGAATATTCAGTTTAATGAGACCTAGCACTAGTCTCTCAAAATCCACTTTTGTTTTCTTAGGCATAAAGATAATTGTCCTTTTGAAGCAAGTGGGGAACCACAGATTCTGTCAGAGGTGTATTAAAGATGTCACTGAAGACATAAGCTAAATTGTCTGTTACAGGTTTGTAAAACAGGTCCTAAAATTCCATCTAGACCCACTGCCTTCTGGATGTTAATTAGCTTAAAAGTCCTCCTTTCATCATGTATAGAAAGAAAGGAAGATGAACCGAAGGGTACTGCAGACAATCAAGTGTTGGACTGCTTCTTGCCATGATCAAAATGGGCATAGAAAACTTTATGCAGATCAGGAAGGGAACATGCAGATGAGACAGCATTAGGTTTTACTTCATAGTCTGTCGGCATACTAATCCTTGGGAAAGCTTGTGTGAATTGTTACAGTTGCTATATTCCTTCTTTAGTTTACTCCTCTACTGATGTTTACTTAGTTTGATTACATAGCTGTATCACTGGCATCTGACATGTAGGATATACTGTAATGTATAGTACCTTACAATGGCAAACACTCTTATTAGAGACCTTAGCCATCCTGCACAGTCATCTTTCTCCCCGCTCCTTTTATAGCTAACAGTTTAGGATCATTTATAATTATACCACTACGTTTAGGGGCCATGTTTATCTCAATGTTATGAGGCTACTCAAAATTATCTCTCATACTCACAACTGCATGAGTGTTTTTTGTAAGTATTGTTTTATGTTGTTAGTGAATGATGTTCTATATTTGGTCTGTTGTAGTTATTGTACTACTGTCCCTAGTAATGGGAAATAATCTGTGTGGTCGATAGGGGGCGCTCACACTCCCTTGAACCCCTGTCCACGACTCCAGACACCAGGTAAAAGTCCAAATTCTGACTTTATTAAATCTCCACAGTGTACAAAACACCCACTCCTCCACTCTACTCATATAAATCACTAAGAAAACACAATAATAACTACAAATACAATCCTCCAGCTCCCAGACGCGTTGCCACCCTTCCACCCAGCTCAGCTCGCCGTCTGGGAGCTCCCATAGTCCTTTTATATCTCCTGACCTGGAAGTGTTCCTAATCCCCAGTCCATGTGACTCTCAATCACTTCCGGGTCAGGTACAAGTTCTTTCTTCACCCCGAAGCACGTCATTCCTCTTGTCCACGTGTGCTTCCGGGGCGCAGGGAAAATATCCATTGCTCCTCCCTGCAGCGTCCCCTAGTGGCCCCCATGGCATCCAGCAGGGCTGCGCATAAAAATTACATTGTCCATGATGCCCTGCTGGTCTTCTGGGGACCTCCATGCTGCAAGGAGGGATCCACCTGGCGGCTTGGGGGTATTGGCCGGGATAAACGGCCGGCCATCCTCCACATCGGATAATAGTTTCATTGTGCTGTGCCCATGACAACTTATTTAAACTAAATTTGAATTAGAACTGCATAGAAGGCATATCCATCCTGTCATTAAAAGTAGAGGACAGTTATTCATGTTGAGGTCCTGCTTCAATAAGGAGATTTTAATGTTGAAACTCTTGAAACATGGAAGTCAGCTACAATACTCTGCAAACGTTTTAAGAACAAGTCACAAGGGGTTTGTGCTGGAGAAAACAAACTAAATAGCAAAACAATTCTAGTTTTGGCTTTAGTTTTGTTTTGTTTTCAACTTGGCTATGCTCTTTAAGCTTTGGCATGCAGTTAAGTGACTTGTTTGTATCAACATTAGTAAATACCCATGACTATCCTTTACTAAAGTTTTTGAAGAAGGAACTTCTTTTGAACTCTGCTACTCTTTTTTTGTTAAATGAGATTTTATAAATTTCCAACTATGTACTGTATATTATGATAGACGTCTTGTAATACAACAATCAAATACACTTTACTATAAATAGTCAATCCAGCAAATCACAGAAAGGGCTAAGATTCATGAATCTTAGACAACACTGTAAAGAAAAAAATCCCTTATCCAATGCAGTGAGAACATGAATAATGAAAGGTCTACCATATCACACTTTTTCAATTTGATTGAAACAATAAGAGTGAGGTAGAAATATTAGCACAATCCCAACAGACCTATTTAAGAATAACCATAATGAGCCTAAACAAACTCTACCAATAACATTCATTAGAAGTTTTTTTTAGCTCTTGGTAACATAAGCAGAGGTATGTGTAAAACAGTGAATTACAACCAGGTTGATAGATGCTGTAGGTACAGTAGACAGTTACATTTTCAGTTATTTTTACTTGAGTAAATTTCATTTATTTTTGTTAGTTTGACAAAATCAGATTGTAGACTTTTTAACATTATTTTCCAGCAAATCACCGTTATTCATTGCACAGTCCAAATTATTCTAAATTAATAAAAGAGAAACATCAAGTGTGTTGTCACCTTAGGTTATAGTTCTGTGTTGCTCAGAAATAGCTATTTTTTGTATACTCCAAACTACCAGAGTTAAGATTTCTGTGTTTAGCCCACTCTGGAGATTAATGGGACCACCTGATTTCTTTAGGGTACTGTATTTCACACACTGCATACAATAATAATTTTGGCATCTGAAAGGGTACAGTTAGTGAGCAACGGTACAAGATTTTGAATATTTAGTTTGAATCTGTCAAATATATATATAAAGAACCAAGTGGAAGGCAGGATCAAGAACCAGAATAGCTGTCTGCATCTGATGAAGAGTACTTTATGGTCACTGCCTTAAGGGACAGACAAATCCAGTGAAGTGCTTACTCAGCATCTTCTAAAGTCATCTGGCACCAGAGTACATGCTTCAGGCATGAGAAGAAATTTTGAAAGATGGTCTGGTAAAGTGTGTTATACCTAAAAACTCTTCTTACAGAAAATCAAATAACAGATTCAATTATCATGTGTGAAATACCATAAAGCATGCAGTAACAATCAGTGGCAGAAATTTGTATCCAGATTTTGAAATATATGGTTCACAAAGATGCCAGTATGTCAGAAGCGGACTTGAGGAGAAGTACATTGATCCCTGTATGTGGCCTTTTGTGAAGTACAGTGATGGCTTGGTCATGATTTGGAGTTGCGTTTTTGCAAATGCTCTAGGAGATCTGGTCAAAATCAATGGGATGAAGACTGCTGAAAAATGTAAAAAGAGTTTTTTTTCCGTATACTGTACCTTTGGGAAACAACTTATTTACAAAAATACCACCTTTCAGCGCATTAATTCTAATCACTTTAAGCATACTATGAATATAACTGATGAAGCACTAACAATATTACACTGGTCTTCTCAGATCCCCGTCTCTAAAATAAATGAAGCTGTGTAGGTTCAAGTGGGCAGGGTAAAGAGCAAAAGGAAGCCAGGCCAAACAAATGGATATGGCAAATCTTACAAGACTGAAAGAATTTACCACAGAACAAAATTAAAAGTTGTTTGCCAAAGCACATTGATTCAATTTTCTGTTCTAAAGGAGACCTCGCAAAATTCTCTCTCTCGCTTCACTCTTTCTCCACCAATTTAAGAGCAGAAAAAAATGTATCAATGTAAATTAAATTGTGTGGTTGGTTGTTTATGTGTGTGTTTTTTCTAAAGTTGTCTAGTGTTCACTGTCCGTATTGCTGCCTTGAAGTATAATTTGCGAAGGGGATTAAACATTTTGCACATTATTGTGTGTCACGCTTTCCCCCTTTACCTCAGACATTTTAGAGCACAAAGGCAAAGAGACCACTAGCCAAGCATGCTGAAGCAAACAGAAGGCACCTTGAACAAAGAGTAACGATCAAGTCAAGGCAAGTCCCTTCCATCGCTTCATGCAAAGTTTTTACTGGAAATTGGACCATAGAGGATGGTGGTGCTCCACCAAAAGTGAGACATTGTCTTTCAGACTTGGGGATTGTTAACTGTGCCCAGAGAATTACAACTTTTAATAGTTAATTAACAGCTAGCTAGTATTTCATTAATGCAAGAATGTAATTAAAATCACATGTCTAAAATCTCACATGAAAAGGCTCTCAAAAAAGAAAAGTTTGTTTAAAAGAAAACCTTGTAAAATCATTGCTTAGGTATAAATAATTTTTTGAGCTTTGTTTTTTATTGTGCCTAAGACAAATTACATAGTTTCATTTCTTAAAATAAGGGTGTCTTTTAAAATGGCACTCTACAGAGAAAGATAAGGAAACTTAAACTTGGTGCCTTCAGTCTTATTACTGTCTATAATCAAATGTGACAATGAATTAAACAACAGTAATTATATAAATAAATAAAAAAAATCTTCCTACACTTCTTGCATTTATATGACAAACAAAGTAAGCAGGGACTGGCCCTTTGCTAAAGTGGCATTTAATCTTGTGCCACTGGTAACCAATGCAGCACTTTAATGTTCCCATCTCACCTGCCATGGACATTTTAAGAGAGTAGCAGAAAACTCCTTTAGAAAATGCACTTCAATGTGGAATTTAGGAAAAGCATTTGTAATCTGCTCAGTATTGTGTAGCATAAGCAGAGCTCTGCACCCCGCCGTGAGTGAATCTCAGTAGTCAGCTCAATTAGTTAACCTTTTACTTGTGGAAAAAGTGAATTTTATATTTGGAAGATCTGTACATTAATCAGGGCAATAAAAACCCCAAATATTTGTATACATGCATTAAGGCACTTGTAACTAATGCTAGGGACATATATGTAAGTAAGCAAGAGTTAGAGTCATACATTTTGAATGAAAACGTTTCAATTATTCAAAAAAACGCAATGCTCAATGCAGATTTGTTGTGTAAATAAGGTAGTCACTTTAGTAAAAGTGTGTTTAAGTCATTTAATTTTTATCAAGATCCACTTAGGAATAATATCTTGAAAGTCTAAACTTCACATCACAGAGGGGAATTAATCAGTCGAGACAAAAGCAAAGTTTTCTTCCTAACTGGTCACATTTATCGTTTTTGTTCTTCTTCTTCTTCAATTTTTCATCCTGGGCACAAACTTCTGAAAGCTTTCAGCTGTTTTTATTTAAGCACTTCTGTAGTACATGGAAAATCTACATCACTCAATGCCATAGTTGCATTATTTCCTTCACATATTTTAGATATTCTGAATTACTAAGAGCTTATTTCTGAACATTGTGTGTTAAATGTTTATCAGTTGTTTCCTTTTCATCCTGAATTGTCCTGATCTGTAAATCTAACGGAAATGTGTAGAAAGCTCAATAAATAGGGTTTCATCTTTTTGTTGAGGTTTGGTGAATAGTTATGTGATATCAGTATTATTATATTGTACATTTTGGTTTTTTTTGAAAAGGCTGTTGTGTTTATTTGCATTCAAAGCAATCAGATTTCTTTTAGAAAGTGACCTATTCTAGTATACAGGTGCCGGTCATAAAATTAGAATATCATGACAAAGTTGATTTATTTCAGCAATTCCATTCAAAAAGTGAAACTTGTATATTAGATTCATTCATTACACACAGACTGATGTATTTCAAATGTTTATTTCATTTAATTTTGATGATTATAACTGACAACTAATGAAAGTCCCAAATTCAGTATCTCGGAAAATTAGAATATTGTGAAAAGGTTCAATATTGAAGACACCTGGTGCCACACTCTAATCAGCTAATTAACTAAAAACACCTGCAAAAGCCTTTAAATGGTCTTTCAGTCTAGTTCTGTAGGCTAAACAATCAGGGGGAAGACTGCTGACTTGACAGTTGTCCAAAAGACGACCACTGACACCTTGCACAAGGAGGGCAAGACACAAAAGGTCATTGCTAAAGAGGCTGGCTGTTCACAGAGCTCTGTGTCCAAGCACATTAATAGAAAGGCGAAGGGAAGGACAAGATGTGGTAGAAAAAGTGTACAAGCAATAGGGATAACTGCACCCTGGAGAGGATTGTGAAACAAAACCCATTCAAAACTGTGGGGGAGATTCACAAAGAGTGGACTGCAGCTGGAGTCAGTGCTTCAAGAACCACCACGCACAGACGTATGCAAGACATGGGTTTCAACTGTCGCATTCCTTGTGTCAAGCCACTCTTGAACAAGAGACAGCGTCAGAAGCGTCTTGACTGGACTGCTGCCGAGTGGTCCAAAGTTATGTTCTCTGATGAAAGTAAATTTTGCATTTCCTTTGGAAATCAAGGTCCCAGAGTCTGGAGGAAGAGAGGAGAGGCACAGAATCCACGTTGCTTGAGGTCCAGTGTAAAGTTTCCACAGTCAGTGAGGGTTTGGGGTGCCATGTCATCTGCTGGTGTTGGTCCATTGTGTTTTCTGAGGTCCAAGGTCAACGCAGCCGTCTACCAGGAAGTTTTAGAGCACTTCATGCTCTCTGCTCCTGACGAACTTTATGGAGATGCAGATTTCATTTTCCAACAGGACCTGGCACCTGCACACAGTGCCAAAACTACCAGTACCTGGTTTAAGGACCATGGTATCCCTGTTCTTGATTGGCCAGCAAACTTGCCTGACCTTAACCCCATAGAAAATCTATGGGGTATTGTGAAGAGGAAGATGCAATATGCCAGACCCAACAATTCAGAAGAGCTGAAGGCCACTATCAGAGCAACATGGGCTCTCATAACACCTGAGCAGTGCCACAGACTGATCGACTCCATGCCACGCCGCATTGCTGCAGTAATCCAGGCCAAAGGAACCCCAACTAAATATTGAGTGCTGTACATGCTCATACTTTTCATGTTCATACCTTTCAGTTGGCCAACATTTCTAAAAATCCTTTTTTTGCATTGGTCTTAATTGATATTCTAATTTTCCGAGATACTGAATTTGGCACTTTCATTAGTTGTCAGTTATAATCATCAAAATTAAAAGAAATAAACATTTGAAATACATTAGTCTGTGTGTAATGAATGAATCTAATATATAAGTTTCACTTTTTGAATGGAATTACTGAAATAAATCAACTTTGTCATGATATTCTAATTTTATGACCGGCACCTGTATGGACTTGATATGCATTGATGAGAGTGTGGGCACAACGTCAGTACTAACTGTCACATGTATGCTCTTTTTAATTTCTGTAAGAGCTTTAATACAAATCTGTAGTTGATTTGAGAAAGGCAAAATATTGTTTTATAAATGGTTGTTAGATTTCGCATGTAGTTCAAAATTATATAATCAATTCATTTGTGATCTGAAGCTACAAAGTATACTAAATGAAAATGACTTAAGTCATAGTGGATTGAACAGCATCTATAAGCAGACAGCATTCAGCAGAGATTGAAAAAGTCAAAAGTGACATATCTTGCTGTGCTAAGTACAAGTTAAAAGAGGTGATGTCTAAGAAGTCATGTCTGAGTATCATTTATAACGTTTTCTATCATGCAGGTCTGGAAAATGAGTGGCACAGATCAAAGAGAGGTCTGCCTTTTAGAGCTTAAGGATTGTCATGGATGTTTGCTATGATCTTTCACCAGAGTTTAAAGGACAAATTCAAACACAGAGTATTTTTGATACATAGTTTGTTGGTTAGCATGTACAAGAGGTAATTTCTTTAAATGCTTAAAATAATGCTCCACCCCAAGAAATGTTTATTTACCCCATGTAATTTGTTGCAATGGCTGAGAAAAAAAAAACTGAATTTCATATTATTATGGAAAATATAGATAAAACACTTTGCCATAGAATGGTTATCTATGGAGACCAACGGTGGACCATAGCAAACACATATAAAAATGTGCCTGAAATAAAGTGTCACATTACTTGTGTCGCATAATCCACACATCAAGTCATACAGTTGTAAGGTCAAAACAGGAAAAACCCATGTATTTTTTGCTAAAACATTGTTGAATAATTCCAGAAAGTCTGAGCAATGTATGTAGAGGAAACGTGTTTGAATTATGTTATTAATTTTAATACAAACAACAACGTATGGATAAGCGTAACATAATTTTTGTAACTAACATAAAATCTTCATTACGCAATCTGACTTCATTTTCAAAAATAACTGCTTTTACTTAGCTGGCAGATTGCCTTGAGGAGGTTTGTTGAAAGAAGCTGCACCACTTAATATTACACTTTAACAAATTATTTTGGGTGTAATATATTTTTCCTGTGAAACTTGTACATGTATTTATAGGTTTTTGATACCGAGGACCATTTCTAGCTACACATTTTTAGTCTCTGTGCTCCTGGAAAAATTAATATTTTATTTTACTCTTATTTTTTCACTACCATGTTGTCAATCCTGTCATCGGGACTCCTGTATCTCGTAGGATGTGGTTTTGAACATTGTGGCATCTGACATCATTGACACAGTGCTTTAAATACCAGCACAATCACCCATGACTAAGGATAAAAACAAAGAACTTTGTGCACAACAATTTCTTGGAATATTTCACTTTCCACGTCTTTTGGTTTTCTTTTTGACTTTTTTAGCAGAATTAGTCTTTTGGTTACTTTCCTGTTTCTGTCTTTTTGACTGCAATTCACCTCTTGATCTGTTATTTTCATTCTTTCTCTTCTCAGCCTTCAGACAAAATACTGAGATTCACTTGCATTTTCTGATCTTCCTATGATGACAGCCTTCATTCTGAAGGTTGTTTTCAGATTCACTTTTTTTCTAATATTTGTTGAATGTTAGTATTCTGCATGGCCACACATAGCTGATTAATAAAAGACCATAATAAGTTAGCACAGAAAAATACCTGCAAATTAAAGAAGGCAATGTGTTTCTCATAAGGTTAACAATTATGTAAGACTTGTAAATACAAGTGGAATTATAAGATATTGTACAATAACAATTCGTTTAATTCTTCTGAAACACATTGATCTGTCTGTTTTAAAAAAATCCCACACTGCTTAATTAAATATTTTACTTCATTGGTTAGCTCTATCCAAGCCATGACCTTAACCACCTTTAAAAAGGTAGCAGAAAATAAAATGCATGCTTTTGGAAAAACAGAGGGATGTGAAATGTATTTGAGTTTTACAAAGTGTTTATATAAGTAGCAACAAACTTCCTTTATAACATCTTCCTAGTGATCTTTTCTGGGTTTTTTTTTTTGTTGTTGTTGTTTTTCACACTTCTTCTTGTTACCTAGACTTCCAGAATATTTCTTCAAACATTTTCTTTTTTCTTTAAAAGCATGGATTCTCAAACTGAGTGCAGTATTTGTGGATGCTTTTAATTTTTTTTTGGTGCTCTTTAAAATGAGCTTTATATAAGAAAGTCTACATGACTGAGTGCCTGCACATTGATTTTGTGAGAGTACCTGCTTATACTGAGCAATTCAATCAAGAAATTCCTAAGAAGAAAATAAACCAACTGGATTTCCTCCAAAGGTGCTGCTTCTGTGTATTTATGAGTTTTGTGCTGAATGTGCTTTTAAGTGAAGAGCATCCCATCCTGTTTTGATCCCTACTTGTCACGCACTGCTGCTATTACAGGCTGTCATTCTCTTCAACTCTGTAATAGATAGTGGACTAGTCCTGTAAAGTATATTCCTTCTAGGCTGTGTGGCTCTTTGACTACACGCCTTTTCTCAGGGTGCTGCGCGGTTGCTATTATGCTACTCAGTCCCTAACCCACCATGCAGCTTTGAAGTGCTGTGCAGCTGTTCACCAATGACTCCTGAAGCTCCATGAAAGTATAAGCACTTGTCATTCATTTGATTGTGTTTCATGAAGATTGATACTTCCTGTTCGTGTAGCTTGTTTGATGTATTTTTTAATTCTTAGGAGGACTGAAGAAATTGGTCATAAATGGAAAGTACCAGCTCATCTGTTGATAACACCTCCTCAACAGTAAAACCTTAGAGGGAACATTGCCTGTAAATCTGAACTTATTACTGTCAGTCCAAAGTAGCATCTTGGCCAAGGTTGTTCCAATCTCCTTACTCTGGCACAATATGCAAATCTCCACGAGAGAACCTCACTTAAATTACTATATTTGTTCACACAATAACATATTTTACATAGTTTATAGGTGAGCTTGGACATAGAGATTATCTTTGAATTCCATAGTATAATCTAAAGATTTAGTTCCTACTTCATCACAATAAAATACCCATGGTACCGTATGTGTAACACCAATCCATTCTTACAATTCTGTTTGCTCATTTGTGAACAAGACCCCAAGTTACTTTACTTAAATATTTCTGTCACTTGCAGGTAGCAAGTGATTCTTTTTTTTTCTTTTTTTTGAGAGAACCGTGATCTTCATGTTGGAGTTCCAATCTCTCATCTCAGCAGATTCAAACTCCCAGTCTCATCTGTACTTAGATATATGGTCAGCATATATACTAAAACAGCTTTGTTGGCATATTATGCCAGCCTAAACAGATTAAATTTAATGGCAAGTATACAGACACAACTCTCACCCACCCCACATGTGCAAGAATAGAATGGTAAACACCAGCCGTCTTGGAACCCCATACACTTTCAGAGCCTTCTACATCATACCCCAGAAAATGCAGTTGTAATGTAAATGTGCAAAATACTTGGTGAACTCCCAGAACCTCTCCAATGTCATTTGAAGGACAAATAATTGGTCCACTTGATCAGTCCATATTTTTCAGTTGTGGTCTAATGTCTCCCTTTCTAGGACCCCATATTGGAGGAGAGTCAAACACTGATGTTTCAAACACATCACAATGTGTATCTGGTATTTGAAAATAGGGAATGCCACCCACAATCCTCCTCATCAAACACTGGATAGTTGAACTGAATATCCACTGCCTGTGGCAATTAAGGACAGATTGCTTTGATCTACAGGTCCATGTTACTATGATCTTAGTTACAGAAATTGGGCCATATCAGTAGATAAATAAATAAATTGTTCTTAACGGTGTTCTTTCATTTGTTGGTAATAATCAAGATAAATGTTTTCCCAGCCTTGCTAAAAATAAAACGTAAATTGGGTGATGTTGCAGGATTTCTTCATGAGTGATAAAGTGGTTTGCCAGAATTCCTAAAGTTCATTCAAAACATTTTCACTACATACTCAACACATAAGGCCTGTTTAACGTTATGGTTTGCTTAATTGATGAACTATGATTGCTGTCGTGTTTGCCACCAACACTCTTTTGACCGCAACTCCATGCAGTATCTTCTGAAGTCTTCAACAGTTTCCCACTCATACCATGTTTCTGTCTTACTCTGAAATGAAGGAGTACCTCTTATGAAGGTGAGATAAGAACTCAGTATGAACATAGACAATTCCAACATATGCTGTTTACCTGGTTGGGTTTCTTAGGTCAATCCAGCTTATGTCCTGGCCATATGAGATAACTCATTACCAAATGGTGATCTGTTGACAGTTGAACTTTCTTGTATGATGGCCTGAATATATGGCATGTAACGTAGTGGTATTACTACAAAGTTGATCACTGGCGTTTTTGGCTAAAAATTCAAACATCATGTTTGTTGTGGATAGCATTTAAATAGCACAGGCATCCATTAGCAGTTCATCATTCTGAATCAAATCAGCAAGACAACCAAACCTATAGATGGTACGCATTGAGCATCTCATCCACCATAATTAAGAAGGTGAAAATAGTGCAGATATTAGCGTTAATGTCATATTGAGACCACCCAGTCAGATTCTTTTGAGTATGCCTAAACCCCTCATTTATAAGGAACTTCATAGTCACAAAATAGACCAACATTAAGTAAGACATCTTCTCAGTATGCAGAGCTGAGTTATACAGTAAGCAGCTAGTAGTACCTTCTAAGGTTCAGCTGTTCTTATAGCTCTTCTAATCTCCCTCAGCAAAGTAACATTCCATATCTCCATTTTAAGGGTGTGACATAGACCTCACAGTGAAGCCAGCATTTAACTCAGTGAAGGACATTAGTTTTTAAAAAACTAAAACTAGCAGGAACTACAATTCAAGAATAAAGTATTAAACATTTGCTGAGTTACATTTATTACCCTTATATATTCTGTATTATTTTAATGGAATTTAGTAATCATTCATGATGCATGTAAATCAGCAGATAGAAACATGAAAAACTGACCATTAGGAGAGCCAGTAGGAATGAAGGCACCAACAGTACATGTTCAGCAATCGAGATGACATGCTTAAATATGCTCAGGTGCAACCAATTGCTTCCAGGCCTGATAAAATTAAATAAATGGAGTCCATCTGTGTGCAATAAATGTGGTTTGCATGATTTCAAATTAAACTGTAAATACACTTGTTTCCATAAAATACCACAATGGAATTAAGCTTTCAGAGCGAAGATAAAACTTTGAAGGTGAAGAGACTCACCAAACTACTCTGTAATATATCTGGAGAAAGTCACAAATTAGAATTAAATTACTACAGGCTATCGAAGGCACTAAGCGTTTGTTCCAAGGAGAGGAAAAAAAGGAATAGAGGAGTTCAGAATGTGCTTAGAAGCAACTGTCCCCCTTAGAATAAGGAGACAGATAAAAAAAAGGCATTGTTTAAAGAAGCCACCAAGGAGGTAATAGCATCAGCAGTAGTAGTAGTGTATAGAGTACAGGGGAATTCTTACTTGTTTATCTCACCAACTTGCAAGACATCACCATTCTGTGGGCCATGACAAACATGAGTATGTTGAAATATGAACTGTCATTTTATTTAATTAAAAATGCACACACACAAATCTGCTTACTTAATGTAACCCTTACCCATAGTTGGCTATTAAAGATTTATGAAAATAGCTACAAAGTAATTTGGTGAAGGATATCCTGAAAATGAAAATGATGCATACTAGTAGACATTTTACTTAATTTGAATTATAAAGCCACAGTGTTTCAAAAATACACTAATTACCTGTTAATTATCATTCAGAATTCTTACATTCTGCATTACCTGTTAATTATCATTCAGAATTCTTACATTCTGCATTTTCTTTGTTAATAAAATTTTTAGTAGCACAATTATCAGAGAAACTGTACTAATTTTAACATTGTGCACTATCAGCATTAGACAGCTCCAAGTACTCCATTAATGTTCTTATTCAGGGCCATAATAAATCGAACATCATTGGCCTATTAGCTGTCTGCTAGGTCACTTTCTCATTTTCCTAATTGGAAGAATGAAAGTCCACATGCTACAGTATGTTCAAATGTGAACAAGACGTACAGTATTCTGTACTGAAAAGGCTCACAGCATTCCATAGCTGACGGATAGAAACTGCTCACATACCCTTAATAACATGCACAGCCACATTTTGACAAAGCCCTTGAAGAAAACCAACTTTAGTCTCCAAAACACCTTGAACTTAAACAGAACTTAAACAATGGTTCTGTTTCAAAACACTGTACATAAAATTCTCATTCCACCTAGCGGTGTAGCTCCCAAAACTCAGCCCAGTGTTACTGTCTGTGCAGAATTTGCATGTCCCCCTAGTGTTCAGATGTTTTGTTTTGTTTTCTTCCTATGAATTTGGTTGATTTATGACTGTACAAATGGCCCTTTGTAAGCGGGTGTAGCTGCATGTTCATATTTCTTGTGATGAGCCTGCATCCTGCCCAGTGGTGGACCATGAGGTAATCCTTGTTACCTTAGAATGAATTTTTTTTTTTTGTAAAATAAGGTATGATTCAATATGAATATTACAAAAAAATCTAAATGTATCTTAATTCTGAAACAGCTTTTAAAGGCTTTGTATACACAGTCATTGTAATTTTTATATAAAAAGTGATAAATTGTTAGTTTCTGTGGTATCTTTATAACAAATCTCCATAAAAGCATTGGCTGATTTTCTGAGTTATATTTTCACCCACATAAAAATCTCACTACTATAATAGCTCCTTATTTGTTCTGTAACAAGTAGATCTTGTTTTTAATTTTCATCATATTTTTAATGTAATAGTATGTAACATTCAGGTTTTCTTTGAAGGTCTTTATGTAATTGTCAACATCATAATATAAGGTTTTATAAAAAAAAACTACACTTATGTTTTAAAACACATGGACCTGGCATTTTTGACCTCTTCTTTAATCAAAGACTTCGAGTCACCCTGGAACTTGAAAATGTAAATGTAATTTGTTTTTTTTTTTTTTTTTCCAAATCTGGGGTGGTTTTTGGAAACTAAACAGATGTCTTATATTTAGCCGTACACTAATGGGTTGTGTTTCTGGCAGTCTGACGGTTGCGTGACTAGCTTTGACAAGGGCTCAGGAATGCAACTTTCACCAGGATTTCTGCATGTAGTGCTTTTTACTCTGTTGTTTTGTGGTTTTTGTAAAATGTGTATAGAATTAAAGTATATTTTAACAAAGTACTGTATATGTTGAATTACAGTAATGTGTAATTGTAGTAATTAGAAGCAGATTTTGAACACTTTGACTTCCCTGAATTATGTTTAATAATTTGAAGATTTATGTTACTATATCAAGTTATGCTAGTATAAACCTGAGATGGCTTTCCTAAAACTGGGCATGTTTTGTGTTGTCAAAAATTAATGTTTTGTTTGATTTTTGTAATTGTAATCCATTGCAGGTAATTTACTGCAATCATAAGGGCCTTTAAACTTCTTCCTTTCCAATTAATATGGAGGGAGTTCTTAACCCACTGGGTTTAATTTGAACTACTCTGCCTGAACTTCACATGGTCTCACTGCGTTTGCAAGCAATTCTTAAAAAAAACAGAGAATGAAAACGGTCAGTAAGTGTTTGTTTTTAGTTTTTAGAATTACAGGAAAAAAATATGTTTACTGATATATTAGTTTATTATTAAGTTCCAAGTACAGTTTAAAAGCAAACATTTCTTACTGTAATTCAGTTTTCATTTTTTGCCTGCTGGAGTTTGTTGAGTACAAAATGTCTCTTGACATGATTATTTGACAAATCATTTGGAGGAGCTGGCCGTCGACACGTTTCCTGTTTAATTTGTACATTGGCAGGATAAAGTGTTCTGTTGCAGAGACAAAAGCAAACTGCTGTACATAAATAGACAGTCATGTGAGGAAGCAAGTGGCTCACAAGTTGTGGAGTAAATAATGAGAAATTCAAATCTGTCTGTATTGTTAGATTTCAAACAACTGAAAGAGTGTGCTTACTTTTCACATGACCATGGATGGATAATGCCGAATAATTTACTTGCTCATTGTAAATATTTAGGGATCAAAGTTGTATATAACCATAACTTGTTAAAATCTTGGAAAATACAAAACATTTAATAAAACATGGAGATCGTCTTCATTTAGTAGAAGTGTATAGTGTGCAAATTCTTTACATTCAAACATGAATTCTACAGGTTTGATACTGAATGGGAAATGATTTGTTTAAATTGAATAGGTCCAAGTCTCCCGAGTCAAAGTATGACAGTATTTTGTAGGATTTGGAGTACACTAATCATTCCATAACCATCCCTTTATTATAGAACTCGTCCTCACGTAGTTCAGCATTATGGGTGTACAAGACGGACCAATCCAGAATGGAGTGCCTATGCTTATAGGGCCAATTAAATCAACATGAGTGTCTTTGAAATGCCCCGTGAATAATTCAGACAGGCACAGAAGAACATGTGGACTTCACACTAACTTTGCCCATGCCGAGGATTTGAACCCATTGTGGAGCTGCAAGGCAGCAACATTAACTGTCGCATCCCTGTGAATAAATTACATGTGGCTTGCTACTATATGAGTAATGTGAATATGAATAATTTCCATTGAAGTAAAAGCAAGAATGTGCTTAAAATAAATATACTGAGCAATTATTCCATTTATTTGAATAAGTACGGGGACAGGAATAATGCTAAGAATGCTTACTCTGGAAACTACTATCACCTGAAATGAAATGGAAACTTTGACATCCATATCAATAATTATTCTGCTTCAGGCTGTGTGAAGTCATTTAAACTCTGTTAATGGTATATTTAACATCAAAATGAACTACCTTTTATTGTCTGCTATGGGTAGCATACATTTGATAGCTTTTATAGTGTCATTATTGCATATACACAGTCAGGGAAGTCATGAGCACTCCACTGTTTTCTTAAGCCTAATTTAACAGGGAATCAGACCAGTTGAAGGATGCTTTGGGCACATCACAGAGGTTGCAGGCAGACTAAGTAAGCCACAAGAAGATTCAGAATAATTAGTGATGAGATCAACAAATGATCACAAGGAAAGACATGCCTGGTGTCCCAAAATCCTGTTGTATGCAGTGTCAGAAATTATATTGAATTAACAGAAAGAGAATACCTGCCTCTTTAAATGTGTAAGCTGCTCCTTGGGCATCTGTGCGTGGCAGCAATCCATTAATAACATGATATGATACACAGAAGGGTCCTAAAAGCCAGTCCTTAAAAGGATTTTATCTAAGCAAATTTTCCAGAATGGGTTATCGTAGCCAGAGTTAATTATCAGTAATGTTGTTAAAAAAGCAAAGAAGATGGAAAGTTATCTTTTATTCAGTACTAAGAACAGATGTAGTTCTTATTTATGTTGCACAAAGTAATATGCCACCCAAACATGATATTCTTTTTGTATGTTACTTACATCATGTTCATTGTAGCGGTAGCTGAGGTAAAATTTTAAACTCATGTTTTCATGCTGAATGAAGAGTAAAAAGATTATAATATAATATAAGCCAATAGTGACCAATGCTGTACAACAGCAAATGATGGGAAAAATGCCCATGAAAAAAAAAGAAGAAAAAAATCTCATGTTTCTCATATCACATAATCCACATGTCTGTTATCCAGTCTTATGCACAAAACGTGAAAAACACATGCTTTTTTGCTAAGATATTGTTAGTTACTTCTAGAATAGTTAGCACACATCAAAAACAGCAAACTAAAGCCTCATGGGAATCACATTTTGAATTGAAGAGTGGAACAACGAAGATAGGGGAATAAACTATGTGTGATTGTCTGCATTGTTGTGTATAGCAGTTAAACCCACTGCTAGTCATATGCTCCACTTTATCACATACTACATATCTTAAATGGCACCACGCAGCTCATTGTTCCTCAAGCAGTGAATCAAATTTTCAAAAATTATTTTAAACATTTATTATTATTGTAGACAAAGATAAGAAAAACAAGTTAGTATTAGAAAGTTTGCTTCTTTTTTCCAGCAACGATTCTGGGTGGAATTCTGACTTTGACATTTTGTTTGGTTTGCTCCTCTTGGAACTTAGATCCCAACCTGTTGATTACACATTGTTTCTGTCTATGTCCTTTGATCTCTCCATCTTTTCGTTCATTTCCTTCACAAATAAAAAAAAATACCCCGAAGCCCACCCTTGTGTTCAGTACAATTCTGATATATTGTTGTTTTCAGCTCTGTCCTCTATGCTAATGAACATGTGTGTTGTCTATAGCTAAATCATGTATTTCACATGGGCAGGACAATCCGTCCTACAGATATAACCTGTGGTTATTAACGTGCCTTGAATGTGTCAGCGTGAAGCTGCTGTTGTCGTTAGAACTTCAGAGAGCCTCTGCCTTTTGGGAGTCCCAGATTCCACCTTTGTTATGAAGTTATTTTCGCAGCATCCACCCATCCATTATCTAACCCGCTATATCCTAACTACAGGGTCACAGGAGGTCTGCTGGAGCCAATACCAACCAAAACAGGACTCAAGGCAGGAAACAAACCCCGGGCAGGGCGCCAGCCCACCGCATGGCTCACACCCACACACACCCACACACCAAGCATTAGGGACAATTTAGAATCACCAATGCACCTAACCTGCATGTCTTTGGACTGTGGGAGGAAACCCACGCAGACACGGGGAGAACATGCAAACTCCACGTAGGGAGGACCTCGGAAGTGAACCTTCTGCGCCACCGTGCCGCCTTTTCACAGCATTTTCACCTAAATTTAAAACTGTTTACATTAATTTTCATATACATTAAAAAGCTTTACTGTTATAAATAAGCAGCACCTGAACCCAATTTTACAATCTGTAACATTGTTCTTATTTATCTTACTGTAATTACCACTTAATTTTTTTTCTGTATAGACCCTTTACACACATAGGTGTGAATGTCAGTCCATCCATCTGTCCATTGTCAAACGTGATTAAGCCATGTGAGGTGTCTTGGGAACTGGAGCCCAACTTTAAGATGTATCTTTCAATGTAATATTCAACAAAAGATTGTAAAAAGCTGGTAAAACCATCCAAGGATGGTTCCTTCTTCGCACCTGATGATGGAGGATATGCCCTGGCCCTCACCCTGACCTGGATAAATCCGGTTTGAAAATGTATAAATGAATAGATGTTGTAACTTTTGGTACTTTTTTTTTTTTTTTAAATAACGCATACGTTGTAATAAATGTTTATATTTACCGATTGCGTCATGCGACCAGAATGTTCAGTGGCCTCAGCTTACGACAGAAAGTTTGTAACTTTGTGATATGGTATCAGCTGTTTGCTTCCCTGTGTCCATATCTACAAGACTTTTGAGGTACTTCATGGCCAAATGACACAATTGCACTAAAATTCCAGGCACAAAAAACACATCCCATATAAAAGAAGAGGAGAAAGCACAATATTTGTTTACATGTTGAAATGTTCAAGATGACGGCTGCTTTTTTTGTTTACTGAGAATTGTTGCTCAAGGCCAATCAGTCTTGCATGTTGATTTGTGGAGTGAATGCTGGTATTGCTTAACAGATGTCTACTGTGTTGTTAGCAGCTGAGCTTTTTATAGAAGTAAACAGAAATGTTAGTCTTAATAATTTTAACTGAAGCAGTGCTGCCATAGTTTTAGTAACCCTTCCTCCCTTCCGTTGAGGGCTGTTCATAAATTTAACTAACTGCTGCATGTGACCAGATGACATATCAATTTTGTGTACAAATATAAAATCTTCAGATATGTTGTAGCAATATCTGTGGAAATTATAACAAAAAAACTTCCTTAATGGTGAATACTATTCCAAACAGCTTTATGAAGAAGTTTACCATAAGAGATTGACATTCTTACAAGTCACAGTCCAGCCAGTATTTATTTGCTCAAGCTCACAATGTAATGCTTGATGGGATGTGAACTTTCCACTTTTCACCTTCTTTAGAAAATGATTTTCCACTTGGCCACTTTATGACTGCTCTTATATTATTTTAGTGTAGTAAACAAATGGTGGTGTAGTAGCCGAGTTGAAAGCATGTGTCCAGTCACCATCTATTTGGCGCTTGCATGTTCTCTGTACATCTGCCTAGGTTTTGCTAGTTCACTATATCCCAAACACATCTGTGTCAAACTAATTGTCAGCCTGGACATTGTGATGGACTGGCATTCCATCCAAGGTTAGTTCTGGCATGGAAATCAATGCTTTGGTGTAGGTGCACTCTGGCCCAGTTAAGTCCATTTGAAGGTGAAGTGAAATACCTTTTGCATTCAGTTAGGCTTAAAATTAGTATATAATGTGATTTTTTGCAGTTTACGCAAAGGAACATTTTGCATTTGTTTTATAATCTTTTGCAAATTTAAATTTGTTTTTTTTTCGTTACTTAAAACTTAAAATATTAATGGAGTTGATGCATTATTTTATTTTACAAGGTCTAGCATTGCAGAATTCATGTCTGTAATTGATTTGTAATAAGTCATGTAAAGATACCACATTCCTAAAACAAAGATCTCCAATTCTGATTCTTCTTTTAGTGTTCAAAAACTGGTCAGTTTCTAATTTTGAAAGTGTACTAATTATTACTTAATTAATGTTATGAAAACGTTTGTTGCATTGAGATTGATAATGTTGCTTTATATAGATATTATTACTGTATACCTGACATCTTTAATCATGGACAGCATTATGGCACCGTCATTAGCATTGTTGTCCCTTAGTTTCAGTGACCTTGGTTCATTTCCTAGCCCTAAATGTGCTGCATGTACATGCCTTTTTTGCAATGGCTTTCAGTCATTTTTCTTGCTTGATGCTCTCCAGCTTCCTCTATGGCCCCAGAATGTGCAGGTTTGATTAAATGTCTATTGCAAATTTGCGTGTTATGTGAAATATCTCTGTAATGCATATCTGTGGTTCTGTCCTTGTGATCCTGCTCTGGATCCCCAAGGTTCAGTAATGGCAATATTGGGTTCACCAGTAGATGAATCAATGAATCTTTATTATTATGTAATAATTTGGTTACTACTGCTGTCATTGATGTAACTTTCTTTTGCTTTTCATCTTGTTATATTCGTTACTTGTCGGAATACATTTTAATAAGGGGGAATTTCTTGTGAAGTCAAAATCCTGTCGAGTTCAGAGATGGTCTTCCGATCATAGCCAGCCCGACTCTCCCAGTGCAGTTATGTGTTCATAAATATCCTATACATTATACTTTATTTGTAAAGAAGAGTAGAGCTATACTGTCATCCAGTTTGCACACCAACAAACTTAAGACTTTATTTTACATTTCTTGTTTTATTGACTGTAATCCCAGATCATGAAAGAGAAGCTATGGTATTACAAAGCGTTTCATATTTAGACTGAAGGTTGTTTTACGTGACTAAAAATAGATTGTGTCTATTTGTATTACACTTAGTGCAATTTATTTTTTAACAAAGTAAAGTTCTCCCCTGTAGGTCTTTGAATGAAACATTTGCTTGAGGGAGTAGCTAAAACCATAATAACATTTATATCTCACATCAAAGAGTTTATGTTCCCTGCATAGTTCTGGGATGATACTTGAACTTTTTTCAGAAACCAACACTTTTAATAAAGGAAGGCAAAGTAACATACTAGTTAAGCGTTTAAACCAAATATTATAAGGAGTGATTCTTTGCGATTTATAATTTAGAGGATATACTGTAAAGCACTGAGCTGCCAAAGAATGGTACAAGACACCAACATTAAAGGCTTTAATTAGGCTGATAATTCAAAACTTTATAAAGTCAGTTGCAAAATTTATTTTACTTAGGGGAAAAATATACATTAAAAAGGTTAGGGACAACATTTCAGCTATAGCCTTCATACTGTGAACACCACACATGAAATGTTGCATCTCTAACTGCAATTAAAATGATCAGAAATTGAAATGCTTAATGGGTTTATTTTGGAAGTTTTGATAACTCACTTTATGGTTTGGTGAAAACTTACCATCCTGCATATCTAAATTCTGAATCTGGTTGTTAGTTATTGAAAATAAATTATTTCCAGATTGAAGTGTTACTCAAGAGCTTGAGGGCGATTGCTAACAAAGATAGATAATTGGATATTGATCCACGTAATGGGATTCTGATATCCTTCTGATTATCAACATTCCAATTTTGTCACACGATTTTCTCCATTTTTGATAAGAAGTGTCAGAATTCTTTTGTGTTGGGGAAAAAAGTAATTAAAAGAAGTTGGCATTAGGAAGAACATGAGACTTTAAAGGCCCTTAGAAAAACAGTGGATAAAACTGGGTAATAATCTATCAACCTTGTCAAATTAAGGTAATTGCTGTTTGACGAAAAGAGGAAATGTAATAGATAGTGTCAGTTTTTAAAGTTGTAATATGAAGAAGAAAAATAATCAAAAAAATGAGCATCTCAAAAACAGAAACCTAACATCTGAGCATGCCCAGTTTTTTAACTCCTCGCTGCCTTTGTCTTAAATACTTGATTAATGGTTTTCTATTTGTTGTTTTTGGATGGGTTGCTTTTAAGACTGTAATGGTAGTGGATTTGCAGGTTTTTAGGTGGAAAGAGCCTATGTCTGCAAACGTAGTAGATAAACTTTTGGCTTTCCTAAATCTTCTATAGCCACACCATACTGTGCAACTTGGTGACCTTACCTACAGGTAGTGGTGAGCAAAACAATTTTGTGTGAAACAGAATTTTTAGTAAATCTTTGAATGCCACTTTACACCCAGTAAAATGGATGCCATTGACACAAGAATACGGTGTTTAGTCATTTCCAATGCAATTTTCTGCTGCATGTATCTGCTGTCATTTGGTGTTTAAGTAAAGATCGTTAATGAAAATGAAAAAAATAGCTGGACTCATTTCTTGTCATGTGTAGGCATTTAATTGATCTGTGCGATGTACGTTGTGGTTATTCTGGTAGTATGATGTCAGATTTGCCGATAATGACGAGGATTTTTATGATCATGGTCTCTAAGACTGCATCACAGACAGAAATGGTAATCAAAGCTATACAGTGCTTGGACCGTAGACATCCTCACTGTCATCTAAAGCAATGAAGAAACAGGAAAGGACCATTTCTTGGCTTTCCATGATTTTAGTTTTCCGAAGGAGAAAACCCAGTAATGTAGGGCAGTGGTGCATTTAAGGAAACTTTGTTTAGGTAATATGTAGCATTTCACATGTTTTAAAAAACACACTGCACTCCTCCGTGATGATGTGAACAAGAGCCATTAAATAGAATTTGCTTTATTGCGGTACTGTAGAATACCTATATTACACAGCTGTCAAAAAATGCAGGTAAGTACAGAAGAGTGAACAAGGTGTTAGGAAACAATATTCCATGTTTTCCACCTCAAGAAAGCCTTCAGGATAACAGAAAAGTCTTTAAGTGAATTATGAAATTGAATGTTAAATTTAATGTCACTTTCGCGAAACTGCATGTGAAATGAAACTCTTCTGTTTCACTCATCAGTACTTACAGGTGACCAGAAACCTTTTGAATATTATGTTTTCTGGTGGTGTCTTGTTTTCTTCTCTTGTCCTGTATAGTTCCATATATTTTCATATTTCTAGGAGTTTTGCTTTTACCTCAGAAATGCCAAGAAATCTTCTCTTGTGCAAGTATCTTCATATTCTCTGTGTTGTACTCTTCGTTGTTCAAGTTGTTTGGCAGAAGAAACTAATGTTGTTGCAAAACGAGGCTCTTCCTAAAGTGAGTTGAACTTGAACACCACTCATTTGGTTAACCAAACTGATGAAAGAAATACAAAGACTGTGAGAAAGATTTAGTTAACACAGCTGTACAAACATGTTAATTTATTGAAGAAAGCCAGCCCATGTTTACAGTATGTCACCTCCAAGTTAATGAAACCATCCTCATAATGCAGTGTGAAACCTGACCTCTGTGTATCAGATGGAGTGCTTGAAGCATTTAGTGCCATTTAGTGCAGATTGCTCATAATGAATCCCCTTAAATATAACTTTCACTCAGATTTTTATGTCAAACAACATACGTTCTAGGAAATTGCCATGATGCTGCAATATATAACAGAAGTAACATGCTTTTCACAGTAGTGTGCAGTACATCATATCATTACTGTATATTCAGCAGAGTTAAATGCTAATATAGCACATTGCACAATAAATAGAAGGTATTTTAACATACAGTATACTGTACATTTAATTATTTGGCTGATGCCTTTATCCAAGGCGACTTGCAATATTAATGTTTCAGTTGGTTTTGGATTCAAAGCACAATCTGGTCAAGTGACTTGCTCATGTTTACACAGTGACAGTAGTGGGATTTGAACCCACAACCTGAGGGTGTGAAGTCCAAAGCCTTAACCACTACACCACACTGTCTAACCTCTGCCATTTTTTTTTCCTTATGCATTAATGGTATTTGAAACATTCCAAAGAAATACTTTAATTTCTTTTTTCTGCTTGTACTTTAGAGATGTGTGTGCCCAGCATAGATGCATTGAAGGTCAGTTGTATGGAAACCAACAGTACATATGAAAAGCTTATTTTTTAATCTTTGAAGACAATGCGACAAAAGTGCAATAATTGTATAAGATAGGTTAAATCAGTATATTTTATTACAAACCGGATTCCAAAAAAGTTGGGACACTAAACAAATTGTGAATAAAAACTGAATGCAATGATGTGGAGATGGCAAATGTCAATATTTTATTTATAATAGAACGTAGATGACAGATCAAACGTTTAATCCGAGTAAATGTATCATTTTAAAGGAAAAATATGTTGATTCTTAATTTCACGGTGTCAACAAATCCCAAAAAAGTTGGGACAAGTAGCAATAAGAGGCTGGAAAAAGTAAATTTGAGCATAACGAAGAGCTGGAAGACCAATAAACACTAATTAGGTCAATTGGCAACATGATTGGGTATAAAAAGAGCTTCTCAGAGTGCCTCTCAGAAGCCAAGTGGAGCAATATCAGAAAGGTGTTACCCAGCGAAAAATTGCAAAGACTTTGCATCTATCATCATCAACTGTGCATAACATCATCCGAAGATTCAGAGAATCTGGAACAATCTCTGTGCGTAAGGGTCAAGCCCGTAAAACCATACTGGATGCCCGTGATCTCCGGGCCCTTAAACGACACTGCACCACAAACAGGAATGCTACTGTAAAGGAAATCACAGAATGGGCTCAGGAATACTTTTAGAAACCATTGTCAGTGAACACAATCCACCGTGCCATCCGCCGTTGCCAGCTGAAACTCTACAGTGCAAAGAAGAAGCCATTTCTAAGCAAGATCCTCAAGCTCAGGCGTTGTCACTGGGCCAGGGATCATTTAAAATGGAGTGTGGCAAAATGGAAGACTGTTCTGTGGTCAGACGAGTCACGATTCGAAGTTCTTTTGGAAATCTGGGACGCCATGTCATCCGGACCAAAGAGGACAAGGACAACCCAAGTTGTTATCATCGCTCAGTTCAGAAGCCTGCATCTCTGATGGTATGGGGTTGCATGAGTGCGTGTGGCATGGGCAGCTTGCATGTCTGGAAAGGCACCATCAATGCAGAAAAATATTCAGGTTCTAGAACAACATATGCTCCCATCCAGACGTCATCTCTTTCAGGGAAGACCCTGCATTTTTCAACAAGATAATGCCAGACAACATTCTGCATCAATCACAACATCATGGCTGCGTAGGAGAAGGATCCGGGTACTGAAATGACCAGTCTGCAGTCCAGATCTTTCACCTATAGAAAACATTTGGCGCATCATAAAGAGTAAGGTGCGACAAAGAAGGCCCAAGACGATTGAACAGTTAGAGGCCTGTATTAGACAAGAATGGGAGAGCATTCCTATTTCTAAACTTGAGAAACTGGTCTCCTCGGTCCCCAGACGTCTGTTGAGTGTTGTAAGAAGAAGGGGAGATGCCACACAGTGGTGAAAATGGCCTTGTCCCAACTTTTTTGGGATTTGTTGACACCATGAAATTCTGAATCAACATATTTTTCCCTTAAAATGATACATTTTCTCAGTTTAAACTTTTGTTCTGTGATTTATGTTCTATTCTGAATAAAATATTAGAAGTTGTCACCTCCACATCATTGCAGTCAATTTTTATTCACGATTTGTATAGTGTCCCAACTTTTTTGGAATCCGGTTTGTACAACTATAGCTTAAAAGTTTGAATTGCTGAACAAAATAGCTTGTATTATTTTAAGTCTGCCAGTAGGTTTAATTGCCTGGTCAATTTGAAGTCTATAGCTCCAAATATTTAAATGGAGTTTAGTATTACAGGAGGAGGAGAAAAAGAAAAAAAAGAACAATACATTATGACTCCCTACATTTGTGCCTCGTCTCTGAACCCTTCCTGTTATCTCAGTACAGTCTCTCTAGTTTGGATGCTGCAGTACTTTGCCACACTCCTGTCACCTCTCGACTGGACTACTTCAGACAGGGTTCCTTAATTTAAGTATTAAAAGAGTACAGCAGCAGATCTACAATGCTATTAACTGTTAAATACCATTAATCCACTCTTTTCAGCACTGATTCAACTTTAAGGTTTGTTCTATCTGGAACTTTCTTCTTAAATTTATTTGTGAGGCCTTCAAATTCAGACTGAAGACCCACTTGCTCTTTCTGGCTTTTTAGATGCTATTCTTTCACTTTCAAATTTCAACACTCCCTCCTCCTCCTCACGGCTATATATTGAACTTTAATTTGGAGCTCTATTTGTCTTTATAAGGCTTTTTTTTATATTTTTACCAACAGTATTTCTTCATAATTGTATTTTGTCATAGTGCCTGATTTCTATACATTTCTTGTAATGGCATTTGTTAATATTTTTATGCATATTTTATAGCACTTCCTTGGATTTTGTCCATGCTGTATTTTTATTGGTATTTATAGTTTTCAATTTTATTATGCCAGTTTCTTATATGGAAATCTGAATTGTAATATTGTTTGCTCTCTATGGCAGCTTGTGGATTGACTGGGTATGTATAAGTCAACAGGGTCTATGAAATAGCATCTCTTCCTTACCATTTAATGACACAAATAATTAAAACACAAGGGGTATACATCTGCTTTTATACCCCATCTTCTGAAAAGCATGTTTGCAGCCTAAAAGTAGTGGGTTTAAAGGGCACAATGGTGACAGGTAGCACTGCCACTACACAGCTCCAGTGACCTGAGTTCAAATCCTGTTCCTAGTCATTGTCTGTGTGAAGTTTGCACATTTCCCCATGTCTGTGTGGATTTTTTTTTTCATTCCAGAAGATATGCTGGTTAAGTTAATTAGCCTTTCCAAATTATCCCAGTGTGCGTCTGGGTGTATATGTAAATGGGCCCTTGCCTTGTGCCCAGTGCTGTTGGGATTGGCTCCAGCCTGCCTTGACCTTGAATCGGATTAGGCTGCCTTGAGAATGTTACGTCATTAAAAAAACAACTACACTTGGCCATGTCGTGATACAATGTAACAAAAGTAGTTTCATGAGAACAGATATTTTTAATCTAGAGAGATAGATAGATACTTTATTAATCCCAAGGGGAAATTCACATAATCCAGCAGCAGTATACTGATACAAAGAAACAATATTAAATTAAATAGTAAAAAAAATGAAAAAAATTAAAATAAAATTAATGTTAGCATTTACTCCCCCGGGTGGAAGAGTCGCATAGTGTGGGTGAGGAATGATCTCCTCAGTCCGTCAGTGGAGCAGGACAGTGACAAAAGTCTGTCACTGCCTGGCATCTATCAGTCCTGTGCAATATATCAGTACATTTAATACACTCTGTGTTTCACGTAGCCTTGAATAAATTCCAAGGACCTTGAACGGTGTATGAAAAGACTGTCTTTATTTAATAAACTACAGTGATGGAAGAAATTCGGAGTACAGTTAAGATGGATACAAATGTATCCTTCCTGACAATCCAGTGAGGTGATTTACCCAATGTCTCATCTCTACATCACCCCAACATTTACCCTCACCTCCCAATCTCTAGTTACCCACCACTCTTTGTCAGATGCCCCTTGACCACAACTACCCTGCCACATCCGGCAGAGTGTCAGCTTTTAATTCCCATCACAGGGTTACTTTTATGGGCACATTCTCTAACATTCCAGGGTCCACAAACCATATAGAATGCTCCAAAATCTGGATTTTTGTCCCTGGAAATTCTTAGTCAGTCTTGACATTAGTTACAGTAATCAGAAAAAAATATGTTAACAGTTATTGTGCCATTTCTGATTAAAATAATAATACAAATTGCAGTCTGTTTCAATATCATGTTTAACTATTTGTGTAACTATGTAAATGCTGTTTATTATACTTTGTCATTTTAATTTATAAAAGAATCTCATAATTTTACAAAAGAGCTTCGGAGCTTTTTCACCTAATAAAAACTTATAGATAGTATTATTTGTTTGTACATTGTAAGTAATCTATCCTAAGAAGTTGTTAATTGGGTTGTTTTCTAGTAGATTTTATGGAACAATAGCATATTTATTCATTAGTCCTTGATTAGTTGAATATATCAGCAAGTTGTAAACATAGTTATCATACTTAATATCACCTCATTAATCTGGATCAAGTTTTAATTGAATATGAGAACACTCACAGCAGAGTCTCACAATGAGGCAGGAATGAATGTGTGACGATGGTGTTCGTATCATTTCCCATTGGTATGCACAGTAGGTCATTACTGTATAAGGCCTCAGCTGAACACAAGAAAGACCTGAGTAGTTGGTGGCCTGGCTAAAGGACGGAGGAAACCGAGAGCTGTGACTCTAAGCAGATTCAAATATAATAGATTTTGTGGTATTTTGGCAAAGTACATATTCTTAAACAAAACCTGTTAAATTTCAATTTTTAGTAAGGCAAACTTTCAGCAAGTACAGCAAAGCCTCATTAGGATAAATTGGAATAAAGAGCAGGTTTAAAAGTGTTTTACATATAATGCATGACAAGTACTTCTCAAAGTTTAGAGGTGGTAAGAAATTAACAGGAACTCCTTGGCAGATAAATAAAGAGCTAAAAGGGAAGTTACAAAGGAAAAAGAAGCTGTATAAGGTTAGAAACTCTAGCACCAACAATGGGCTGCATGAGCACAACAGTTAAAAATGACATTTGTAAGGTGAAAAGACATTTGTAGAGAATTTTTAACGGAAAGGTGAAAGATGGCCCTAAGTTAAAGAACAATCTGAGAGGAGGTGAAGATTATTAGGAATGGTAAAGATGGGTTGGAATATACAGGCAGTGAAATATAGCAGATGTTTTCAACTTGTATATGTGTGAAGACGTCGAAAAATAACAGGGACTACCAAGAAGGTAATTGGTGACTTGTAAATTGTAGAGGGAGAAGCGCTGCTTGGATTAAATAGGTTAAAATGTAACGAATCGCCAGAAATAGATCACATTTATCTTTGAGTCCATAAGGAAATTAATGAGTATCTATATTTAAACCTTTGGCGCATATTTTTAAAACATCCCTGTACATTGGGAAAATTTCTAAAGCAAAACTCACCCAGTTATATAAATAGTATGACTGGGCAATTCCAAGTAAATTATAGACCAGTAAGCTTAGCATTCGTTACTAGTAAATTTAGAGGAAGGGATCATTAAGGAAAAGGTCAAGCAGCAAATATCTAAAACAAGAGTATTAACAAATACTCAACATGGGTTCAGATGGAGAAAGTGGTATTTTACTTATATGCTGAAATTCTATGAGGAAACAATATAAGCATTCATTAAGAGAAGTGCAAATTATATTATTTATCTTGATTTTCAGAAAGCTTTTGATAAGATACCACATGATAGATTAGTCATCAAAATAAAAGAAGTGGGAGTTGAGAGCACGGTGTGAAGGTGGGTAACAGGAAGCAAAGGATTCTGCTAAGGGGAACTTTTTCAGAATCAGCTGATGTTAAAAGTGGTATCTGTCAGGGATTAGTGCTGGGGCCACTGCTCTTTTTAATATACATAAGCAATCTGGATAGGAATATAAACAACAAACCGGTTAGGTCTGCAGATGTTACCAAGAATGGCAGATAATCTGGAATCCATTGAATCATTACAGAGGGACTTGGACAGCATACAGGCATGGGCAGATTAAATCAAATTTTATTTGTCTCATACAAACTAAATATACAATATGTAATGAAATGCTTAGACTATATATTGTACTGTATGCTTAATTTGTATATGATTTCTGGCAGATTAAATTTAACGTGAATACATGTAAATTATTACACGTAGGAAGTAAAAATGTTAGATTTGAATAATCAATTGGAGGTCTGCAGCTTGAAAGTAGACTTTATGGGAAGAATTTAAGAGTCATAGTGGACTCATCACTATCCAAATCCAGGCAGTATACAGAAGTCATCAAGAAAGCTAATAGTATTTAAGGTTATATAACTAGATGTGTAGAATACAAGTCTAGGGAGGTTATGCTTAAACTACACAACACACTAGTGAGGCCTCACCTGGACAACTATGCACATTTTAGGTCTCCATATTACAAAAAACGACATAGCAGCACTAGAGAAAGTCCATAGAGGAGGCTAACTAAAAGGTATGAGCTATGAGGAGAGATTAAAGGAGCACAACCTGTTTAGTTTAAGAAAACAGAGATTAAGAGGTGAAATGATGGAAGTGTTTTAACATTATGTAAGGAATTTGTACAGTAGATCCCAGCTGTTACTTTAAAATGAATTCTGCAAGAACACAAGGACATAGTTGGAAACGTGTCAAGCTCAAAATATTTCAAAAATGTTATAAAGTTTTTCTTCATGAAATGAACCATAGACACATGGAATTAAATATCAAGTAAAGTGATGGAGAGCAGGACTTTAGGGACCTTCAGATATCAACTTTGTGTTATTTTGGACAATCTAGGTGAATGCAATGAATGAGCTTCTTGGGCTGAATGGCCTGTTCTTGTCACAATTTTTCCGATGTGCTAAAATTTGCTATCTATTATAAACACTATAAATAAGGCAAAAGGTGTCTGCAAGGGAGAGAAGTCATCAGGACTGAAAGTTCAGTTATTTAACATGAAATATGCACAGGTTTGTCTATATGAAAATGAAGGTACTCAAAGTTATTCGTTATGCAACTTAAATTGTACACTCTATAAATGATAGTCTTTTGAATGTCTGTAAACTAAAAATAAACCTTTATCTACATAGTTTCCACTGAATTACAAGGTCAGATTGCAATGAAAATTAAACATTAAATCAACAATAAAACATTACGATGGTTTTTATACAATCAAGGGCAAACTGAGAAATATTGAATGGTAACCTTTACAAATTAGTCAGAGGCAAGGATGATGTTCACAGGCCAGGGTGACTGCCTTATTGTTATAATTAAACAGACTCCGTCTCACATTCATTGCCATGTGCTTTTGCCAATAATCTCAAAGGGGAAAATAAAACAAAAAAAAACCTTAAATAGGAGCTTACAGATAAAACACTTAATAATAGGTAGACTGAATGGCTATATCAAAATGATGAATCACTAAACCTTTTTATTTAAGTAATAAGCAAGGTGTGAGAGTGTTCATAAGATACATGTGATATGTGAAACAAGTGTGTCTTTTTAAAGCAATTTTTATTTAGTTTGTCTGTATCCTTGAATTATTTATCTATTAAGAAGTACACAGTTTCATGCAGAATGTCACAGTGTTTAAAATGAGACATATTAGCAGAGCGTTATGGAAAACCAAATGTCATATTTGTGCATTTGGAAGCAGATTTCCAACCAATTAAGCATTAAGGTTTAACCTGTTACTCAAAGTAAATGTCAAACTATTTGAAGCTAAATAGAAACAGATCCTTTACTTTATACAGTGTTTATTTTACATTTGCCAATGTACCTGCTGTTAAACTAAGTTACCTTTAATTAGACTCACGCAAACTTAATAAGTTTCCGTTCCAAGCGGCTTATAGACTTGTTTATGAGATTTTGCTCAAGTGTATTCTTGCATGGGGCCTGCATGACTGACTTGTTTCATGTGTGGTGCCTACTGCCTACACACACTATAAACTCTCTTGTGAAGTAGTCCCAAATTATTTCCATCTGGGTGGCATTAAAACTAGTAATCACTTTATATTAAAAATACCTCAATCTGCTTCC
Source organism: Polypterus senegalus (assembly GCF_016835505.1). NCBI lineage: Eukaryota > Metazoa > Chordata > Cladistia > Polypteriformes > Polypteridae > Polypterus > Polypterus senegalus. Next base: position 114,210,874 of record NC_053157.1, on the reverse strand, counting down.
AAAATTGTGGTCTATAAAATTGGAAAAAAAAAAGAAGAGACCTACAATTGCTTTCTTGTAAAGTTAAAATAAACAAACAATTGCAGTATCATGAAAGCATATACATTAATTGAATCAAATAAAGCTTCACTTATTAAGATAATTGCCTCATGTTTTTACAGAAGAAGTACAGAGCAAGCTTTTGGAATTGTTATAGACAAGCAGAACTGATTACTGGTTTAAAAACCCGAGGGGCTTTTAAAAATGACTGAAGCATGAATTAATTATTGTATCGCCTAATGTTACAAGATTACTAGTAAGTTTGTGTCAGTCATTAATGCAGAGGTAAAGAAAGTGACATAACTTTTGGAAATACATTTATAAATGGAATGAAAAGTAGTCAATTATTCATTTTTTGAGGATCTGGTTAGTTGATTGAACATGTAACTGTCTCTAAAAATGTTACTAATCATGAAGATTCATTTATCACATTTTTGTAGTCTGAGATTCCAGTCCACTGGTTTTAAACCTTTTCCTGCAGTCATAAGTCAAATTCTTGCTTTTAATCATGCCTGACGTTCAATCCGCTGTCTTCTACTTTTTAATAAAGGCAAAATAATGCTGATTGCATTTGCTACATTGGAATCAAGCTAGTCTTTGCATTTTAGTTTGATTATTTGGTAAGCTTATTTGTATTTTTTTCGTTAACAAGCAGTTGAAGTGAGGCATATTTAACTAGGGAGCTAAACATGGATCAGCTAATTTAAAACTGTGCACAAGTATGAGCTGATCTTTAGTGTTTAATACAATATTTACAAAAAAGAATGGACAATGTTCAGAGATTTAGGTCAGTTGAGGTCTGGTTGGAAAGCATGCACTAGTACACGATGAAGCATCTCGGTTGGCAACCGCCCCAGGCAAACACATAGTCCAGTCCCACCCTCTGGAAATGACCATCTATCTGCAACAGCCAGGTGTTAAGTGCATGTCCCATTGGCCTTGTCCAGCCACTCAGCTCCTTAACAATGAGGATCCTGCGAGCCCAATCACCCTTGGGGAATCGCACCACATGACCGTAGTGCCATACCTGATGCTGTCTCGTAATGCTAGTAATGTGCCTCATTCAGGACTCTGCAAGGCACTGGCACAAACTCAAACCAGCGGTACCCAAGGATTTCCCAAAAGGACACAGGAGTCCAATATTTATCTCAGGTCACTTGATAGTGTCCATGTCTTGCAACCATATAGCAAAACAAGAAGCACCAGGACTTGGACCTTCATCCTTTTGCAAAGATGTCGGGAGCTCCACACACCCCTTTCCAGCGACCTCATGACCGCCATCCTCTCCCAATCCATCTACTGACTTCATAGGAACAATCACCAGAGACATGAATGTCGCTCTTGAGGTAAATAAACCTCTTGAAAAGGTTGACACTCTCTCCACAAACAGACACACTGGTAATGACTGTGCCCAAGAGGTCATTAAAGGCATGGATCTGGTTTTTATCCTGGACACTCGCAAGCCTAGACACTCAGACTGTTTGCTCAGTCTCTCGAGAACCCCAATCAGTGTCTCCATTGACTCTGTGAAGATCATAGCATTGTCAGCAAAGTCAAGATCAGTGAATCTTTCTTTGCCAACAGGTGTCCTACAGCCACAGCCGCTTAACCACATGATCTTGCCCAACACCCATTTCATGCAAGCATTGAACAGATCAAGAGCAAGAACACACCCCGACCAACCCCAGAATCAACTGGGAAAAATGAAGAGGTTCTGCCTCCACTCTGCATAGTACCAGTGTACAGGATGGCCATGAAATCCAGCAACAGGGTTGAACACTTTACAAAAATAGACAAAGACTACAATTAAACTAAAGATTAATTAAAATTAAATTAAAGATTTAGGGGTAATAATCTACTAGGTCCGCCAAATGAAGTGTTGATTTTATGTTGAATGTACATTTACTCTTTTGTTTCATTGCAGATTTATGAAGTGTGTGAAGTTGTATGTTCTACTCATGCTTTTGTGGGTTTTCTCTTTTTATCCCAGCTTTTACCCACATCGCTAGAAGTGCAGATTAGATTAACTGGCCCAGTATGAGAGATGTTTTGTATGTAATAGACTGGTACCACTCTTGAGTGCTGATCAGTGGTTATCCACGACCCTAACCTCATTAAGCAGGCACAGAAAATAATCTCTTAAAGCAAATTTATGTTCATTTTCAGTTACATTTTTTATTTAGACAAGTAATGCAATAATTTAAAAATATTTTCTACCTGTTTCCCTACATGTACTTTCAGCACCTTTTCTCTATCTCCGTGCATGTGTGTATGAGAACCTCTGTTCACCGGCACTCCCTTTCTCAAGCATGTTCTCGTAAAGCCTGCTTCCCAAATTCTCTCATTATTTTCGAGGTACATTTTCTCGCCTTCTGTCTGGTTTTATATGGCATCTCTCTCAATGCGCACCTTTACTCATCCTCATGACTATCATCCTCACTCTTGCTCTTTTGTCGCGTCACCACAGCCAAAGTGACCAATCAAATTGCTCTGAGGAACTGGACCTTAGTATTTTATTATTCTGTGGATTCCGTAAAATGTGAAAAATTATTGAAACATATAATGCAGCTGTAATTTTAGATGTAGTAAAGTATGGTTTAAAAAATGTTTTATTCATTTGAGTTTTAAAATGGTAATTGTTTCACAATTAACAAATACAATTGTTTTCAGTAAACTTTTGGCAGAACAGATTTACTGTATAAAAACTGTCTAGATAAAAAGAAAAAAGGACAACCTACCAGAAAGGTTGTTGGGGAGACCCCAACACAGTTAATGTTACCAAGCACTGCTTTGATTTCTTGCAGAAGCAAAACTGACATACTTCTTTTTTTTTTTCTTTCATTTTTTTGGCGAGTATAGAAATTAGAAAGTAAGGATTTTGCAGTAAGACAAGGGGTCAATAAAAGACGAGTATCTGTCTCTGAGACTACAGTGAGCCCCTGCATTCATCATAACTTCCAGAATGAGAAGTGGATATCCCACAATTACAGTTGTCTATCTTTGGACAGCAGTGTATTTACTCTCTGACTATACAGTAAATTCTTTGCTTGAGGATAACCAGATTAGCTGTGCCTCTCTGATAGTCTTTCACTATAGTGTAGCACATGCAGGCTTTTCTATTTAGTAATGCCCAACAGTAAATGCAGCAAGCCCATAGAATGCACTTTTACCATGCAGACACATTATCTTAGTGATAATTTATCTGCCTGCCTCCATTTATCCCAGCATTCACCATGGTACATTGCACTAGTTTTTCTGTCAATTTCATGATTGTCTCTACTGTCACTCATGAACAAGACCCACTCAGAACAGCTTCTTACACTGCAGAGAGCAAGCCACTGTTTTTTTTTTTTGCCAAGGACCATGATCTCAGATTTTGAGGTGCTATTTCTAACCCCAGCTGCATTATAGCCGTCAACCTCTCCAGTGCACACTGGAGATCTGTCCGATGGTGCTAACAGGGTGACCTCATCCTTATAATTCAGTTTCCCACACTGGATACTCTTCAAGTGGCACCTTGATATTGCATCCAAGACAAACCTTTAGAGGAGTCCAACATCCATCTTTTTGTGATTGAATGTATAAAATGGTAAAATCTCAGAAAGAAAGGGCTTTTATCTATAGCAGTTTTGAATCCATAGAACTTGATTAGTCTTTTTTGTGACTGTATATTGAATTCACTGTTTAACGTCATTCCTGTTATATAACACATATTTAGGAGTTTATGGTAGCTGTCTATTAAACTTTTTATAATACTAAAGTTGATAATGGCACCAGGTGGTATCATAAACAGAAAGCAGTTACTGCATATCAGGAGTTTTCAGGAAGATGATATATGCCAACAAATGGTATAAAATGTTTACAGTGTAAATGTTAATGAGGTTATTATTCAGTTAGTTTCTCTTTTTATTTAGGATGATCAAAATAAGATTACAGGATAAGCAAGTGAAATGATCGCCCTTCATAAAGTTGCCTTCGTGAAAGAATACATATCACCTTAAACCAGCCAGATGCTGAAGTTCAAGTGCTGGTCACTGAGCTCACAAAGAGCATGTTGAAGTTATTTGGGCATCTAGTGTGCTTGCTTCCAGGGCACTGCCCATAGAAAGGGTGTACCAGACAAGGCCCATTAGAAGAAAACCCAGAAGCTGACCCACTCAGAGTATTCCCCGGAGGAGTTTGTGACTGCCCAACTTTGTCTGTAGCAGTTGTGATCCTCACCTGTACAAACAGACAGAAAAGGAAAGTGACAGTACTGATCACAGTGACTTTCTCTGCCTGATTCTGTATGTAATTTGTACTTAAGACAACTTTGTGAATGTGGACAGTAAAGATGTAATCTCAGGTGAAATACTTGTTTACATGTTAGTTTGCTTTCTCCCAATGGTCAGTATACCATTCTTCAGAAGTGGCAAACATAAATGCATCCCTGCAAGTTACACACTTAACTATATATACTTAATTCATAGCTAAATCCATTTCAAAAACCCACAAGGAGTGTATATGTGTGTAACTTGAATGTTTCTTGAGATGGTCCAGCATGATGGGACTCTAATGTGGGTAACTGATCTAGAAAACGAATGACTGGAGGGATGGGAGATAAACTAATGTTTGAGATGTGCACATTAGTATCGTCAAACCAACTAAATGGTTTCTGGCTGCCTCTCCGTTTTGTTTTGTTTTTTGTCAGTGTAGCAAAGCTGAATGATTTTCCTCAAATACAGTAGTTCAGGTTTCAAGCATTAAAATACAGAATAAAAATGAATTGACAAATCAAATTAAAAAGGAACATATTTTCCAGCACAGTTTCAAAGCTAAAAAAATTTTACTTTTAAAATAGCTAAAATGCAATTGTGATGGTTAATTTCACAAGGGGGCAATTCAGTGTTTTGACGTTTTTGTATTAGATAAATTACATGTCTTGTAGATTTCCTCTAATAATTCTCATTTCCAGAAGAATGATTATTTCTTGGCTTTGCTGTCTTATAAGATGAACAACGCTGGTAAAGATGTTGGTAATTATATCTAAAGCAATGTTTTCATCCTGGTTCAAACAGCACATTGCTTAAGATAATTAGTGCTATTATGTTCAGTTTGATATATTATGCAAAAACCTCATTTTTGCAGACAAATTACTTGTAACTCTTTTAATCTGTAGGGGACATACAAACCAATGCTGAAGCAAATTGTAGAAGAAATCTACAGAGTGGACCGGTCTGAACCTTCGGATATTGAGCATATGTCTGCAGGCCTTACAGAATTGTTAAAAACTGGATTCAGCATGTTTATGAAGGTGAGGCCATTCTTCATTTCCTCTCAATTTTAAGCAATCCGTTTTTTAATCTGAAAATCTTAAGTACATCCTTAGTGGTGGCATGAAGATCTTGCTTTCAAAGTGGCATATGTGAGCCAAGTCAATTTATGTTTCTGTTAGAGACAGTTCCCAAATCCACAGTTCTGTACATTGTCAGCCTAGTATTTGAAATTAGATACTTGCAATCACCTCAAAAATGAATAGCATTTGTTATATTAAAGGTTTGTTACATCTTTTTTTAATTCATACAATGGAGTGATTTTGAGAAGGACACTTTTACCAAGGTGTGCATTAAAAATCGTAGATGTCAAACAGTAATGCACTTGTGAATGCACCTCTACAATGCTGTACACAGATTTGGTCTCCATATTATGATAAGAACAGACAACAAGATTGGGATTGTACTGCAGGATAAGCTATGAGGAAAATGGGAGCAACTGAATCTCTATTTATCTTAAGAAATTCTGCCTAAGAGTTGGCATGGCAGTATAGTTTTCAGTTATGAAGTCGGTGACCAGGGTGGATACCAGATTTTCAAATATGTCTTCAAAAAGAATGTGTGGGAACAGAATAAATTTGATGTGTAAATTTTAAACAAACATTTCAATGTATTTCTTCACACAAAGGTTGTGAACATGTTAAGAACTGGTGGTCTTGAAAGATAAACCTTGGAGACCTTTGAGTTAAAAGTAGTTTGAGAACATCAGATAAAGAGAAAAGAACAATCTGTTTTTGGCTTAATGGCTCGTTCTTCTCTATCTATACTGTCTTCACATTGCTAAACCCCAGTCAGTCAGTAAAGACATTTGACAAGATGAGCATATCCAAGCCAAAATAACTTTTAATTACATCTCCCCAGATGCAGTATACAGATACAGTATGCTTTTTATCAATATTGGATTTCCAGGTCTTTATGTGAAAATGTGTTTACTAACTTTATTTCTAAGTGATCGTCCACTGTTTTTTCTGTGTCCTTCTTTGTCAATAATTTATTTTTATATACAAACTGGCATCAACATTATTTATACCCTTTTGTTTACTTCTGTTCCATCTTCATAGGTTCAGTTTGCCTGAGTGCAAAAGGTTCAACTCCTTGAGTCTTTCTTAATAACTCACATTCTTCGGTCTTGTAACTCACCCCTGTATTTTGAAGGACAATCTCAGCCTTCAGATATGGTTTCTTAGCTTCTGTACATGCAGTGTCATAAACAAAAAAAAATTACACTCAAATAATATATTGTTTTTTATAAGATTAGATGAATCATATTAAAGCCTAGACAAAGTATGGAGAAGAGCTATTGTAAACTGGAACATTGCACACAAAGACAAGTCTAATGGATTCCCATGGCATTCACTTAAGTTGCATTTTCTTAGCATTACAACTCCAGCAACCTGTTGTCCTTTTCCTATCACATTCACCATCTTCATAGAATTTCTATACTCTGCCTAGATCCTTTGGAGTTATTTCATCTGGACAACTGTATGATGCCCGGGTTACCCACAGCCGGCATTTCCCTTTAAACCTGGGTAATCAATAGTTATTGAGTGAGATGGACCAGGACAAATGAGTACATGTGCTCAGTGCTTTTATTCCAGACTGCTTAATCAAGTTGCAAACAAGTACAGTGCAAGGTTTCTTCTCAATAAATAAATAAATAAATAGTCCTTGATAAAAACTGTTTGTGGACATTAGAATCCAATTAATAAACTAATATCAGGTTAAAATCAAAAGTTAAAACAAAGTTATGATCCACCCATAGAAAGAATCACGAGCCTCGGTGCATCCTTCTCATTGAATATCTCCACTGCTCACCCTTTAAGGTCTACTCAGCAAGTGGAGACATCCTCTGGCAAGCACCATCAACTTTCAACTGGCTGGTGTGTCTGCCGCCATCCCTCTGTGTCCGTTAGGACCCCACAAGTCCTGTTTCCTTCTTCCACATCCATCCCTTGGTGTTCGTGGGATCTCCCGGAGCAGTTGGTCACTCCTGCTTCCTGGGTGCTGAGCAAGATTGACTCTTATTTGTGAGCACCATTCACTCACTGCACTCAGGGCATCCTCAACACAGCACTGGCTCAGCTTTGATTGATTGATTGATTGATTCTTTCATTTGTTCCTTCCTTCGTTCCTTTTCTTTCTTTCCTTCCTTCCTTTTCTTATCTTTGTTCCTTTACTTTCCTTCTTTCTTTCTTTTATTCTAATGTCATTGTAGGTGCCTTAATTACAATCCCCAGAGTACCAATGAGAAAACCAGCTGGGCTGACCGCATCTGCATTTGAATATGTGATTAGCCCATTTCCTCATAAACAACCTGCTCAGCTACATTGCTGTATTCACCCCCCGTGCCTGAGCACACAGTTTTTAAATTCCAATCCTGCGCCCTACCACGGACCCCTAACAACTTCACAACAGACTGAAATAGCCACCCAAAACTTCAACTGGTGTCTTGCTTTTAATTCAGTGATTCAGTTTTGTGATATCTGTTCTTTTTATACAGGTTTCTTGTTATTTTTTTCCCTTTCTTCTTATAAATTAGGCTAAACATCCAAATCTTGATATAAATATGTGGAAAGTGCACATTACATTATTCCCTTGCAAATATCTTCTTTCTCACTCTTTTATTTACCAGCTTGCATTCTCCACTGTCTTATTTACTTTTTCCAGTTCATGCTTTGTTTGATTGCTTTGAAGTTTGATATTGTTAATTGCCTTACAAATTGTTAAATTATGCTTTAATGAATATATATATGTACAGTCATATGAAAAAGTTTGGGAACCCGTCTCAGCCTGCATAATAATTTACTTTCAACAAAAAAGATAACAGTGGTATGTCTTTCATTTCCTAGGAACATCTGAGTACTGGGGTGTTTTCCGAACAAAGATTTGTAGTGCAGAAGTATTTAGTTGTATGAAATTAAATCAAATGTGAAAAACTGGCTGTGCAAAAATGTGGGTTCCCTTGTAATTTTGCTTATTTGAATGCATGTAGCTGCTCAGTACTGATTACTTGCAACACCAAATTGGTTGGATTAGCTCGTTAAGCCTTGAACTTCATAGACAGGTGTGTCCAATCATGAGAAAAGGTATTTAAGGTGGTCAATTGCAAGTTGTGCTTCCCTTTAACTCTCCTCCGAAGAGTGACAGCATGGGATCCTCAAAGCATCTCTCAAAAGATCTGAAAACAAAGATTGTTCAGTGTCATGGTTTAGGGGAAGGCTACACAAAGCTATCTCAGACGTTCAAACTGTCAGTTTCAACTGTAAGGAATATAATCAGGAAATAGAAGGCCACAGGCACAGTTGCTGTTAAACCCAGGTCTGGCAGGCCAAGAAAAATACAGGAGGGGCATATGCACAGGATTGTGAGAATGGTTACAGACAACCCACAGATCACCTCCAAAGACCTGCAAGAACATCTTGCTGCAGATGGTGTATCTGTACATCGTTCTACAATTCAGCGAAATTTGCAAAGAACATCTGTATGGTAGGGTGATGAGAAAGAAGCCCTTTCTGCACTCACGCCACAAACAGAGTCGCTTGTTGTATGCAAATGCTCATTTAGACAAGCCAGATTCATTTTGGAACAAAGTGCTTTGGACTGATGAGACAAAAATTGAGTTATTTGGTCATAACAAAAAGCGCTTTGCATGGCGGAAGAAGTACACCGCATTCCAAGAAAAACACCTGCTACCTACTGTCAAATTTGGTGGAGTTTCCATCATGCTGTAGGTCTGTGTGTCTAGTTCAGGGACTGGAGCCCTTGTTAAAGTTGAGGGTTGGATGAATTCAATCCAGTATCAACAAATTCTTCAGGATAATGTTCAAGCATCAGTCACAAAGTTGAAGTTACGCAGGAGTTGGATATTCCAACAAGACAATGACCCAAAACACAGTTCAAAACCTACAAAGGCTTTCATGCAGAGGGAGAAGTACAATATTCTGGAATGGCCGTCACAGTCCCCTGAATATCATCGAAAATCAATGGGAAGATTTGAAGCAGGCTGTCCATGTTCGGCAGCCATTAAATTTAACTGAACTGGAGAGATTTGATATAGAAAAATGGTCAAAAATACCTCCATCCAGAATCTAGACACTCATCAGTGGCTATAGGAGGCATCTAGAGGCTGTTATATTTGCAAAAGGAGGCTCAACTAAGTAGTGATGTAATATCTCTGTTGGGGTGCCCAAATTTATGCACCTCTCTAATTTTGTTATGATGCACATTGCATATGTTCTATTAATCCAATAAACTTAATGTCACAGCTGAAATACTACTGTTTCCATAAGGCGTGTCATATATTAAAAGGTGGAGTGGTGGCTCTGAGGCTAGGGATCTGATTCTGATTGCCGGTTCGAAACCTGTAAATGCCAAAAGGGACTCTGCTCTGTTGGGTCCTTGAGCAAGGCCCTTAACCTGCAATAGCTGAGCACTTTGAGCAGTGAGAAAAGCGTTATATAAATGCAAAGAATTATTATTATTATTATTATTATTATTATTAAAAGGAAGTTGGTACTTTGAAAGCTCAGCCAATGATAAACAAAAATCCAAAGAATTAAGAGGGGTTCCCAAACTTTTTATATTTATATATATTTATATATATATATATATATATATATATATATATATATAGATAGATAGATATGGTAGATTCTCACTGAAACCATTTCAGGTGACTACCTGTTGAAGCTCATCGAGAGAATGGCAAGAGTGTGCAAAGCAGTAATCAGAGCAAAGTGAGAATCTACCAATGTAAATGGTCATAAAAATAAAGAAAACACATTGAATGAGGAGGTGTGTTTAAACTTTTGGCCTGTACTGTATATGTATTTATATATATATACATATATATATATACAGTGGGTACGGAAAGTATTCAGACCCCCTCAATTTTTCACTCTTTGTTATATTGCAGCCATTTGCTAAAATCATTTAAATTAATTTTTTTCCTCATTAATGTACACACAGCACCCTTATATTGACAGACAAAAAAAAGAATTTTTGAAATTGTTGCAGATTTATTAAAAAAGAAAAACTGAAATATCACATGGTCCTAAGTATTCAGACCCTTTGCTCAGCATTTAGTAGAAGCACCCTTTTAAGCTAATACAGCCATGAGTCTTCTTGGGAAAGATGCAACAAGTTTTTCACACCTGGATTTGGGGATCCTCTGCCATTCCTCCTTGCAGATCCTCTCCAGTTCTGTCAGGTTGGATGGTAAACGTTGGTGGACAGCCATTTTTAGGTCTCTTCAGAGATGCTCAATTGGGTTTAAGTCAGGGCTCTGGATGGGCCATTCAAGAACAGTCACAGAGTTGTTGTGAAGCCACTCCTTCGTTATTTTAGCTGTGTGCTTAGGGTCATTGTCTTGTTGGAAGGTAAACCTTTGGCCCAATTCTATCTTGGTCTCATCAGACCAGAGAATCTTATTTCTCACCATCTCAGAGTCCTTCAGGTGTCTTTTAGCAAAGTCCGATAGAACTTTTTGGCCTTAATTCTAAGCGGTATGTGTGGAGACAACCAGAGTGAAAAATTCAAGGGGGTCTGAATACTTTCCGTACCCACTGTGTGTATGTATATATATATATATACTAGCAAAATACCCAAGCTTCGAAGCGGAGAAATAGTGTGTTAAAGAAGCAATGAAAAGAAAAGGAAACATTTTGAAAATAACGTAACATGAATGTCAATGTAATTGTTTTGTCACTGTTGTGAGTGATGAGTGTTGCTGTCATATATATATATATATATATATATATATATATATAATATATATATATATATTTACACACACACACACACACATAAACATATATATATACATATGTATACATATACACATAAATATACACACACACATATATACATACATATATACTACATATATACACACAAATACATACATATATATATATATATATATACATACACACACACATATATAAACATATATACATATACATACATATCTACATATATACACACACAGCTATTTCAGATCAGTGCAATACGCTGCTTGTTAAAACGGATAACTCCCGCTCTTACGTGCAAGTCTGCGTGGATATTATGAACTATCGATTTGTTCAAGTTCTATTTAAATTTTAAATAGAAGGAATTTTTATTTAGTCGACAGAAATATCTTTGGTAGGAATGGTAAAACAGACAGGAATATTATTTGTGAATAAATCAACTCAAACCTTAAACAACTTATAATATTTTGCTCTCCATAAAAATATATCCTGTCTAAATTATACAAGTTAGAAATAAAGTAAACGTTAAAAGAACAAACATTCAAATTTCTTTACTCTTATGTAATTTTATATAAAAATAAACTTAGATTTTAAATATCCCAAAAGATTTTGCTCTCCATAAAAATATATCCTGTCAAAATTATACAAATTCAAATATGAACATGCTGCATAACAAAACCTGGAAATATAAATAAAATGTGTTCCTTTCAGCAATAACAAATCAAATCATTCAGTTGTCTTTGCTCATATGTCATTTTAGAGCTGGACGCCTGGCATCTTTTTGGCAACAAGTTCGTTTCTGTTTGGTGTGAGGTTCTGTGTTGTGGAGATTCTCAGGATGGATTGCAGGTGCTCATCAGTGAGGCGACTCCTGTGTGCTGTTTTGTTAGTCTTTATCACTGAGAAGAGCTTCTCACACAGATATGTGCTACCAAACATGCACAAGGTTCGAGCCGCATGTAGACGGACTTTTTGTTCTTCAAAGTCACCAAAGCGCCGTGCAAACTCAGTGCGCTCAGTTTATCAGCAAAGTGCGATTTGGGAACACCGTAGTGACGACTTGGTTTAACATTACTTGGCAACAGGGAAAGTGGGGCAAGTGGTTGTGTCTCCCATAAAAGCAGCTTCACTTGAAATCACTTTGTGATTGTGCACGGGTTAAAACGTCCGCTGAAGTGTCAGATTCTTATTTAATTCTTCTGCTTTCTGTATCTTCTGCATTGCATTCAGGTTACCCTGATGTTTTGTCTCATAGTGCCGTCTTAGATTAAATTCTGTAATTACAGCCACATTAGCTCCACAAATGAGACACACGGGTTCAGTAAACATATACTCAGCCTCCCATCGGTTTTAAAGGCTCTATTTTCAGAATCAACTTTTCTCTTCAGCATCGTGTGAGCTAGCTTCGCAATAACTTGCAGCATCATAAGCTAGACTTGATTAACGCGTAAGTGTTGGCAAGGCAGCTGAAGCGCTGCATTATGGGATCTGTAGTTTATTGTGTTACCAGCGCTTCATATACCCGGCCATTAATAACAATAATACAGTATATAAAATGATCTCGCGGGCGGATATAATTACGCCGGGCGGATGTGGCCCTGCCCTTGAGTTTGACACATATGGACTAAATAGAACTTGAAAAGATATATTTTTCAAATGTGATCGCGCAATTCAGATAGAGTTGACGCAAGCACTACAGCCTGCATGCCTCAATAAGTCATCCTCCCTCGCTCTTACTTTTTACCGCTCATCTAATGAATACACTGAGTATGGCTTTACCAAAACAATCATTGATGGCTAATAAAGTATCCATTATTCGAGTATGTAGATCGGGATATATATATATACATATATATATACCGCGATCGCAGCGAGAAGTAGTGTGTTAAAAAGCTAGAAAAGAAAAGGGAACATTTTAAAAATAACGTAACATGACTGTCAATATACAGTATTTGTTTTGTGAGTGTTACTGAGTGTTGCTGTCATCAAGGATTTGATTATCATTATTTCTTTCAATCAGGTTCGTATTTGTAGGATGTGTTGTGTTCAAGTTACATTCCGTGTTTGTCAATCGCTGTAAAGATGACAGGTTTCATTCATCGATTCGTTTCTTACTGCATCAATAAACAGCTCGCCTTCTTCTTTATCTGAGACCTGACACACTGCATGCACGGGTTTTTTACACTGTCTTCCTTTAGGGACATTGACTTTTTCCAACGTGTGCTTTGTTTCCGCAGTAGTTGGATTTATGAATATGCTTGTATGTATCAGACGCTTCATATTTTTGCTGCCTTTTCAATTGTGTAATTCGGTTTTGTTCAGCTCTTTGGAACTGTTGCTTTTATCTGTGCACGCGCCAGTTCACGTGAGCCACTCGGTGTACATGCATCGAAGGTTCCCAGCTGTGCTGGTGCCATCTCGCTATGTCCATGGCTGTATTTAATGTTACCTTAGTCCTGGCACTTAAAACTTTCTCTCGCAGTTTCGCTGAGTTTGTGTCAAACACCACCCTGACCATCTCATCTTCCTCTCCATAAGCACAGTCCTTCACCCGTGAATATTTAGTGGCAGTTTGCTATTGGATTGCCGCTGACGGACGGCCTTATATGGGCAGGCACTAAATTACAAACGCCAGCGCAGCCTGTCTATGAACTTAATTTAAAGTGTAGGTTTACATCGTGCTTTGTTTCAAGTAGCAGAACTCATGAATATGGTTGTATATGTCACTCGCCGCTTCTTATTGTTTCGCTGCCTTCTCAATTATATAATGCATGTTTTCTTCAGCGCTTTTGAGGTCTTCCTGGTTTTCTATGTACTGCGTGATTACGTGGGAGGCGTGATGATGTCACACGAAACTCCCCACGGCGTTGAAGCTCATCTCCATTACAGTAAATGGAAAAACTGCTTCCAGTTATGACCATTACGCGTAGAATTTCGATATAAAACCTGCCCAACTTTTGTAAGGAAGCTGTAAGGAATGAACCTGCCAAATTTCAGCCTTCCACCCACACGGGAAGTTGGAGAATTAGTGATGAGTCAGTGAGTGAGTGAGTGAGGGCTTTGCCTTTTATTAGTATAGATATATATATATATATATATATATATATATATATATATATATATATATATATATATATATATATATATATATATATATATATATATATATATATATATATATACACTGCTCACAAAAATTAAAGGAACACTTTAAAGAAACACATTAGATACATCAGATCTCAATATGAAGTTGGATTTCTATACAAATAATGACAGGGCAATATCTTAGGAACAAAAAGATGCCAAGTCTTTTAATGGAGATAAAAGTTGTCTGCCTACATAGGGCTCAATTGTGTAGACACCCTAAAATCAGAGTGAAATGAAGATGTGGCAGGCTAGTCCATTTTTGCAAAAACTTAATTTCTGCTACTCAAAATGCTTTTCAGTATCTTGTGTGGCCCCCACGAGCTTGTATGCATGCTTGACAACGTCGGGCATGCTCCTAATGAGAAGACGGATGGTGTCTTGTGGCATTTCCTCCCAGATCAGTATGAGGGCATCCCTGAGCTGTTGTACAGTCTGAGGAGCAACCTGGCGGCGCCTAATGGACCGAAACATAATGTCCCACAGATGTTCTATTGGGTTTAAGTCAGGGGATCGTGAAGGCCATTCAATTTTTTCAATTCCTTCATCCTCCAGGTACTGCCTGCATACTCTTGCCACATGAGGCCGGGCATTGTTGTGCATTAGGAGGAAACCAGGACCTACTGCACCAGCGTAGGGTCTGACAATGGGTTCAACGATTTAATCTTGATACCTTATGGCAGTCAGAGCACCATTTCCTACGCAGTAGATGTCTGTGCGTCCCTCCATGGATATGCCTCCCCAGACCATCACTGACCCACACCAAACCTGTCATGTTGAACGACGTTGCAGGCAGCATATCGTTCTCCTTGTCTTCTCCAGACTCTTTCACGTCTATCACAGCTGCTCAGGGTGAACCTGCTCTCGCCTGTAAAAGTACAGGGCGCCAGTGGCGGACTTGCCAATTCTGGCGTTCTTGAGCAAATGCCAGTCGAGCTCCACGTTGCTGGGCAGTGAGCACAGGGCCCACTACAGGACGTCGGGCCCTCGGGCCATCTTCATGAAGTCTGTTCCTGATTGTTTGGGTAGAGACATTCACGCCAGTGGCCCTCTGGAGGTCATTCTGTAGGGCACGAGCAGTGCTCAGCCTGTTCCGCCTTGCACAAAGAAGCAGGAATCGGTCCTGCTGATGGGTTGAGGACCTTCTACGGCCCTGTCCAGCTCTCCGAGAATAACAGCCAGTCTCCTGAAATCTCCTACATGTTCTGGAGATTGTGATGGGAGACACATTAAACCTTCTTGCTGCAGCACGTGTGGATGTGCCATCCTGGAGAAGTTGGACAACCTGTGCAACTTCTGCAGGGTTAAGGAATCGCCTCATACTGCCAGTAGAGATAATTACTCAAGCCAAAACTAGCACGAGTGGAAAACCAGCCAAAAAAGATCAAGAGGGAGAAACTTGAAATGACCTCCACATGTAAAACCAGTCCTGTTTTGAGGGTTTTCTAATTGTTGCCACTTTAGTGCACCTGTCGTTAAGTCCATGAACACCAATACAGCTGAAAGTGATTAACAATGACCTCAGCTGCTTAACCAACCAGAAAATTATCAGACAAGTTTAATTGATTTCATGCCAGGCCCAATAAAAAAAGTGTTCCTTTAATTTATGTGAGCAGTGTATATATATGTATATATATATATATATATATGTATATATATATATGAATGAAAGTCCTGCTCTTTAACACCATCGCACAGCACCCCCATCATGTAATTATTTTCTTTTTTGAGTTTTTTCCTTTTATCTTTGAATGACCTTTTTATCTTTGTGCTGTAAAATGTGACTTCCACTTACTAATCTTATTATATTTATCATAAATGAGTTCAAAAGGAATTGCCGCCTTATAGCGGTGGAGAGGTTTGAGTATCCCGGTGACCCAGGGAAGCTATATTGTCCAATGCAATAGCTCCTTGTAGGACCTCCAAAGGTAAATTTCTCCCAGGTCAGGGGTCAGACAAAGAGCAATTCAAAGCCCCTAATGAAACAAGCCAATGAATTTAAAGTCAAGTACTCCGCTCGGTATGGGGTTACTGGGGCCACCTCCTGGAGCCAGGCCTGGGAGAAGTGTCCACAGGTGAAAGCCTGGCGGCCGGCCTACACTGGGGCCTGGTCGGGAACAGCCTGAAAATGTAACATGGGAAAGCCCTCCTGTGGGGCCCACCACCTGCATGAGTAATAGGGGACGGTTGTAATGTGACCTGCGTGGTGGTTGAGGATACACAAATTGACTCTTGGATGTGGAATGTCACCTGTCTCGGGGTTTTGGGGGGTTTAGGTAGGGGAGGGGAGGAGCCAGTTTATGGGTGAGGCAAAAAGCTACCAATTACATATAGTTGGTCTCACATCTGCCCACTCCCTTGGTTCAAAAGCCAAACCTCTTGAAACAGACTCTCATTTACTCTGGAGTTGACGGCGGGGAAAAGGTGTCGGGGAGAGTGCAGTTCTTATTGAGTCCCAGCCTGGTTGATGCAATTTTGGAGTTTGTTCTGGAAAACAAGAGGGTTGACTCTGTGCAGCTGAAGGTCATGGAGTAGAGAACTCTGATTGTCATATGTTCGGAGTACCAGGCCTTCTAGGTATTAGGTTGATAAAAGGAGGCCTTCACTGTATGGTTAGCACCGGAGACTCCCAAAGTAGTAGAGTGGTACCAACAGGCAGAAAGGGCTGCGGCCTTGGCAGTCAGGGAATCAAAAACCTGGGTGTGGGAGGAGTTCAGGGAGACCATGGAAAGTGACTATTGATTGGGCTCAAATAGATTCTGGTAAACCATCAGGCAACTCAGAAAAGGGTGGCAGGGATTCACCTATGCTGCTTCCAGCAATGGTGGAGAAATGCTGACCTAAACTGAGGACGTTGTCAGGTTGTTGAAGGAACACTTTGAGGAGCTCCTGAACCCAGTGGACATGCCCTCTGCAGAGGAGCCAGAAGATGATGGGGATCAATGTCTATTTCCCTAAGGGAGGTCATTGAGGTAGTTAAGCAACTCCATAGTTGCAAGGCCCCAGGGATGGATGAGATCTGCCCAGAAATGCTGAAGGCTCAGAACATTGTTCGGCTATCATAGGTGACATGTCTTTTCAATGTTACAAGATCATCAGGAGCTGTACCACTGGAGTGGCAGACTAGGGTGGTGGTCTCTAATTTTAAAAAGGGGGACAGGAGGGTTTGCTCCAACTATTGAGGGATCACACTCCTTAGCCTCCCTGGAAAAGCTTATGCCAGGGTACTAGAAAGGAGACTGCTCCCAATCATGGAACCTTAGATCCAGGAAGAGAAATATGGATTCCATCCAAACCATGGAATGGTGTACCAGCTCTTTACTGTCATGAGAATTCTGGAGGTAATATGGGAGTGCGCCCAATCAGTCTACATGTGTTTTGTGGACTTAGAGAAGGTATATGATCGTGTTCCTCGAGGGATGCTGTGGGGAGTACTAGGAGAGTATGGGGTTCTGGTGCCTTAAATAAGGGTTATTCAAGCCCCGTATAATCAAAGTAAGAGCTGTGTCTCCATACTTAGAAAAACATCAGCACTATTTCTAGTAGGTGTGGGACTTGTGGTCAAAATTTAATATCTTATTAAAGAAACATCCTCTAACTGGACAATTCAGTAATAAGGCAGGAGAAAAGCTGTTCATTGTATCTTTTAATTACTCCTCAGCAAAATGCCTTGGAGGGAGCATTCTTCAAAAGCAGTCTGTTACAGCATGGTCAGAAAAACAAAGAACAGAGGTTCATTTTATAAACTACTGAATTTACATACAGTGTCAATCAATGCATACATTTTACTGTGGTTGGTTCATTGGTTTACACCCAAATGACTTCTATTAAATAAAAGTATATTATATTATATTCTGGTTCTTCTTATACCTTTGAGTTGCGCCACCACCCTTTAAATTTCTGTGCACATAACAACTATCCATTCTTGTTTATAGGACATCTGCTGATTTCTTAGTCATCCTTCAGTGCATTTTGTATATTACATCAACCTTTCTTCTGGTACACTTTTTATTTACTTGACCATCTCAGGATTTTTCCTAAACCATTTCTTATATTTCAGTATATATTTTTTGTTGTTCACTTGACCTTTATCTGGTTTCCTGGTGTGCCTGAACAGGTTTCTGACATGTATTAAGCCTTTATGCGATTTCGTTAAGATGAGTGCTTTGTTACCCTAAAATTATTCTTCCGCAGACTCTGCCAGGGCTTTGCTGTGTTTAAATAAATGTACTGTATATGTACTGTCCTCAGTTCTTTTTGGTATGGATTTCACAAGTTTTTGGATATTCCTTTGAGATTCTGGTCCATGTTGACGTGATTATATCACATAATTTTTGTAGATCTGACAGCTGCACATTCATACTGCAACTGTTCCCTTCTGCCACATCCCAAAGGTGTTATATTGGATTCAGATCTGAAGAACACTGAACTCATTGTCATGTTCAAGAAACCAGTTTTGGATGAATTTGGCTTTGACATGGTGCATTATTATGCTGGAAGTAGCCATTAGAAGATGGGTAAATTGTTGCCATGAAAGGGATGCACATGGTCAGAAATAATACTCACATATGCCATGGCATTCAAGCTATGATTGATTGGTATTGATGAGCAAAAAGTGTGCCAAAAAAACATTCTCTGTACCATTACACCATCACTGCCACCAGCCTGGACTGTTGACACAAGGCAGGTTGGGTGCATGAATTTAAGCTGCTGTTGCCAAATGACCCTACCATTTGAGTGCATAAGCAGAAATTGAGATTCATCAGACTAGGCAATGTTTTTCAAGTCTTCAACTGCCCAGTTCTGGTGAGCCTGTGCCCACTGCAGTCTCAGCGTTCTGTTTTTGGCTGACAGGAGTGAGATCTAATATGGTCTTCTGCTTCTGTAGTCCATCGTCCTCAAGATTCACCATGTTGTTCATTCTACTCACAGAGTACAGAGTGGTTATATGAGTTACCATAGCCTTTCTGTCAGCTCAAACCACTCTGGCCATTGCCCTCTGATCCCTCTCATCAACAAGATGTTTCAGTCCACAGAACTGCAGCTCAATGCATGCTTGTTTTTTGCACAATCCTGAGTAAACTAGCAATCATGCCATAGTTGAAATCACTGAGATGTCATTTTTTCCCCATTCTGAAGTGCCTGACCTTTATCTGCATGATTTTATGCATTATACTGCTGACACATGATTGGTTGATTAGATGGTTGCATGGATAAACTGGTGTGCAGGTGTTCCTAATAATTTCCTTTTTGAGTGTATGTGTAAAATATTCTTTTCTATATGTAAATAGGAACTTGCTTCCCAAATTGCCAGTTCATAGTAAATACATTTTAAACATGTGGAAGTGTTTATATCTTCAAGAGATTTTTAATGCCATGCTCTTCTTAGCACAGAACTGACAAGAACACATTGCACTCACCTCTGCTCAATGTAGAACTTTAACAGTGCAGTGTACTATGTGCAGTGGCTCAGTATAATGTACACTTGCTGATAGTGAGAATAATCTGAAAATATAACACTGGAAAAACTCTGCATGCCCAACCCCTAGAAAAAATTCTGAAACAATTACTCTTGGAGGATGTTCATTCTGCTGTTTGACTGTTTACAAAAAAGTAAATCACAGATATGATGCAAAACTCTCTGATTTAACAGCTGAACATTCTGGGATTGTAAAACATACCTCAAAAAATTAAACAAAATTGTTGTACAGTAATTTTATGGCACATTTTTGTTCTGACCAAGTAAAGGAAAGAATTATGAAATTACACAACGATGAGAAAAACATGGAATCACCTGGTAATCTGCATTTCTAAAACAAATGCCTGCACAGGTCTAAATAGGCCAATTAGTCTGCAGTTAAAAGTGAGTGCTTGCAGACACCTTAACAAGGTGCTGCACCAAGCTGATTGACAGGAAACATGGCCCCAGTAAGAGAGCTGTCAGGTGAAATAATGAAAAGGATTATAAAACTCCTTCAAGAAGGTAATTCAAAACGGAGTGTGGCAAAAGACGTTAGTTATTCCCAGTAAGTTGTGTCTAAAATTTGAGCAAGTACAAAAAAAATGGGAAAGCTGGAAAAGAGAAACATACATGTAAACCAAGGAAGACATCAAAGCAGCAGGACAGAAAACTCAAAGCATTATGCCTGGAAAACAAAAAATCCATAAAAAAAGAAATGGGCAGAAACAGGAGTAGATGTATGTGACCTTACTATAAGAATTATGTTGAAGAAAATGGGGTTTACATACAGAAAAGACAAACATAAAGCATTATTAACGCCTAAACAGAAGCAAACAATGTTACAGTGGGCTAAAGAGAAGCAGTCGTGGTCTGTGGATGATTGGATGAAAGTAATATTCATTGATGAATCACGAATCTGTATTGGCCAAGGAAATGATGCTGGAACTTTTGTTTAGTGCCATTCCAATGAACAATCTAAAGATGACTACCTGAAGAAAGCAAGCAGGTTTCCACACTCATTGATGATAAGGGGTTGCATGTCAAGTAAAGAACCAGGAGAGGTGGCAATCATCACCTCTTCAGTAAATGCATAAGTGTACAATGAAATTATGGACATTTATCTCATTCCATCAATCGAAAGTAGGTTTGGTGATGATGAAGTCCTTTTTCAGGTTGATAATGCATTTTGCCACAGAGCAGAGTGTTAAAACCTTTCTTCAGGAAAGGCATGTGAACTCCATGACATGGCCAGTAAACAGTCTGGATCTTAATCTGATTGAAAATTTATGGTGGAGATTGAAAAAAATGGCCTATGACAAGGCTCCATCCTGCAAAGCTGATCTGTCAACTGCTAAACAAGAAAGTTGGAACCTAATTGATGAAGAATATTGTTTTTTATTAGTGCAGTCCATGCCTCAAAGAATTCAAGCTGTCACAAAAGGCAGAGTAGGTGAAACAATGTTCTAATTGTAATTGTTTGGGTTATTGATTACATAATTTTTGCCAGGGGTAGAATTCATTCATACACAATAGTTATACATCAGGTCTTTATAGTATTGCATAATGATTGATGATGTGTTCAAATAGGAGTCTTTAGGCAGTATTTGTCATAATAATCAGAGTTTAAATGTATAATATTACTTGCTAATTTAAAATTTGTTTTGGCCTCAGCTAAAACACATTTGACAAGTGAATTAGTCTAGGCCACCACACTAAACATTACAAAACAGTGTTGTTATTTCTCACTTACTCGCCTACAAGTGCTTAGATTTGCTTTTCCAAAAGCCATTTTCTTCTTCATATAATCCTGCAGGAGAGAAATTCATGTGACCTGAAGTTGAGCTGCTGTTAACATTTACATTTTTTTTACATCTTTTACACTTGAGATGAAGCTTTTATTGAAAATTTAATAATACCCTATAGTGAAGCCAAAAGAATCCACAGAGCTACAAGTAGCTTTAAATAGGAGTCATGTAGATTCAAAAAGCACTGTGAAGTATTATGAATATTCTATAGTTCAGAAGATATTGCACGTGTGTGTATATATGTATGTATGTGTATATATATATATATATAAAATAAATAATATTATAATTATTTATTGATGAGTGAACACTTCCTGAAAGACACAGTTGTCCAAATGGGGAGGGTTTGAGGATACAACTGTCAGTGAATGAAAAGATGGAACTCTGGAGAGAGCAACATACAATTGTCCGTGATACAGGCATATTTTTTGAAAGTTTGTCCTTGTGCCTTATTAATAGTCATTGCAAACGCCAATCTAACAGGAAATTGTCTGCGTGTAAAAGTAAAAGGCAAATTAGACTCTGATGGAGTCAGGGAAATCCGGGGAATAAGGATAGTTTGTGAGGTAGAAGATGTGATAGTCTTACACTCCAGTAAATTGCGGTGAATGCTGGTAACAGAAAGTCTAGTGCCATTATAGAGACATTTTGCTGGCATGAGGTTCCTGAGAAGCATGATGACTGAACCAATTTTAATTTTGAGTTTATGCGGAGGCATGCCAGTGGGAGTAAGACTATTAAGAAATTCTTCAGAGAATGCAAGTTGATCTGCAGGATCATCTGTGACAATGGAGTCAACGCTGGTGAAAGTTACTTCGTTGTTAGGGATAAGTTTCAGCACCTGTTCATTAAAGTGTAGTGAGTCTTTGTTGTTGACGCTTAATATAGCTTGCGTACTGAGTTGTTCCAGAGTGACAGTTGAGAAGTCGATGTCGCCATATAATTGCCTCGAGAGCGATGTTGGAAGCCTGCGGAGGGTGAGAGTTGGCGGGCGGGGCCTTGTCGTGCGTTCCCCATGACGTGGGAGGAGAGTTAGAGTGGGCATTCGTGGCTTTATCGTGCATAACCCATGGGCGGGGCTCTGTTAGAGTTAGCGGGCGGGGTTCTCTGTCTTGCCTGCAGTGAAAAATCAACATGGCTCAGAGGTGCATGTGGACTTTTGCACAGATGAAAACGACTGAGGCTGTGTTTGGTGAGTTGTTGCATGCGGGCACATGAGCAGGCAGTGCACATGCCTCGAGAGCGACGCTGGACGCGGGAGGACGGTTACAGTTGGCGTACGTGGCTCTGTCGTGCATATCCCATGACGCGGTAGAAGGGTTAGAGTTGGCGGGCAGGACTCTGTCGAGTGTATCCCATGGTCTTAGAGTTGGCGAGCGGGGCTCTGTGAGTTGGCGGGCGTGGCTCTCTGTCTTGCTTGAGCTCACTGTCTTACGTGCCCTTAGTGAATTATATATATGTTGTGGAATATTCGGACCCGGACACAAACAGGCAGACACAAAATGTCCCGAAAACACACACGTTTATTCTTCCTGCACCTATTCACACAGTATACACAATCACCAAATAAGTCAGCCCTTTTCCATTGGACTTCCTTTTGCTGCCTCCATTCCTCCCGTCGCAAGCGCCGTTCTCTGCCTCCAAGCGCTGTCCTCTGCCTCCCGACTCTGGTTCTCCGAATGGAGTAAGGCAGCCTCTTTTATACGTCACCCGAATGTGCTCCAGGTGCTTCCTGATCTTCTTCCGGCAGCACTTCCTGGTGTGGCAGAAGTGCTGCTCTTGCACTGGAAGCACTCCAGGCGTACCTTAACTCTTCTTCCAGCAGCACTTCCTGGTGTGGCGGAAGTGCTGCCGTCCAGGGTCCATAATTGTCCAGGCACCTCCTGGCAGTGGCCAAAGGCCCCAACAGGGATGAGCTTCCAAGCTCTGTTCTCATGGCCCCCATGCAGACAAGGGCAGCTGCCCTCTCGTGGCCCAGGGTAGGTATTGTTCCTCTCCCTGTACTTACAGGTGCCAGTTGGCAGGACCCCTAGTCGTCAGCCTCATATATATATATATATATATATATATATATCTTGTCACACACGTGTGCATGGGAAGCAGCTGAAGGGCTTAGAAAATACTGTTTATACATCTGCCCAGGGGCGGGTGCACTGACGCTCTTTCTGAGTTCTCTGCAGGTCTTACCCGGAAATCCCACCAGGAGCAGCCATTTCCAGGAAGGACACATCACTTCGGTTCCGGCCCCAAGAATGAGGTCACTTCCGGTTCCGCCCCAAGGATGATGTCACTTCCAGTTCCGCCCAGAGGGCGACATCATTTCCGCCCTCTGTGCTATAAAGCTCACTGCCTTTGCTTAGGCAGGCAGTTCTGTTTTGGACTCTGTTGTGTAAACAACTTGCAATGCCTCAAAGACTTTTGCAGCCGGAAACCGTAATAAACGGGTGGCTGCCCCAAACCTTTCACGTCTCTGGTCTCCACTTATTACAGTGGCGTAGTCGGCAGGATGGTGTCCCGATGAACCCGGGACACGAACTATCAGGAACCAGGTGGGTGAGTACGGGCCGAAGTTTGGGCGGGAGTGCGCCAGAGGGTCAGGAAGGACGCGGTGCAGGCTCTGCTCCATGAGCATAACCGTGGGGACCACCCATCTCGTGGAGAAGCGTAGAGGGGACCCACAGGCGTGGGCTGGCTTCTGGGGAACACACACGAGTGGCTCAGTATGCTCTCCTTGGCAGGAAAGCCGAGCTGCCCATCGGGACCAAGGTCCCAGTTAACGATGGGTTGTCCCCAGGCCGGCAGGTGAAGGAAATCATAAACTGGGAGTTTAACCCAAGCAAAGGGCTGTCAGAGCAGGCTATGGCTCTCTGGCAACAGGTGGGTGAGTGGCTACGCCATTGAGTTAACCCCTTACAAATAGTGCAGCAAGTGGCCTGTTTTCTGCTGCTAAAAAGACTACCCCAGGAATTTGCCCAGCCGGCCTGGGGCGAATTCCATTCTATGGACGAGCTGCTACAGCTCTTGCAAACCCAGAGGCCGGCTGTGAAACCTGGGAGGGCAGAACAGCCGCTCTGTGGACTACCCGGGAGCTATGTCCTACTAAAGCAGTCCCTTCCACGCATTCCAGAGCTTGTTCCGAAGTCGCCGGGCCGTCTGGCTTGCGACCTGTCGGGAACAAGGCGGACCGTAGGGGACAATGGCGGGTTGTTTGTGTGCCCTTAGCAATCCCTGGCGGATAAACATACGGGGAGCTTCTTATTAATGGACATAAGATAACAGCGCTGTTTGATTCCGCAGTAACGTGTCTGTCGTTGCTTTCGCCGCTTTTTCTACCGCAACAGTGGATTAAAAAAGACCAGTCTAAAATGTATACACGGAGATATCCGCCATACAATACCGCCCGGTGTTACATATGTCTCGGAGGAACCCTTCGACAGCTTACCGTGGCGGTGCATCCGGATCCTCCGCTTCCGTAATCCTCGGGCGGACTGGTCTGATAGTAACGCGTAGTTTAGAAAGCATTCCCGAAAAACTTATGGCCTCGTTATAGATGACAACGATTCATCTCAAGCTGCTTCCACACCGTGTAATCAGCCGACAGGGAGTGGGGGGTAGGCCAAGAGAGTGACGAAGACACTCCCGGACCGTCGCGGGCTACTACGTCATCCACTAGCGCCCGGCAGCGAGGAGGATCTCCGCCCTTGAGGTCAGACCGACCCTCTCTCTGAGTTGCACTTTCAGTTTAGAGCAACACCGCTTCTTTCAAGAGAGAACAGTGGAATGACGACTCTCTGAAACACATAAAGAATGCAGTGGTTCTCGTTAACGCCAACGACGATTTGCCCATGCCACAGGGACCTCACTTTGTCATTGATAATGATTGTTGTATCGGGTCGCTGAACATGAGGGGAAGGTCGGAAGTTGTTGCTAATCCCGCTGACCTACCGGGCAGGTTTGCGAAGTTAGCACACTCCCACCTTCTTGGAGGCCATCTCGGCTCCGACAAAACATTAGAGAGAATTAAGCTCCGGTTTTTTTGGCCGGGGATCAATGAGGAGGTTCGCCGTTTTTGCATTTCCTGTCCGGAATGTCAACTGCGGCAAATTCCTAGGAAGGATCGTGCTCCTCTGGTCCCCCTTCCCCTTATTGACGTTCCTTTGATAGGATTGGGGTGGATATAGTAGGACCCTAGAACCCTCAGCCCGAGGATATAAATATATACTGCCCTCGTGGATTATGCTACCCGATTCCCTGAAGCCGTTCCGTTGCGCCGCTACCACTAAAAATATTGCACGGAACTAGTAGGAGTCTTTTCGGTAGGCATTCCTAGAGAAGTCCTGACGGACCAAGGAACGCCTTTTACCTCGGAAACGCTCAAGGAGACTGCCAAGTTACTGAAAATAAAGCATTTAAAACCTCGTGTATCATCCTCAAACCGATGGGCTAGTGGAGAGATTTAATCAAACTCTCAAGCAAATGCTACGTAAGGTAGTCAGCAAGGATGGGAGGAATTGGGACCAACTCCTCCCCCTTGTCCTCTTTGCCTACCGGAAGTTCCTCAAGCCTCTACGGGTTCTCTCCATTTGAATTACTGTACGGAAGACAACCCCGGGTTTATTAGATATTTTAAAAGAGGGCTGGGAAGGGAGGCACA
This sequence comes from Polypterus senegalus, assembly GCF_016835505.1. Taxonomy (NCBI): domain Eukaryota; kingdom Metazoa; phylum Chordata; class Cladistia; order Polypteriformes; family Polypteridae; genus Polypterus; species Polypterus senegalus. The sequence continues at coordinate 114,184,709 of NC_053157.1, read as the reverse complement.
GCCCTCCACTAATATTTTGGAATATATCGCCCAATTGCGCGATAGATTTGATGCAATAAGACCGATTCTAAAAAGTCATATAGAGGAGGCGCAATCAGCACAGGCCCGCCTTTATGACCGTGTACGACTCTCCGGGAGTTCCAACCGGGGATCGCGTCATGGTATTGGTACCAACTTCTCACTCTAAACTGCTCGCATTGGCTAGGCCCCTCTGAAATTAAGGAGAGGAAGGGATTGGTTGACTATGTGGTGAAACAGCCCAATCGCCGACCAACTGAGCGAATATATCATGTAAACCTGCTGAAACCGTGGAAGGAGAGGGATCCCGATCCCTCCTCCGACAGCCCTGCTCTCTCTGCGAAGTAAGTTCCCTTAATTTCGCGAGCAGCTATCCCCCAGACAGAAACAAGAGCTCGAAGCAGCTATCCGCTCTGTCCCAGAGGTGGTAGTGAACAACCAGGTCGGACCTCTCTGATTGCGCACGACATATTGACTGACCGGGGTGATCGTCCGTGGCGACCCTACAGACTCCCGGAGGCAAAGAAAGTAGAAGTGGAACTGGAAATCAAGCGAATGCTGGCACTAGGAGTAATCGAGGAAAGTAGTAGTCCCTGGTCCAGTCCCATCGTCTTGATTGCTAAGCCTGACGGCAGTTGGAGGTTTTGCAATGACTTCCGTCGGCTTAACCAAGTTTCCCGATTTGATGCTTATCCCATGCCTCGCGTGGATGACCTCCTCGAGACTGGGACCAGCCAAATTCTTGACTACACTTGACATGACAAAGGGGTACTGGCAGGTTCCTTTAACGGAGTCCGAAGGAAAAACGCGTTTAGCACTCCTAGCGGACACTGGCAGTATCGTGTCCTTCCATTCGGGTTACACGGGCCTGCGACTTTTCAGCGTCTGGTGGACAAAGTGCTCCGGCCCCATAACTCGTTCTGTGCTGCCTATCTGGATGGCGTTGTCATCTATTCCAGCACCTGGAAGGAACACTACAGCAGGTCACAGCAGTATTACGGACACTGGGGGAGGCCGGGCTCCGAATCAACCCCAAGAAATGTTTCTTTGGATTGAGAGAAGCCAAATATTTGGGCTACCTAGTGGGCCGGGGTACTGTGAGGCCACAGTGTTCCAAGTTGCAAGCCATAATGGCCTGGCCCGTCCCAAACCAAGCGGCAAGTCCAATCCTTTCTCGGTTTGGCGGGTACTACCGCCGGTTTGTGCCTCGCTTCTCGAGAGCGCGCCCTTGACCGACTTGACAAAGAAAAGAGCTCCTAATACGGTGGTATGGTCTGATAAAGCGGGGGCTGCATTCAGTGACTTAAAAAGGGCTCTGACTTCAGCACCTATCTTGATCTCCCCTAACTTCTCTCTCCCTTTTATCCTCCAGGCGGACGCCGGACACAGGCTTGGGTGCCGTGTTGAGCCAAAGCGTCGGCGGTGTTGAACACCCGTTATGTACCTGAGCGGAAACTGTTGGACAGGGAGACCAGGTACGCGGCGGTGGAGAAAGAGGCTCTGGCGATCAAATGGCGGTAACTCAGCTGCGGTACTACCTCTTGGGTCGCGTGTTCACTCTGGTGACGGATCATGCACCTCTGAAGTGGATGGCCCTTCACAGGGAGTGAATCCGCGGGTCACGAGGTGGTTTCTTGACCTGCAGCAGTACAAGTATACGCTCGTTCATCGACAGGGGTCTCTTCATGCCAACGCCGATGCCCTCTCCCGGGCCCACGACCTCTCGGTGCAGGTCGCCCGACCCGACGGGTCTGGGCTGAGGGGAGTCTTGTCACACTGCGTGTGCATGGGAAGCAGCTGAAGGGCTTAGAAATACTGTTTATACATCTGCCCAGGGGGGTGCACTGCACTGACGCTTTCTGAGTTCTCTGCAGGTCTTACCCGGAAATCCCACCAGGAGCAGCCATTTCCAGGAAGGACACATCACTTCCGGTTCCGGCCCCAAGAATGAGGTCACTTCGGTTCCGGCCCCAAGGATGATGTCACTTCCAGTTCCGGCCCAGAGGACGACATCATTTCCGCCCTCTGTGCTATAAAGCTCACTGCCTTTGCTTAGGCAGGCAGTTCTGTTTTGGACTCTGTTGTGTAACAACTGTTGCAATGCCTCAAAGACTTTTGCAGCCGGGAAACCGTAATAAACGGGTGGCTGCCCCAAACCTTTCCACGTCTCTGGTCTCCACTTATTACAATATATATATATGTAGCTATATAACTTAAGTGTAACCCACCTTCACATCTTTACTACACATCGTGATGTATTGTATATCCTATCCTCTGTTTTGCACACTAAATACCTCATTACAGCCCACAAATTAATGCATCTTTTCTGTTTTTCCAATTATGCAAAAACAGCTGAAGTGATTTTCACAAAATTTTTGGTCCAACTTAAATTAGACTATATGGTGTTTCAAAAATTGCATTGGGCAAGGTGATTGTAAAGGGAGGGCAACTTTAAAACTGTGCATAACTCCAAAACAGGTGAGTTGATCCCAATGAAATCTTGCATGTATAATAAAGCTGAACGTACTAAAAATCCAATTTACATGGTGTTTCAAAAAATGTCATCGTATTTTAATGGGAGGTGGTGCAAAAATGCACCTCTCCAAAACTGCTGGGTTAAATTTCAAGAAAGTTTGCATGCATATTGTATTACTTTTGGTCCACCTTAAAATCTAAAGGCCTTTCAAAACTTCCATCAAGGAAAGGAAATGTAATGGGAGGAAGGGAGCGTTTGGGCACAACACCAAAACCATGTTATCAAACCAAAATTGTTCAGCTGATAATAATGAATTTGCCAAATTTACTATACCAAGCTCTATTTACACTGAAGGCTACATTTCACATCAGCGATTCAATGGAAACAAAGGCTAGGAACTAGTTGTGGTATGATGGGAACCAACACAAAAATCATGCATCACTCAAAAGTTGCTATGTCTACTTTCAATACATTTTATATTTAAATTACTGTACATGCAATTTAGAAACCTATGCTTCAATGAGTTTCAAGAATTTCATTAGGGAGTCATAATGAGAAAGTCATCACCTCCAAAACCACGTTATTGAAATCGTCTGTGTATACAGTATTACAGTTAACCCAACTTAGCATAAGGAGTTTATGGAATGCCAAGAGTCTCATCTTGAAAAGGTGTTCAGTTAAAGGAACAACACAAATACCAGTAATTCTGCCCATCTTAAATATCATATCTGTGACTCAGTTATTTAACAAGTAGATTAATGTGGGATTAAACATATATTTGTGAAACCACAGTAAAAGAACAGCGGCCCCAACACTGATCCCTGAGGGGCACCACTTTGAACATAGTCAAATTCAGAAAAAGTTCCCCTCGCCACAACCCTTTGCTTCCTGTGTTTTGAAACAATTTTGTACCCACCTACTCTCCGTGCCTTCAAATCACACTTCTTTTAGCTTGAGCACCAACCTTTCATGTGGTATCTTATTTAAAGCGTTCCGAAAATCAAGATTAAATAATATCATATATTAGGCACCTCTTTTATCATATGCTTGGTTGCTTCCTCTTAAAATTCCACTTTATTACTGAAACAAGACCTCTCATCTGAACCCATGCTGACTATTTGCTAATACAGTTGTTCTTGATATGTGCTGTTCAGTCTTTTCTTTAATAATTTCTTCCATTAATTTACCACTGATGCATGTCAAACTCACTGGCCTATACAGTGGGTACGGAAAGTATTCAGACCCCCTTCAATTTTTCACTCTTTGTTATATTGCAGCCATTTGCTAAAATCATTTAAATTAATTTTTTTCCTCATTAATGTACACACAGCACCCCATATTGACAGACATATTTTGACCCTTTGCTGTGACACTCATATATTTAACTCAGGTACTTTCCATTTCTTCTGATCATCCTTGATATCACCTTCATTTGAGTCCAGCTGTGTTTGATTATAGTGATTGGACTTGATTAGGAAAGCCACACACCTGTCTATATAAGATCTTACAGCTCACAATGCATGTCAGAGCAAATGAGAATCATGAGGTCAAAGGAACTGCCTGAAGAGCTCAGAGACAGAATTGTGGCAAGGCACAGATCTGGCTAAGGTTACAAAAAATTTTCTGCTGCACTTAAGGTTCCCAAGAGCACAGTGGCCTCCATAATCCTTAAATGGAAGACGTTTGGGATGACCAGAACCCTTCCTAGAGCTGGCCGTCCGGCCAAGCTGAGCTACCAGGGGAGAAGAGCCTTGGTGAGAGAGGTAAAGAAGAACCCAAAGATCACTTTGGCTGAGCTCCAGAGATGCAGTCAGGAGATGGAAGAAAGTTGTAGAAAGTCAACCATCACTGCAGCCCTCCACCAGTTAAGGCTTTATGGCAGAGTGGCCTGTCGGAAGCCTCTCCTCAGTGCAAGACACATGACAGCCCGCATGGAGTTTGCTAAAAGACACCTGAAGGACTCTGAGATGGTTAGAAATAAGATTCTCTGGTCTGATGAAACCAAGATAGAACTTTTTGGCCTTAATTCTAAGCGGTATGTGTGGAGACAACCAGGCACTCCTCATCACTTGTCCAATACAGTCCCCACAGTGAAGCATGGCGGTGGCAGCATCATGCTGTGGGGGTGTTTTTCAGCTGCAGGGATAGGACGACTGGTTGCAATCGAGGGAAAGATGAATGCGGCCAAGTACAGGGATATCCTGGACAAAAACCTTCTCCAGAGTGCTAAGGACCTCAGACTGGGCCGAAGGTTTACCTTCCAACAAGACAATGACCCTAAGCACACAGCTAAAATAACGAAGGAGTGGCTTCACAATAACTCTGTGACTGTTCTTGAATGGCCCAGCCAGAGCCCTGACTTAAACCCAACGTTTACCATCCAACCTGACAGAACTGGAGAGGATCTGCAAGGAGGAATGGCAGAGGATCCCCAAATCCAGGTGTGAAAAACTTGTTACATCTTTCCCAAGAAGACGCATGGCTGTATTAGCTCAAAAGGGTGCTTCTACTAAATACTGAGCAAAGGGTCTGAATACTTAGGACCATGTGATATTTCAGTTTTTCTTTTTTAATAAATCTGCAACAATTTCAAAAATTCTTTTTTGTCTGTCAATATGGGGTGCTGTGTGTACATTAATGAGGGAAAAAATAATTTAAATGACTTTAGCAAATGGCTGCAATATAACAAAGAGTGAAAAATTGAAGGGAGTCTGAATACTTTCCGTACCCACATTCTGATCTTCCTTTTTATATAACAGGATGATATTTGCTAGCTTCCACCTTACACAGATTTTCCAAAAATGTGTGCTATGGGTTTATAAATGGGCTCACCAGCTTCCTTAGCCACCCTGGGATCAAAGGTATCTGGTCCTGGTGATTTGTTAGATTTCTGTTTATTCTAAGCAGTAGTTCTCTCTCTACAATTTCCAAATCATTAAGTGCCTCCTTCATAGTCCCTCTTACTGCTGGGACGTTATCAGCTTCTTCACACATTTAAATCTGGGAAACATACAAGTTCAAAGCATTTGCTATTTCACTTTCTGAATATTCTAGCCTGTCCTCGCCATTCCTAATACTGTTCACCTACTCATCCACTTTTCTTTTGCTACTAAAATACTGAAAGAGTCTTATTGGCTCATCTTTTAACCTTTCTGCAGTATTTCTCTCCAACTGCCTATTATTCTTTACCCGTAGCCTCATGCTCTAATATGCTTTACAGTTAATGCTGGGGTCATACACCTTATATAGCTGTTTTTTTCCAGCTTATTTATCTGCCATGAAGTTCTCTTTAATTTTTTTACTACTTGTAAATTTTGGGAGGAACTTGCTACATTATATAGAAAACACTTTAATACCTGCTCCACACCTTGTCAACTGTCTTGACACTTAAAAGACAATCACAATTTATGTTATTCATGCTTTGTTATTCATTCATATTATGTTATTCATATCTGCTTAAAATTTTCTTTACTAAAATTAAACTTAGCTATTTTTGTTTTTCAATATATGATGTGCCAACACACTGTGAAATGTATTATATTATGGTCACTAGATCCTAATAGTTCAGTCATATCTATCCACTGAATCTTATCCTGATTATTACACAATGTTGAATCTTGACAGACCACCAACCACGTTGGTGCTTTAACATACTGTGTTAAAAAACAATCACTGATTACATCTAACAACTCCTGTTCTTGTCCAGCACTATCTGAAAGACTTGCCAAGTTAATATTGTATCAAGTTCCACCGTGACTATAATATCCCTCTCTGAACTTGTCTTTTAATATTATTAAAAAGATGTAAATTGAAACTATTGTCTGCATTTGTGGGGTTTATAACACACTTACTGTATAAGGCCTCAATCTCTGATGCTTTCTAGTTCAAACATGAAGCTGTGGCTCATGGTCTAATTGAAGAAGACTTGCTTTCACATTCTGTTTTACTTACAGTACATGGTAACTCCTTCACCTTTTCACACTGCCTGTCTTTCCTAAATAATGTCTATCCATCTACACTACTGGTCCAAAGTTTTAGAACATCTCAGTTTTTCCAGTTTTTCTTCAAATTTAATCAGTTGAATGACCTAGATGAATAATATCTTACTTTTCGAATAATAATTATATTTGAATAGTGAATTTGTTTTGACAGCCCTAGTATACTGATGACATTTTGTTTTTTTTCTTCCAGATGTTAACTCCCATATTTAACATGCTTGTGAAGGGTTTTTGTGTCTGAGACAAAATGTATTTATCAAATTGAAAACATGTGAGTTTTATTAGTCATCAGACATTTTCTTAGGGTGCAATATTTCAATATGGAAAACTGGGATGAATATGGGTAAAGAAAAGGTTGCAGCATTTTTTAAATTAAAATCTTCAAATTCAGTGGATTACGTTCAGCTTTTGTTTAGGTTTACTAATTACCACCCTCCATTAGTTGAGGTTGAGCATCCCTAATCCAAAATACTTGGGACCAGAAGATTTTCTGTATTTTGGAATATTTTACATATTTGCATCTTCCTAAAACACCTACCCTCAGTTCCTACAGTCCGTGCACTTTAAATGGCTGGGGTTTCCAGGAGATAAAATAATCTCATAAATCTAAAATAGCTGTTACAGAGTCAAGATCTTAGTACCACAGAGTAACTGAAAAATAATGATTAATTTGTATATTGTGAAGAGTGCTGTGAGAGAAAGATAGAAAACACACACACACAGGTAGACCACTGCAGCTATTGCCCCACATGTTTATGAAGTGCATCTGTCTGCTACAACATCTTTCTTGTCATTTTGACTACTTTATCATTATATGGAAAAACAACAGCAAACAGAGTCTAGATATGCACTGCGGTCTGTATACTGTGTGTGTTGAAAGGTGGTGTCTATATTCTGGCATGGTATGTTTGCATTTCCAGTTAGACTGTAGTATTTAACTTCTTTTAATTACTCATTTAGACGTGCAGTCAGAAGGTTTTGTCCATGCTGTACAGTTTTGTCCATGTTTCTACTGGTGGTGTTAGGCGCATTTTCTTATTTGGGTGTTTTCAGCACCAGAATTGGCATCTCCTGTGTGTCTTCATCATCAACTCTTTTAATGGCAGTCCTTTTCACATCCTTTTTGTGGGGTGTTGACACATCTTTTACTTCAAATGCATATTTAGCCATTCATATTTTTACTAACACAGACCTTTCAGCATAGTAATAGTTTGAAAATTGTATACTTGCATTTTACTTGAGAACTTGTTACCGCGTCTCTCTGCCTGCACTTTGTGGAGAGCGCTATGCAAAAATAAGCTAAACTGAAACAGAACTTGAGTTTGATGCAACAATTACTGGCATTGATGCTACTCTCTCTAAAAGATCTGAGAAAAATAAATAGCTAAACAAACTTTTTATCAAAGAGGTGATCTGCTTCAGTTCATCAAACATCCAATAAGCATGAAGCTATACTTCATCATAACCTTTCAGTAAAATCAAATAAATTAATTTGCTGAAACAAATTTTCTGGTAACTGGAGCCTGTCTTAATAGCATTGGGTGCAGAGCAGGAATGAGTCCTAGATGTGGCTACAAACCTGTCACAGGCACACTCATATATTTACACTGCAATCTTTTTGAAATAAATAAATCACAAAAATTGTGTTTCATTTTTATTTACATATTTATTTATTGTTTTAGGAAAATTTAATGCAATCTCATGTATATTCTAATTCAAGGTTATAAGGTGTCAGTAACTATACTGGCCTTACGTTGCACAAGAAACGGATCACCCCTAGTCCAAATACCCACATATGGGAAAATCTGATTATGCTGACACATGTAGAATTGGCAAACTACATAGAGGCAGTGATCAGGGCAGTGTCTGAACGCCTGATGCTGTGAGTTGCTAATCACTTGGGTCTCCACTGTCAAATCCATAGTCCAAATAATCACCAAAGTCTCAGAGACCATCCTCAATTGCTGTTATTTAGTAGGCTAAAATTAAATATTAAAAAATTATGGACAGAATACTTTTTAAAATTAATGTAGAATGGTAGTACCCACATCGATAGATTTTAATTATGTTATATACTAAAATTCAATACCAAGCCCACAGAGCAGATGTGAGTACTTGAAGGTCATCCTTTCCACAGTTTGTCATACAACAGATCTTTCTGCCATGCCTTTGTGACACTTAATAACAACAGTACTGGGTGACTTTGATAATAAGACACACAGTGTAACCTTGGTTCTTTTACCGGTAAACAGTCAAGCACTTCAGTACAATGCCGTGTGAGTGTGGGATGTGCTTGCTGTATTTATTTGGAGTAAGAGCTCTCGCCATCTGGTTAGCCTTGTGCCAGACGTGAGGTGTGTTCTGAAGGTATTTCTGGAATTTTTTTTTGTTTATGTTCAGACCTCATGCCAATGAAAAACCCATTAAGTAAATATTTATTTGTTGTCTTCTGATTGCAGATTGTGTATTAAAGGCAGATTAGGCTTAGCAACCAACTGAGTGTTTTAGCAGATGTGCCATGTGATAGCACGGCTTTTACAAAACACATTAAGCAGCACTGAAGTCTTGTACAATTTTTTGTTTCCTCCGATCCCTTTATCTCTACTGTTTAAGATGCATGCAACTTTAAATTTTAATTTTGCTCATAAGAATTTTAAAACTTCTCTACACTGTGCCTTCTGCTAGAATACACAGTGTACAATGTATGAATGCACATTTTGCTACAGTTACTTAATCTACTTGACAAATCTACCACTACTGCTACTACTTTTCACCAGTCAAATGCAGACAATGCTCAATGAATCTTTAGGAAAATCCTCTATCTTTGACTTTCTTAGTAACAGGACCTGGACGTTTGTCATTCAGAGTACCTAATACTCATTCCACTGCAGGAAGGTGTTCATTACCCCAGACCCCATTTTCCAGTATTTTCTCTGTGTGTGTGTGTGCGCGTGTGTATGTGTATATATTGTCATAGGTGGCTCGGGGTGGTACCCAGCCGGGACACCCCGGAGGACCAGAGGAGGGCTTACGCCTCCAAGAGACCATGTGGGGGCGACCGCCCTGGTGGCTTTGGGGGCCACGGGAACTGAGCTTGGAAGCTCAACCCTATAGGGGCCCGTGGTCAGCGCCAGGGGCGCCTCAATGCCTTTGGAGCCCTGGCCCTCAGCATTTCCGACACACCCAGAAGTGCTTCCAGGTGCGCAGTCGGTACTTCCGCCACACTGGGGAGTGCCAGCAGAAGCTAATCGGGAGGCACCTGGAGCACGTCTGGGTGGGGATAAAAGGGGCCGCCTCCCTACATTCGAGGGCTGGAGTCAGGAGGACGAGACAAGGTCTTGGAGGAGAGAAAAGGAGGCGGCCTGAAGAGAGAGACAAAAGGCATTGTGAGCCCTGGACTTTTGGGGGAGTTTTGGGGTTGTGTTGCACTTATTTGAAAAGATGATGTATATTAAACATGTGTTATATATATATATTAGCAAAATACCCGCGCTTCGCAGCGGTGAAATACTGAAGGGAATGATTACTTGAGGACGGCACGGTGGCGCAGTGGTAGCACTGCTGCCTCGCAGTTAGGAGACCCGGGTTCGCTTCCCGGGTCCTCCCTGCGTGGAGTTTGCATGTTCTCCCGTGTCTGCGTGGGTTTCCTCCGGGCGCTCCGGTTTCCTCCCACAATCCAAAGACATACAGGTTAGGTGGATTGGCGATTCTAAATTGGCCCCTAGTGTGTGTTTGTGTGTGTCCTGCGGTGGGTTGGCACCCTGCCCAGGATTGGTTCCTGCCTTGTGCCCTGTGTTGGCTGGGATTGGCTCCAGCGGACCCCCGTGACCCTGTATTCGGATTCAGCGGGTTAGAAAATGGATGGATGGATGGATGATTACTTGATCAGTAAACAAAATATAAAATACCTATACAATAAGTATAACAATCGTAATAAATGAAAAATAAAACTGCGGAGAACCCGTGGATTAAGTAAAAAGGCTGCTAATTCGGCGAAGCAAAGAAAAATGATGGCCTTATATGGCGTTTGTTTATAAAATAGTGGAGAAGCTATGTAAAGGCTGCTTGACAAAAAAACAGTGCAGCGGCTTATATGGGCAGGCAGTCAGCGAAAGAAGGGAAGCAATAAATAACTCTAATCGTAATAAAGGAACAAAAAAATAGCGGAGAGTCCGCGGATTAAATAAAGGAAATGGGTATTTGAACAGTAAAGTAAGTCTAAAATAGCTACACAATAACTGTAACAATCGTAACAAATGAACAATAAAATAGAAGAAAACCTGCGAATTAAATAAAAAGTTTGCTTCGTTGTTGAAGCAAGGAAAAAGGACTTTCTTATATGTCGTTCGTTTTTAAAACAGTGCAGAAGCTGTGAGAAAGCTGCTTCCTTGGCGAAGCTCGTAAACGAAAGAAGACACTGCAGTGAACACAGAAGAGAACCCGAGGATTAAATAAAACCTACACAATAACTATAAAAATCGTAATAAATGAACAATGAAACAGCGGAGAACCCGTGGATTAAATAAAAAGGCTGCTTCGTTGGCGAAGCAAGGAAAAAGGACTTTCTTATATATCGTTCGTTTATAAAACAGTGCAGAAGCTGTGAGAAAGCTGCTTCCTTCACAAAGTAAGGAAACGACTGAAGAGACGAGGGGGAGCGATAAGTGTCGGCAAGGCAGCTGAAGCGCTGCATTATGGGATCTGTAGTTTATTGTGTTACCAGCGCTTCATATCCCCGGGCCATTAATAACAATAATACAGTATATAAAATGATCTCACGGGCCGGATATAATTACACGCTGGGCCGGATGTGGCCTGCGCGCCTTGAGTTTGACACATATAGACTAAATAGAACTTGAAAAGATATATTTTTTCGTACATCGAGCCCACGTGCTATTGTGGTTTTGCCTGCATGCCTCAATAAGTCATTCTCCCCTCGCTCTTACTTTTTTACTGTTCATCTAATGAATACACTGAGTATGGCTTTACCAAAACAATCATTGATGGCGAATAAAGTATCCATTATTCGAGTATGTAGATCGGGGTATATATATACATATATATATACCCGCGTATCGCAGAGGAGACGTAGTGTGTTAAAGAAGCTATGAAAAAGAAAAGGGAACATTTTAAAAATAACGTAACATGACTGTCAATATACAGTAATTGTTTTGTGAGTGTTGCTGTCATCAAGGATTTGATTATCATTATTTCTTTCAATCAGGTTCGTATTTGTAGGATGTGTTGTGTTCAAGTTACATTCCGTGTTTGTCAATCGTTGTAAAGATGACAGATTTCATTCATCGATTCGTTTCTTACTGCATCAGTAAACAGCTCGTCCTCTTCTTTATCTGAGACCCGACACACTGCATGCACGGGTTTTTTAACACTGTCTTCCTTTAGCGGGACATTGACTTTTTTCAACGTGTGCTTTGTTTCCACAGTAGCTGCATTTATGAATATGCTTATCAGACGCTTCATATTTTTTGCTGCCTTTTCAATTGTGTAATTCGTTTTTTGTTCAGCACTCTTTGGAACTGTTGCTTTTGTCTGTGCACTGCGTCAGTTCCGTGAGCGCTTCGGTGTACATGCATCGAAGTTTCCCAGCTGTGCTGGTGCCATGTCGTGCTATGTCCATGGCTGTATCTAATGTTACCAAAGTCCCGGCACTTAAAACTTTCTCTCGCAGTTTCGCTGAGTTTGTGCCAAACACCACCCTGACCATCTCATCTTCCTCTCCATAAACACAGTCCTTCACCCATGAATATTTACCCGTGGCAGTTTGCTATTGGATTGCCGCTGACGGACGGCCTTATATGGGTAGGCACTAAATTACAAACGCCAGCGGCAGCTTGTCTATGAACTTAATTTAAAGTGTAGGTTTACATCGTGCTTTGTTTCCGAAGTAACAGAACTCATGAATATGGTTGTATATGTCACTCGCTCGCTTCTTATTGTTTCGCTGCCTTCTCAATTATATAATGCATGTTTTCTTCAGCGCTTTTTGGGCCTCTTCCTGGTTTTCTACGTACTGCGTGATTACGTGGAAGGCGTGATGATGTCACACGAAACTCCGCCCCCACGGGTTTCAAGCTCATCTCCATTACAGTAAATGGAGAAAAACAGCTTCCAGTTATGACCATTACGCGTAGAATTTCGATATGAAACCTGCCCAACTTTTGTAAGGAAGCTGTAAGAAATAACCCTACCAAATTTCAGCCTTCTACCTACACGGGAAGTTGGAGAATTAGTGATGAGTCAGTCAGTCAGTCAGTCAGTCAGTCAGTCAGTGAGTGAGTCAGTGAGTGAGTGAGTGAGTCAGTGAGGGCTTTGCCGTTTATTAGTATATATATATATATATATATATATATATATATATATATTGTGACAGATGGCCCCTGGACGCTAGGTGGAAGCCTCCCTGGGTTGCAGCGGTGCCTCAAACTCCCCCAGGGCTTCTTGGGGGGTTGGAGTTCTGTGTAGCTCTGTGGAGTTCCACAGGTGCCGCCAGGGGGTGCTGCAACAGGAGTAACTGACCCCTTTTGGGCACTGATTTTGCCTTACCCGGAAGTGCAGCCGGATGTCAGCAATCAACCACCTGGAGCACTTCCGGGTGCCTAATAAAAGGGAGCTAGGTGGTGGAAGAGAAAGAAGTGTTTTGGTGTTGTGTTTAGTTCTTGGGACTGTGTTGTGGCTGGAGGGATTACAGGGAAGGCGTGCCCTCCAGTTGAAGAAAAATAAATAATTTGGACATAATCTGTGTTGGGTAAGGCGCTATATAGTGTCTTCTTACAATATATATATGTATATATATATATGTATATATAGATATGTGTATATATATGTATGTATGTATATATATGTGTGTGTGTGTGTGTATGGGGGTTTTGGGGATCACCGTATGTTAAATGGAATCATGCATTGTTTTGTTCATAAACATGCATTTCAAGGATCAGGAGTATCTGCAATTCCTATTTTCATATGTATCTATAGTAGATCTGAAGAAGCGTTCCCTAATGTATCATAGGGCACATCCCACAGCAATACAAAGTTCCAGACGCCTGTTTTGTTTCGTTAGGTAAATGTGTTTAAAGAATGCAAATCGTATCGCTATTCTTGTAAAATGTATTCATCTAAAGTGGGCATATCTCTTCTCAAAGATTTAACATTTGGACTGAAAATATATACAATATATTTGAAATGGACATGTTGTTGGCAAAGGCAAAAGTGTTTGGGTCCTGTCTATCTGTAGTCTCCAGTGCCACATTGTGAGACTGAGGTTATACGAGGAGTGACTCCCTATCTACAGATGTGATAGGGGAAATTGGCTAATTTTTAGAAGTTTAAACCTCTTGGGGTATTGATCACTGGTGAAGATAGCAGAGAGCATAAAATTGACCAACAGATTGTTGAAATACTGTGGAAGTTGTATTATACCAGACATTTATGATAAAGTGGGAGATGATTATTCAAATTAAAAGTCATCAGTATCAACTTCCTAATAGTGCTCACAAGCCATTAAGAAGGCTAACAGAATGTAGGTTATATAGCACGGTGTGTGGAGTACAAGTCCAAGGAGGTTATGCTCAACCTTTATAACACACTGGTTTTGCTCTCCAAGCTACAAGAAGTGCTTTAAAAAGTCCAAAAAAGAGGATCTAGGCTAATTCCACAACAGCAGGGAATGAGTTTAAGTTGTTTCCGTTTAAGTAATGAAGATTAAGAGGAGACATGATTGAAGTGTTCAAAAATGAGTCTAACAAGAACATGGGGGCACAGTTGGAAACTTGTTATAGGTAAATTTCATCCAAACATTAGAAAGTTTTTCTTCATACAGAGAACATTAGACATATGGAATAAGTTAAGAGGTTGCTGGAAGAAAGAAAGTCAGGTGTGCACTTTCTTGATCACTGCCCTGTCAATGATTTAAAGATGGAAACATGGCTAGAGAAAATCTGTATGTCATTTTAAAATCACCTGTATTATTTTTTTGTCAAACCTGGCTTTAAATCAAAATATATCAATTTAGTATTTGTACTTTAAGTAAAAAGACTAAAACACAACTAACAAATGAAAACTATTTTGAAAACTATTACTGTTTTGTACATGGTGGCAGCCCCTTTGCTTTAGCTTGTTTTACTGCCATATTTCTCTTTACACATCTCCATTGGCAGAGGATTTAGTTTCCTCTATACAGTGCTATAGGATATAAACGAGAACTGCTTTCTACAAGTAATTCCCCAGGCTTATTTTAAGGCTCTGACAGGGCTACTCAATGACATTTACTTATTTGTCCTTAGTGACTCCTCATTCTTAGCTGATTTTTTTATCTTTCTGTTTATGTTTCATTTCTAGGGATTAGGCCACCACTTTTAAAGTTCTAGTGTAAGCTGTGCAGTGTGTCAATGTAAATGCAAAAGTATTCACTTTAAAAAATGATTTTGCCTTTAAATATTTGTGCACTTTGTTATTAGTCATAAACTTTGTTCTGCACTTGTTTTAAGCAGATTAATAATCACATGAAAGTAAACTGTGGACTTCTTCAAACTTAAATCTGCAGACAGGAAGACCTCATCTTCAGCTTATTTTCTGTGTAATTGCACCTTTTACAAAATAATTATACCATATTGGTTGCTGAAATAACTGCAGCACTAGTTAGTGCCTAATCTTCTTTGTAAATGGAAGAACCATGTAATCTTGTAACAAAGCTCAGTGACAAGATGTAATAAAGAAGAGATTATCTTTATTAAAGGCGATTAGGTTTTCAGAGGACCTGCCTTCACATGAGGAGTTGGGTCTTTCATAAGCCTGCCAAGTGGGCTTTCTGGCTGTGCTATTGGTACACGTAAGAAAACACTACCTACTGTTCAGAAAGGCTTCTTGGTGCTGATGCTGTGTGAAAAATCTCCTTATGGACACCAGGACTGAATTAGAGTGCAGCGAGTATGGCGGTTGAAAGGACTGGCAGCTTTAATGTTGGGTAGTGGAAACTCGAAAATCATCTTCAGCAGGTTCAGTTAATGTAATGGAAATATAATTTAGATTGTATACATTAGGCTGCAATTTAGTGCATTCTGTTTCATGGTAATACCATGTAAATGACCACATTATTCTTATTGTTTTTATTGTTCCTTTTATTCCTGCAGTAGGTAAAGCAGGTTCAGAAAATTGATGTGAAGGTTGATTTTCAGAATTGGCTGTTTTTATTAACTTGATCTTTCAACCTTTTAAAATTATAAATATGAATTGCAACTTTTAAAGAAATTGTGACATTTCTAGAATACTGCTCTGTTTATTTTCCATTCCATGTTAAGAGACAAATTTCAGCCACCTTGCTAAAAAACACATTGTTTTTGTCTTGAATACATTTTTTTGTTCATTTCTTCTGAATATTCTGAGAGTTCTTGTTTTGACTTTATTTAGAACTCTGAAATTTGGTTTTTTGTAACCGTACTTCAGTGTTCAAGAAAACTGTCTTTGTTTTATTTTCTTGAAAACACACACATCTCCCAGCCCAATTAAAATGAGATCTATGTGGTTGCTCACAATTCACTGTACCAACACGCAAGTGAATCTGTGCTGTGCGCCAGTCTAGCCATTTTGGGTATTTAAAACTGGCCTAACACAACCTTGGCATCATCAAGCAGGAACCAGCCCAGTACACTCAAACCCATAATCTCTTAAAATCTTTAAGCATAACAGCAAAATATTTGACGTGGTTTTAGTGGCATCTCAGTACAGGAAAAACGCCAGGGTTGCAATATTGCACTATAATTTATTCAAGGGCATCCATCCATCTCGCAATCAATGTAATATTTTATGATGTTTTATTTATTAGGAAGTGAGGTTAAGCAGGAAACTGACAAAACAAAATAACTGTCCCAAACTTTCACTCAGCTTATGTGCTGTGAAAGACAACAACAGACTTAAGTTAGGGTATAAGTGCTACTTATAATTGTAGTATCTGTGGCTTATATAGAATTTAATAATAATAAAATATTGGCTGAAGGATTTCATTAAATTATGCCTTCATTTTTGTTTGATGTGGTTTACGACTTGGAGAACGTATTGATAATATACATCTGCTTGTATGCATGTTATGTATATACAGTGCATCCGGAAAGTATTCACTTTTTGCACATTTTGTTATGTTACAGGTTTATTCCAAAATGGATTAAATTAATTTTTTTCCTCAGAATTCTACACACAACACCCCATAAGGACAATACAAACTTATTAAAAATAAAAAATTTCAGAAAGCACATGTACATAAGTATTCACAGCCTTTGCCATGAAGCTCAAAATTGAGCTCAGGTGCATCCTGTTTCCCCTGATCATCCTTCACATGTTTCTGCAGCTTAATTGGAGTCCACCTGTGGTAAATTCAGTTGATTGGACATGATTTGGAAAGGCACACACCTGTCTATATAAGGTCCCACAGTTGACCGTTCATGTCAGAGCACAAACCAAGCATGAAGTGAAAGGAATTGTCTGTAGACCTCCAAGACAGGATTGTCTCGAGGCACAAATCTGGGGAAGGCTATAGAAAAATTTCTGCTGCTTCGAAGGTCCCAATGAGAACAGTGGCCTCCATCATCCGTAAGTGGAAGAAGTTCGAAACCACCAGGACTCTTCCTAGAGCTGGCCGGCCATCTAAACTGAGCGATCGGGGGAGAAGGGCCTTAGTCAGGGAGGTGACCAAGAATCCAATGGTCACTGTCCGAGCTCCAGAGGTCCTCTGTGGAGAGAGGAGAAGCTTCCAGAAGGACCGCCATCTCTGCAGCAATCCACCAATCAGGCCTGTATAGTAGAGTGGCCAGACGGAAGCCACTCCTTAGTAAAGGGCACATGGCAGCCTGCCTGGAGTTTGCCAAAAGGCCCCTGAAGGACTCTCAGACCATGAGGAAGAAAATTCTCTGGTCTGATGGGACAAAGATTGAACTGTTTGGTGTGAATGCCAGGCATCACATTTGGAGGAAACCAGGCACCGCTCATCACCAGGCCAATACCATCCCTACAGTGAAGCATGGTGGTGTCAGCTTCATGCTGTGGGGATGTTTTTCAGCGGCAGGAACTGGGAGACTAGTCAGGATAAAGGGAAAGATGACTGCAGCAATGTACAGAGACATCCTGGATGAAAACCTGCTCCAGAGCTCTCTTGACCTCAGACTGGGGCGACGGCTATTCTTTCAGTAGAACAACAACCCTAAGCACACAGCCAAGATATCAAAGGAGTGGCTTCAGGACAACTCTGTGAATGTCCTTGAGTGGCCCAGCCAGAGCCCAGCCTTGAATCCGATTGAACATCTCTGGAGAGATCTTAAAATGGCTGTGCACCGACGCTTCCCATCCAACCTGATGGAGCTTGAGAGGTGCTGCAAAGAGGAATGGGCGAAACTGGCCAAGGATAGGTGTGCCAAGCTTGTGGCATCATATTCAAAAAGACTTGAGGCTGTAATTGCTGGCAAAGGTGCATCGACAAAGTATTGAGCAAAGGCTGTGAATACTTATGTACATGTGATTTCTCAATTATTTTATTTTTAATAAATTTGCAAAAATCTCAAGTAAACTTTTTTCACGTTGTCATAATGGGGTGTTGTGTGTATAATTCTGAGGAAAAAAATGAATTTAATGCATTTTGGAATAAGGCTGTAACATAAAAAAATGTGGAAAAAGTGATGTGCTGTGAATACTTTCCGCGTGCACTGGGATTGGCTTATTTAAATAGAATTTTATTATGATGTCATTTCACATCATTACTGCTAATTTCCTTTGAGTCATTACACAGTTTAAATTATATCAAATGTATTAAGTGTTTCTTCATGACTACTATATGTCAGGTTTTGCACACATAAACTATTTTTTTTTGTTTAATTCATTATTTTTACTGTTTTCTAACATTATGATAATTGCTGTTGTGTATGTTGTTTATTCATGAGTGCCACTGTTTTGAACATTTTTTATTCCAATAAGTACTGCCATTTTGTTCATTCATTATTCATAGGCTACATTATTTTTGGTCACTATAATGGTCTGTTTTGCTGGAATCTGTAGTGCATGTGCTCTATAATGCATGGCAACATGGCAGTCATGTTTTAAAAGAGAACACACTAGTTTACACCATGCCAGACTTTCTTATATTTTGAAAAACAAACACATTGTGAAAAAAACATTCTTATTAGAATCGTTTAGTTATAAACTTACTTCAGTTAACAACTTTAAGTATGATGAATAATCAATTTCTCAACATATTCCATTCTGTAGCATTTGTAAAATATCTGCCACTCAGTTAATTAATTCTGTCGATCTCGACTTTTATGGAAAGCTCCCAAAGGTTATGACAGCATAAACCCAAAAGTGAAGTAATTTTCATAATTCCTTCTTACTTAACTAACTAAATTCTGATTTATGATATAATTAGTCATTTTGCTTATGTGCATTAAAAAATCAGGTGTGTTAAATGAAAACATATTACAGAGTATGCATTTAGTTTGATTTGGGAATTATCGATGATAGATAGAAAGGGAGCTAGATAGTCATATCACCTTTTATAGATAGATGGGCAGAACTTTTGTTGTCCCCACGGGGAAATTTACTTTTTTACAGAGCCTCATTAATCACAATCACAAGAGTTGTAGAAGATGTGAAAGATGTCACTTCCCACATTAATGGAACGCAGTTTCCTAAGTAAAATTAGCTTTCTGTGCCCTTTCTTATATAGTTCCACTGTGTTCCGAGACCAGTCCAACCTGTCATTAATGTGGACCCCAAGTACTTGGAGAGGTGGACCACCTCAACATCCACTCCTTGAATAGTGGCTGGACATAGAGGCTCTTTGGTGCGGTGAAAATCAATAACCAGTTCCTTGTTTTTGTGATGTTAAATTGCAGATGATTCTTTCTATACCAAGAAACAAACGTTCCACCTCACCCCTATATTCTGTCTCATTGCCTCTTATCAATACACCCCCATAAGTGCAGCATCATCTGAGAATTTCTGCAAGTGACATGACTTGGTGTTATATTTATAGTCAGAGGCATACAGAGTGAAGAGAAAAGGAGACAGGACTTTTCCTTGCGGTGCTCCAGATTATGATTTTTTTTTAGAGAAGGGGTTGCCATCCTGCAGTCAGCCTCACATGAAGACAAAACCCAGACATGCTCCTGGATGTTACAAATACAGAATGACTATTTGCGTAGGACATTCCAAAATATTTGTGAACATCCTGTAACTTGTGTGTCTGTTAAATTAGTCTATTAGAACATCTTACATCACATGAGTGTTTCTTACGTGCCATGAGCAGGAAAAGCAACTGACAGACAATTAGGAGGTGGACAGTAAAAAGAGGAGGAGTGACACCAATCAAAAGGTGGTGCGTTTTTAAGTCGAGAGTCAGAAAATGAAAAGACAAAGTGAACTGTACTTAAAGTAAGGTTTAGTGGTATAAACACTGCAATCACTGCCACTTCTCGTTTTAACTCATACCAGTACATGCAAACCGTGTAATATGTGAGCGTACCTTCTAGGCAGTGTGCCGAATGAGTCACGTTTTCGTGCAAATCCTCGAAAGTAGCCTGCAATCACACCTTCATTTTGCTGTCACTCATCTATCTTGACTAAAAAGAATTCTTTATATTCTTTCCTTCAGACAGCATCAAGGATGTTGACAAATGTAGCATTTGTTATTAATGAAAATGTAACAATTATATACAAAATGCTGTTCAATAAACTGTAGTTCGTATTTTTTGCTATTAGCTAAACAAACAGGGTGGTGGCAGTTCAAATCAAACATATTGATTTGTTATTGTGTGGCCTACTTGCCATGCTAACAACTAGAGCTGTGGCCCTCAGTTTAAAAAAAAAATTAAAAAACATTGAGAACCTCTGATTTAGACCGTTTAAATATCAAAACCAAATTTCTGAAATAAAACATGGACAAATGTTTAAGCAGCAACACTGTTTAGAAAAACTGATTATTTTAAAGAATATTTGCAGCATGCATGCATATTTCGAAGAGAGAAACTCCCACAACAATGATGAACTTCTTGGAATGTAACATATTTTTGTTTACTCAGTCCAGGTGGTTACAGATCTTTACCTCCGATATAACTTTTTACATCTTGCCAGAGATATGAGACACTTTATCATTAAGTTGTGGATTAAAGTCAGGAAACTGACGAAGTAGTCTTTTCCCCTATAGTCATGGTAAAAAAAAAAAGCCAAAGGTGGCTATAAAGTTATTTGCCAGGTACAGTTGTGTTTGAAAGTTTGTGAACCCTTTAGAATATTCTGTATTTCTGCATAAATATGACCTAAAACATCATCAGATTTTCACTCAAGTCCTAAAACAAGATAAACAGAAACCAGTTAAACAAATGAGACAAAAATATTATACTTGGTCATTTATTTATTGAGGAAAATGATCAAATATTTCATATTTGTGAGTGGCAAAAGTATGTGAACCTCTAGGATTAGCAGGTAGTTTGAAGGTGAAATTAGAGTCAGGTGTTTTCAATCAATGGGATGCCAGTCAGGTGTGAGTGGGCACCCTGTGTTATTTAAAGAACAGGGATCTATCAAAGTCTGCTCTTTACAACACGTTTGTAGAAGTGTATCATGGCAAGAACAAAGGAGATTTCTGAGGACCTCAGAAAAAGAGCTGTTGATGCTCATCAGACTGGAAAAGGGTACAACACCATCTCTACAGAGTTTAGACTCCACCAATCCACAGTCAGACAGATTGTGTACAAATGGAGGAAATTCAAGACCATTGTTACCTTCCTCAGGAGTGGTCGACTAACAAAGATCACTCGAAGAGCAAGGCGTGTAATAGTCGGCGAGGTCACAAAGGACCCCAGGGTAACTTCTAAGCAACTGAAGGCCTTTCTCACATTGGCTAATGTTCATATTCATGAGTCCACCATCAGGAGAACACTGAACAACAATGGTGTGCATGGCAGGGTTGCAAGGAGAAAGCCACTGCTCTCCAAAAAAAACATTGCTGCTCGTCTGCAGTTTGCTAAAGATCACGTGGACAAACCAGAAGGCTATTGGAAGAATATTTTGTGGATGGATGAGACCAAAATAGAACTTTTTGGTTTAAATGAAAAGCATTATGTTTGGAGAAAGGAAAACACAGCATTCCAGCATAAGAACCTTTTTCCGCATCTGTGAAGCATGTTGGTGGTAGTATCATGGTTTGGGCCTGTTTTGCTGCATCTGGGCCAGGATGGCTTGCCTTCATTGATGGAACAATGAATTCTGAATTACAGTATATCAGAGAATTCTAAAGGAAAATGTCAGGACATCTGTCCATGAACTGAATCTCAAAAAAAGGTGGGTCATGCAGCAAGACAACGACCCTAAGCACACAAGTCGTTCTACCAAAGAATGGTTAAAGAAGAATAAAGTTAATGTTTTGGAATGGCCAAGTCAAAGTCCTGACCTTAATCCAATCGAAATGTTGTGGAAGGACCTGAAGCGAGCAGTTAATGTGAGGAAACCCACCAACATCCTCGAGTTGAAGCTGTACTGTACGGAGGAATGGGCTAAAATTCCTCCAAGCCAGTGTGCAGGAATGATCAAAAGTTACCGGAAACGTTTAGTTGCAGTTATTGCTGCAAAGGGGGCCACGCCAGATACTGAAAGCAAAGGTTCACATACTTTTACCACTCACAAATATGTAATATTCGATCATTTTCCTTAATAAATACAGGTGCCAGTTATAAAATTACAATATCATGACAAAGTTGATTTATTTCAGTAATTCCATTTAAATGTGAAACTTGTATATTAGATTCATTCATTACACACAGACTGATGTATTTCAAATGTTTATTTCTTTTAATTTTGATGATTATAACTGACAACTAATGAAAGTCCCAAATTCAGTATCTCGGAAAATTAGAATATTGTGAAAAGGTTCAATATTGAAGACATCTGGTGCCACACTCTAATCAGCTAATTAACTCAAAACAACTGCAAAAGTCTTTAAATGGTCTCTCAGTCTAGTTCTGTAGGCTACACAATCAGGGGGAAGACTGCTGACTTGACAGTTGTCCAAAAGACGACCACTGACACCTTGCACAAGGAGGGCAAGACACAAAAGGTCATTGCTAAAGAGGCTGGCTGTTCACAGAGCTCTGTGTCCAAGCACATTAATAGAGAGGCGAAGGGAAGGACAAGATGTGGTAGGAAAAAAAGTGTACAAGCAATAGAGATAACTGCACCCTAGAGAGGATTGTGAAACAAAACCCATTCAAAACTGTGGGGGAGATTCACAAAGAGTGGACTGCAGCTGGAGTCAGTGCTTCAAGAACCACCACGCACAGACGTTCAGTTTAGGCCAAAAGTTTGGACACACCTCCTCATTCAATGTGTTTTCTTTATTTTCATGACCATTTACAGCACTCCATCACTCTCCTTCTTGGTCAAATGGCCCTTACACAGCCTGGAGGTGTGTTTGGGGTCATTGTCCTGTTGAAAAATAAATGATCGTCCAACTAACCTGACTTCTGCACAACACAACTGATGGTCCCAACCCCATTGATAAAGCAAGAAATTCCAGTAAATAACCCTGATAAGGCACACCTGTGAAGTGAAAACCATTTCAGGTGACTACCTGTTGAAGATCATCGAGAGAATGCCAAGAGTGTGCAAAGCAGTAATCAGAGCAAAGGGTGGCTATTTTGAAGAAACTAGAATGTAAAGCATGTTTTCAGTTATTTCACCTTTTTTTGTTAAGTACATAACTCCACATGTATTCATTCATAGTTTTGATGCCTTCAGTGAGAATCTACCAATGTAAATGGTCATGAAAATAAAGAAAACACATTAATGAGGAGGTGTGTCCAAACTTTTGGCCTGTACTGTATGCAAGACATGGGTTTCAGCTGTCGCATTCCTTGTGTCAAGCCACTCTTGAACAAGAGATGTCGTCAGAAGCGTCTCGCCTGGGCTAAAGACAAAACTGCTGCTGAGTGGTCCAAAGTTATGTTCTCTGATGGAACTAAATTTTGCATTTCCTTTGGAAATCAAGGTCCCAGAGTCTGGAGGAAGAGAGGAGAGGCACAGAATCCACGTTGCTTGAGGTCCAGTGTAAAGTTTCCATAGTCAGTGATGGTTTGGGGTGCCATGTCATCTGCTGGTGTTGGTTCATTGTGTTTTCTGAGGTCCAAGGTCAACACAGCCGTCTACCAGGAAGTTTTAGAGCACTTCATGCTTCCTGCTCCTGACGAACTTTATGGAGATGCAGATTTCATTTTCCAACAGGACCTGGCACCTGCACACAGTGCCAAAACTACCAGTACCTGGTTTAAGGACCATGGTATCCCTGTTCTTGATTGGCCAGCAAACTCACCTGACCTTAACCCCATAGAAAATCTATGGGGTATTGTGAAGAGGAAGATGCAATACACCAGACCCAACAATTCAGAAGAGCTGAAGGCCACTATCAGAGCAACATGGGCTCTCATAACACCTGAGCAGTGCCACAGACTGATCGACTCCATGCAATGCCGCATTGCTGCAGTAATCCAGGCCAAAGGAGCCTCAACTAAATATTGAGTGCTGTACATGCTCATACTTATCATGTTCATACCTTTCAGTTGGCCATCATTTCCAAAAATCCTTTTTTTGCATTGGTCTTAATTGATATTCTAATTTTCCGAGATACTGAATTTGGGACTTTCATTAGTTGTCAGTTTTAATCATCAAAATTAAAAGAAATAAACATTTGAAATACATCAGTCTGTGTGTAATGAATGAATCTAATATACAAGTTTCACTTTTTGAATGGAATTACTGAAATAAATCAACTTTGTCATGATATTCTAATTTTATGACCGGCACCTGTAAATGACCAAGTATAATATTTTTGTCTCATTTGTTTAACTGGTTTCTCTTTATCTACTTTTAGGACTTGAGTGAAAATCTGATGATGTTTTAGGTCATATTTATGCAGAAATATAGAAAATTCTAATGCGTTCACAAACTTTCAAGCACAACTGTACCTGGAAGTAAAGATGTGACAAAGGGTAAATTGCCTATTTTAGCTCTGCCCAAGGGCATGATAATGGTAGTTCAACAGAGCTAGACATGCCTGCATAATTGATTCTTCGATCCCAGTAACAAATGATCTAATTTATGTGTTTTGAGTTGGAGGATATAGTCAGATCCAGCAATCTGTATACTCAGTGAAGTATACAGCCACATATACAGTGGTAGATTAGAATACAGATGAATCTGGGTTTTGCATTGTAAAGGCGTCCATAATTAAACTTAACAGCACTAAATGATGGTATGCAATTTGCATAAAGCTCTGTGCCCAGTATAATATTTTGGAGCGTACCAAGCACCATTTCATTTTTTAATCTACAACTGGCAGATTTGATTTTAACCAATATAAGTTAGAACCATAAAAGCCTTGGGTAATATTTACCATAATGAATCAGTGTTGCCAAATACCACAGCTGTCCAGTAAAATACAGAGTGAAATGTTGGCATAAGTTAATGCCATCAGTGGATTTTAAAATTTGGAAAGTTTTGTTCTGTGTTCTTTTCCAAAACCACGATTTAAAATTCTCAAAATGTTATAGTTACAGTACAAAGATTGTTCTCAGTTTATAAAAAACAGCATTTTCTTTTATATTTCTTTTCTTATATGTCTTGTTTAGATTTTATGTTTTACTGGACTGTATACAGAACACTTCAGCAGCAAGTCCTGATATTTCTTTACTGAAGCACTATAGAAGGAAGTTGTGTTTACACTACAATATGTTTCATGATTTTAGAGAGAACTGCTATATTCTCACAAATACATTTTAGAATTTGCATTGGGCATTTTCAGTTTTAAAATTTTGAGATAAAGGATAACCCTCAACTTCAACTTGATTTCATATTTCTAGTTTCAATGTGTAGTACAAAGTATTTGGAAGAAGGTAGAGCCAACTGACAAGCCATATTATATAGTAAATGGCCTGCATGATATGCAACCCTATAGCTGACATGCATGTACTCATGTACTAATACTAATAAACATCAAACTATTTCTTTTTAAAAACAAAATACATCAAGGTCTTTGTTCTTCTACTCTAACAATTCACAAAGACTTTCATAATCTCTTAGTTCCGGTGAGTCTTTATTATAACTTATAACTGAGTTTAGTGGTTCTCTGTTTGATTTTAGAATGTCCTGAATTTGTTGTCAAACTTTTAATGTGTGCCCTTTCATAAAAGTTGTGTTTTAGTCATACTTCACATTGTACTCTCATTTTACTCAACGCCAGCAATTAAGGAAATCTCATTAACTTTATATCAAAACCTACTTGATAATTTGTCTTTTTAAATTAATCACTATCTCCATAAATGCACATCATTTTCTTTTTACTAAAAAAGGAGCTTTGCCCCCTGCTAGCTTCGCTTGCCAACCCCCATGTCTGCACTACGCACTATCCTCTTTGCGGTTCTGCCATTCATGTATGGGGTTGCAGATGTACAATTTACTAACTATTTTACATTTCAGCGAGTAATTAACCATATTAAAAAATAGTAAAACGTAATAATTTGAAAGTTAATTATGTTTCATGATGCGTTAAGAGTTATTCGTTGCGTAATACGATTTTGTTCTGTTTGGCTTTGAAATTAACACGCAAAAACTTCTTAAACTTACACTTTTACTGTAAAACTTCAGTAAAACCCATTTTTTTAATTCAATTTTCGTCAATATCGCGCTGAAGTTAGATTCTGTGTTTGGACTTTCATTGTGACAACGCAACGTATAACTGCCCATGATTGAATTTCATTTCTTTGTCTCTATTAAATAAAATGACTTTTTTGAATATTTAGATTTGTAAATTGTGTTTGCAAAAGCAGTTCTAACGGGAAACTGTTAATATTTTTATACGAATGGCATATCAAGATCTCCTTTGTTGTGTAATGTTATTTCCTGAAGATGTACTACATTACCTTTCTTGGATACATCTTTCTTTTTTACAGTAATTTGTGTGGAGGAAAACTAGACAGTGTTAACGTTTATAGATATTCTTCGGGGATATTGTAAGTTGATGTTTTCATCTTCCACACGATCATCACCAACTGTTTCAACGTAGTCTGTTGATACGTATTTAACCAGTTTGCCGTGTAACCGAATTACATTTTTGGCATTAATTTGTTTGTCTTCATCGTTTCTCTGTGCTAGGATTGCCCTGTACTTATTTTTATTGTTGATAACCCTTCGTGATGAAATTCTTCAATAACATTTGGACATAATACATCTTCTTTAATTGGGAACTTAAAGTGAGGAAAACGTTAAAATGTATAAGAGCTGAGAGAGCAATAACTGTGTTTGTCAAAAGCATTCACACAAATGAGAGATGAGAGTACCATGTGCGTGGTTGAATTTCTTTGAGAGGAGGGCATTACTTGAAAACATCTCATGGGCAAAGTCTCGACTCGCAGGACTTGGAAAAAGTCTTCCAAAAATTCTTGTCTCGATTTTTTTATATAATAGAGAGATGTCTTTATTATCAGCATAAAGGTGTTGGCATGGTGCTCCTATTAGCCATTAGCCCCAGTATAGCCAATCTGTTTGTGTGGTAAATAGCAGATGAGTATTTATTCTAAGATTAGCACGTTTTAGAAAAATGTGACTCTCTGTTTCACGTATTGCTAATATATGACTGTTAAACGATGATTGATTTAATAATTCTGTTCAGTGGTCATCATTAATATATCCTGCAGCCATACCACATGCACTTCAACACAGATTATTTACCTGATGCTAAGCATGTTTGGGCCTGTTTGGGCCTGGACAGTACTGGGATGGAAGACCAACTAGGAAAAGCTTGGGTTGCTGCTGAAAGTTTTATTGATGAAGCCATCAGGGTGCTTAAACTGTGGACTGCATTTGGATCCCAATGCCCCAGAGCAGCGATGTGGACCCTATGCTGTAGAATCTGGCACGACTTTACAGATGAGACATAAAACGGAGGTCCTGGCTCTTTGTGGTCATAAAAAATCTTCTGGGCATCATTTTTAAAGAGTAAGGTGTACCCTAATGTCTTGGCTAAACTGCCCATCACAGCCTTGTCCATACTGTCCCCCTAATCAGCCTTTGTCTCTTGGCTCTATCTCGTTCCTTCACAACCTTGTACTGGCGCAAGAACAGCTTCTGTCACATCATTATGCCACACACTAGTGGTACTTGAATTGGCTCCCTACTTTCTATGTAAAGCACTTTGAGAAGATTAGAAAAGCCCTATATAAATGTCATAAATTAGTTTAGCACAGTGCAGTTTTTTGTAGATACCCAAATATCTGCTCATCAGGATGACTTCGTGGTTTCTCTATTTAAACAGAGACACGGTCTTAATCTTCCATTACAGTAACTTTGCATTAAATGGTGATGCAGGTGCTGCTATATGATCAAGTATAAAGAGTTTTATTATTATTATTATTATTATTATTATTATTTTTTTTTTTAAACAGTGGTGTTTATATTAGATGCAGTGGATGGACAGGGAAATTGTTTAATGTCAAGTCATATTTTGTGAAAATGAAAAGTTCATCTTGATGTAGTCACCATACTTTTCTAACACTTAATATAAAATGTTCATGAATAAGTAATTAAATAATTCTTATCAAAGCTAAACAATCACTGTCTAATATTATTCTATTAGTAGCAATGCTGAAAATAGTTTTGATAACATTGGAATACATTTTCAGGCATCCATGCTCTACTTAAATCACATTAAGGTATTTAAGATGGTCTAGGGATGATTCACATTCTGTCCAAGTTGCTGTAATATGCAACTAGTCTCTATGACTCTGAACTGGAGAAGCAAGTTGGCAATGGATGGATGAATGAAACAAAGGAAGAGGTTTGTTATGGGCTATTCTGTAGAATTCTCTATTTACACCCAAATGTTGTGTTTAGTCAAAGTCAGAAAATGAAATAAACCTTAATAGGTACAGATAAATTCTTCAAACTGATGTGTTTCAGATTTTTAACATTCAGAATTGTGTACACTAGCATAAAATTATTTTGCATCAATGTAGTATGATCAAAATATGATGTAAGTGTGGGCATACTACAAAATTAAGCTGCCATGCCAACCAACAAATACTACAGCACTCAGGTTCACATTTTCTCTCTCAATGTAATTCAAATTCATCCTCAAATATTCTTTTAAATGAAAACTCTTTTTGGCTATGATCCGGTGATCACAATTTAGGAGGTCATCTCAAAATTCCTGCCCTGAAGTTAAGTTAAACACAAGTTGAAGAAGGAAGAGGGCAGCTATTAATCACCTCCATGCCATGTTCTTATTGTGCTTGGGTAACCTGTGAACTCATTAAAAAGGCCATACACCATAATAAATTACACTGAAGCTCCTATTTTGTAAGAATGTATTGTTTTATACATACAATATGGCATAAAACAATACATGCAAAAGGCAATTAAAGTCCATTTGCCTTATTTAAGCTCCAGTAAAGAATACCTATTGTATCCATGGGTGAGTAAAATTTTCCCTTGACCCCCAGGTTGTATGTTGATTGCGTTTGGGCTAAAAGGCACGTGTCAGCGCTTCCTGCATGTCTTCACAACTAACCAAATCATAGACACATTGTAGAGATGGTTGGAGTTTATACATGCCAATATTTCTTACTTACTTGAATAAACACATTATGGATGTGTGTGTGTTTTTTTTCACTTTATAGTCATTTGTTTAGTGTACATACCTCACTGTGCTTCCAGTCCAAAATAACAAAGAAACTTGTTAATGAAAATCTAATGTACAGTAGGCAAGTCAAGCACTACATTTTGGCTGTTACAGCTACAAGACTGATTACACATGTACTGAAAGTGAATTCTGAAAAAAGAATTCCTCTTTACAGATGTTACAGGAAAAAGATTACAGTTAACGTCCAGTTTACTGAAATGCAAGGAAACAGAGCTGATCCTTATTTTGTGGTGTTTTTTCGTACATCTAAATATATATATTATATCTATATAAGTCACTAAGGCAAGACAACCATGGAAAGCACGCCGGAAGGGGCGTGAATTCACTAAGCCGCCGACAAGTAAGACACCTATGGCGCACACAGGAAGAAGCCACGCCGGAGGTGAAACGCCATATACAGTGTGTAAAACGGTTTCCGAGGGGTATCTCATGGGATCCTTAGAACAATCCTTTACAAATTAAGTTAAAACACAATAAAGTAACCAAGGCTTTAAAAACCGAGTTTTCGGTTACGACGCACGACCGTGTGCACCATAGCAAACTGTTTTACACGCTACATACAGCAATTCGCATCCGCGACAAACATGCGTCTTCTTAGATGCTCCTGCAGAAACACAGAAAGTCCACGTGAGTCACAGGTGCATCTGGACTGTGCAAAGACGACAACGACTCAAGTGACGTGTTGGAGGTGGGCACATGAGCAATGGCGGTCTGCCAGTTTACAGTCACGGACGATTGTGTGTTGGTTCGTTCCGTGCATTGTTACAATGTTGCTTTTCTTGCTGATTTATTACATTACCGATTTTTCAAATGTTAATTTTCTCCCTGTGCTTAAAAATTGTTAAAAAACCGTCCTGATTATGCAGCGTATGGTACGCCGCGGGTTGGCTAGTATACATTAAACCAGTAACTAATAATAACATTGGTATGCACTGTGAAAACTAAAGTTCTGTAAATGAAACAGCTTCAATTACACAACCCCTGATATTACACTCCCTTCACACATGCACCCACAAAGTTCCTAGGATAACCATCCCATGTATATGAGGGAATTTGCTTGTTTCCTGGATTAATTAATGCTGTTCACAACTGAAAGTTTCATGAAAGGAATCTTAAGCAAAGAAGGTCTGTAGCTAGCTATTGCATTTTATTATCTAAAACCTACACAGACACAGGAAATGTGCAAACTTTTACCAGGTGCAGGATTTGGAAATGCGATTCTGAGACTGTGACCAAATATAGTGATGTCCAACTAGACACTCCGACAACTAAGGTTCTCATCTTATTTCTTCTGTGGTAAAGATGAACATGGGCACAGATCCTGCTTCTAGCCTCCTTCTTCTCTTTTGGAAATTGTCTTGGATGATAGCTTAACATGAACCAATTTCAATTTTATTAATAAAGGGAAAGAGCACAAACTTATACTGGATTAATAATAGTAGTTACTGAATGACGTGCTTTATTATACAGTGCCCTCCACAATTATTGGCACCCATGTGTTCTTAGGCTTCTAATAAATTATTTTTTTCCCCAGTAAATATAAGCTCATAACACAAAAAAGAAAACAGTCCAACCTTTAATTGAAGTTCATTTATTCATTGGTCAAAAAATTCCCACATTAAGAAATACATTTTTTACATGAAATCATGTGTGCCACAATTATTGGCACCCCTAACAATTCCAATAAAGTAAATGTAATTGAAGCATTTTTGTAATTTCTATTTTAGTTTTTAAAATTGATCAGAGTAAATTGGAACTTGTAATTAGTAATTAATGACTTCCTGTGTCCCTGGGGTATAAATATGACGTGACACAGAGTCCTATTGCTCTTAGCCACTCTTTAACATGGGAAAGACAAGAGAACATGCTGTTCAAGTAAGGAAGATGTGTGTCAACCTTCATAAGTCAGATAATGGCTACAAGAAAATAGCTACTTGCCTAAACCTGACTGTATCTACAGTCAGAGGAATAATAAAGAAGTGTAAAATAATGGGAACAGTGACAAACAAGGCTGGACGAGGACCGAAGTTTATCTTGCCACCATGGACAGTGAGGAGGATGGTAAGAGAAGTAAAAAAATCTCCAAAGCTCACTGTTAGAGATCTGCACCAAAGAGTGATATCTTGGGGGTCACAAAGTCTCCATGACAACCATAAGATGCTAACTCCATGTCAACAAGCTGTTTGGGAGACATGCAAGGAAAAAGCCTTTTCTCACCTACAGTCACAAAAGTAAACGTCTGGAGTTTGGTACTGGGGCTTCAACTGGGACCATGTGCTTTGGTCAGATGAGACTAAAATTGAGATTTTTGGCAACAAACATTCTAAGTGGGTCTGGCATGAATCCAAGAATGATTATGTGGAAAGGCTCCTCATGCCCACTGTAAAGTATGGTGGAGGATCTGTGATGCTGTGGGACTGTTTCTCTTCCAAAGGCCCTGGGAACCTTGTTAGGGTTCATGGCATCATGGTGTCCTTGAAATACCAGGAAATTTTAAATCAAAATCTGGTGGCCTCTGCCAGAAAGCTGAAGATGGGTCGTCATTGGGTCTTCCAGCAGGAAAAAGACCCTAAACATGTGGCAAAATCTACACAAACATGGCTCAGTGGACAAAAAATCAAGCTCCTTCCATGGCCATCTCAGTCCCCAGACCTCAACCCCATTGAAAACCTGTGGGGTGAGCTGAAGAAGAGAGGACCCAGGACTCTGGATGATCTAGAAAGATTGTGCATAGAGGAATGGTCAAAAATCCCTGTCTCTGTATTCTCCAACCTTTTGAAAATTTATAGAAGATTAAGTGCTGTCTTGTTGGCAAAAGGGGGTTGTACAAAATATTAATAGCAGGGGTGCCAATAATTGTGGAATAATTGAAGGAATCAGGAAAGGCCTTTTAAATCCCAGAGGGGTTACTGGTGTTACTGTAGTTCTGAGCCTCAGCCTCCATATAAAGGGACTGGCAATGCTTGGGTCATTTGACCTCCATAATGGGTAGCTTCAGTAAAGGGCCTCTCTTCTACCACCTGCTTGTCTGGATGACTTCTGACATAAATTGTTCAGTCCCTCATTGTCTTTATGCCATCTCTATGACTTAGGAGTATCTAACTCTAGGATTTAGACTGTTGTGCCCAGCACAATCCTCTACTTAGCAGGGGGTCATCCAAACTTGTCATATTCTGGACAGACTGCCCTATGACATTCTGATGGAATGTAGCCCTTTCCTTACCAAGATGTACTCCTTCACTCTCTTTATATAGGCACATCTACTATTAAATCTTCCAGGGCCAACTGCATGATTATGGGGCATAGTGCCACTGTTGGGTGAAGCCCAGTTCCCCTGGCATTACCACAAGAAGTGTCACTGCCAGAGAAAGCTCCACCAGTGCATCTGACAGCAAAGCTCTTATTGTCCAAAGAACAAATGCTTGCAGCCAGGGCCTCACCAGGCCTTCCATCCCACTATCAGTGCTTTTCATTTTAGGATGGTGTCATGATAAAGGTCTTACTAAAGCATGGTCATTGGCTATAGCTGCTCTTGCCAACAATATGATCATAGAAAAACACATTTTTTGTTTTTTATTCTGTAGTCTCATTCATAATTTTACAATGTATCCTAAATATCATGGGTCTGGCATGTTTGGAACCGTGTAAAATCTATGAATGTGTCATTGTCAGAGCTTTCTGGGATCTGTGATGAACCCCAATCATGTGAGCAGAATATTAGCAATCTCCTAACAGTTCTTTTTTTCAATGAAATTTTAATCATTTTAATCATTTTAATCTAAAATATTTTGCTGTTTCCTTGACAAATGATATTTTATTTTGTAAAAGATTTTAGCATTTCCAGAGGTCTGGTTTGTCTAGACAACCTCATTTTATATTTATTGTGAAGGCCTGTCCACCTACTGCTTCAGACTGCCTACCACTGTGACGTTCATCAGGCAAACTTTGAATTTGCATGCATGGAAGGACTTGTTTACGGGGGCTTATTACATGTCACCAGAAGCCAAGTGCTAGCATACGGTACTTTTGTTATCTGGAATGAAAGGGCTATAGAATCAACAATAGTGCACTCTTACAGGCCAGTCTTTGACAGTACTGTGAGACCCATTCCTTAATTAACCAGAGGGAAAGAGCTTGTGAGCAACTAAAATATGTCCAGCATATTTCACAGACGTAATTAAAGTAATTAGAAGGACAAACTAAAGTATGTCGATACATTTCAGGTCAAACATCTTGGAACTAGAAGTTCAAAAGTGTCTCCATCAAAGGAATTTGCTCTGATCTGTTAATGAATTTATTACCCACTTAGCACTGGTACTTGGTGAACAGAAGTTCAGCAGGCTTTTCTGTCAGTGGAGAAGCCTTTCTGTTCTTGGAGCTGCATTTCTAAATCTTTCATGATAGTTACTATCTGTCTGGTTATGTGTCTTCTTTATTTTGTACATTTTGCATGCCTGGGTGAGTTCTTACTTTACTGTTATATTTTCATAATGATCTGAAACTATTTGTAACTCTATTTGGCGGTAAACAATTCCGGTGTGTGATCAGGTTTGAGCTGATCTTAAATTCACTTTCATTTGTGCTAGATTAATGGGTCGTTCAACAGTGTGAGCAAGACTTCACCCAATGGTGGGCTGGCGATGCAGCAGAGTGGTATCCTATCCACGTTAGGTTCTTGCCTTATGTCATATACTGTCTGGATAGCCTCAGGTTCTTCTTGATTCTAAATGGATTAAGTGGGCTTGAGAACAGTATGTTATGTTATTCAAAGTATCTTATGAATCAAAGGGGGGGTTAAAATAAATTCAAAAAACCTATGCAAGTATTCATTTTTTTTTTATTTTTTAATTTTTATTTATTAATTTTATTACAATCAATACATAGCAATCAAGTTTTTACAAAAAAAGAATTATGCTAAGAACAGATCGATCCCCACCCTTGAGAGAGAGAGCAAGCCAAACGGTGTAAAATTTAAGGCTTGTAAAAATACCTAAATTAATAAATTCTCTGTGCTTTATAAACTTATTTTAAAATATTACTGATTAGATCCTGCCATGTTTTGAAAAAAGTCTGCACAGATCCTCTAACTGAGTATTTGATTTTTTCCAATTTTAAATAATATAACACATCAGTTTCCCACTGACTTAAAAGAGGAGAGTTTGGGTTCTTCCAGTTTATCAGAATGAGTCTGCGTGCCAACAGTGTAGTGAATGCAATCACAGTTTGTTTGTCCTTCTCCACTTTAAGACCCTCTGGAAGAACCCCAAACACAGCTGTTAATGGGTTAGGAGGGATTGTGAGTCCAAGGCTGTCTGAGAGGTAATTAAAAATTTTTGTCCAGAATAATGTTAATTTGGAGCAGGCCCAGAACATGTGACCTAGTGAGGCTGGGGCTTGGTTGCAACGTTCGCAGGTTGGATCATGCCCTGGAAACATTTGAAAGTTTTAGTCAAGACAGATGTGCTCAATATATAATTTTGAGTTGTATAATTGTATGCTTTGCGCATATGGAGCTTGAGTGAATTCTCTGCATTGCTACTTTCCACTCCTTTTCTGATATATTAATTGAGAGGTCATTTTCCCAGTGTCCTCTTGGATCTTTGAAAGGGAGGGATTGTAAAATGATTTTATATATTGTAGAGATGGAGTCTAATTTCTCAAAATTGAGCAATATTTTTTCCAGCGTGGATGAGGGTGCAAGATGAGGAAAATCTGG
This sequence comes from Polypterus senegalus, assembly GCF_016835505.1. Classification (NCBI taxonomy): domain Eukaryota; kingdom Metazoa; phylum Chordata; class Cladistia; order Polypteriformes; family Polypteridae; genus Polypterus; species Polypterus senegalus. The sequence continues at coordinate 114,149,760 of NC_053157.1, read as the reverse complement.
AAGGTTCTGTTTAACAAAGTTCCTGATTTGAAGATAGTGAAATTAAATTTGTAGCTGGAATGTTAAATTTGGAATGTAATTGTTCATAGGATGCAAAGACGTTGTCTATGTAAAGATCTCTAAGCAAGTTAATTCCAAATTTTTTCCAGATATTAAAAACTGCATATGTTTGTGAAGGTTGAAAGAGGTGGTTCTTTTGCAGGGGTGCCACAGAAAGAAGCTTCTCCGTCTTAAAATGCTTTCTACATTGGTTCCAGATTCTAAGTGAGTGGAGCACAATTGGGTTATTAGTGTATTGCTGATAACGTGTGTTTATTGGAGCGCAGAGCAGGGAATACAAAGAAGTACTGCAGGATTTTACTTCTATTGCGGTCCATGCCTGTATATGTTCTTCTATTTGTGTCCAGGTTCTTATCGACTGTATATTTGCCACCCAGTAATAAAACTGGAAGTTAGGTAGAGTCATGCCACCTTCTGCCTTTTGTCTTTGTAGGGTCGCTCTTTTGCTGCGTGGAACAAGTATTCATTATTTAGGTACCGCATTAAGTGGTGTACAGTAGGTGAACCCTGGAAATAAGTATAGAGAGTGCAAGTATCTGTCAGCAAAGAATCATATGTCATAATTGAGACCATGAAGAAAACAATGCAAGAAATCCCCATATTTTTCTGACACAGCCAATGAAAAGAACCCAGCCTTCTCATTTATATTGCTAAAGTGTCTGGAAAGGAAATAGGGTACACATACATTGTTGCTCTTGTCAAATAAAGACAGCAGACTTTCAAAAAATATTTGTAAAGAGATCACGTGCATTAAAGTAGTAGTTTTCAACTCCAGTCCTCAGGATCCCCCATTGCTGCAGGTTTTTTTTTTTCAAATCAATTTCATAAACAGTGCCTCATTCTTACGCTTAATCCATCTCATTGTTAAATGTGCTCTTCTTATTTTTTCTAATATTCTAGGAGTTTCTGTTATTGTTAAAACTTGTAATGCTTATTGTTTGCTTTGCAGTTTTCCTTAATTCACTATTTTCTTTAGTTTACTTCCTTCACTGTATCCAAATGCTGACAACACTGAATGCTAAAGGAGAGCAATTACTTCAGCGCCAAATTCATTTTCCTGCTCATTTGTAAGAGCTTGTAGTCAAGTGAAAATGACAGTGAATTAATTGTTCTCCTTTAGCATTCAATGTTGGCTGTACCTGCATCTGCACTGCTTTTTGCTAATGATCAGTGTTTGAATAAAATTAAGGGGGCAGATTGTAAAGAAAATGGGAAAAGAAATGCAGACTTTTAAAGTTCTGGCAAACAAAACAAACTGAAATAAATATTTTTTTTGTAAATAAAATATAAATATTTATAGGCAAGATTACTAAACAATGGGATCCGTTAAAAGTAAGAATGATGCATCGATTGTGAAATAGATTGGAATAAAAGCCCACACCCATGGGGACCTCAGAAGAGTTGAAAACCATTACATTAGGTATGTAGAAAAGATGGGAAAAAAAAAAAAGTTAGTTTCGTGTTATCCTAAATGGAGGTACTGTACATCTCAGTAATAGCTGTTTTTCCTTTGTCTGATATTACTGTCTGCATTAGCCAAATATAGTGGTGATAGTACGTATTATACTTTCAGTTCATGTCTAGCTTTTGCTTGATTTCGTCTTCCTTAACAACCTGTGTAGTCAAAGCTTGAATTTGTGCCTGCACATGAGGCACTGATATTGTGTACTTTTACGAAATGCTTCCTTACTTTCTGTTGAAATTTTATAGTTACAAAGTATAATCATGAAATGTGTATTGTCTGCTAACACTAATGTCATAGTCATTAGCACTGCTATTTCACACTCTAAAGTTGTAGGTTGAAATCCAGGGCCTGGTCACTGAGTGTGAAGAGATGGCCCATTCTCTCCTTGTCTGTGTTGGTCTTCCTCAGGTTGCCTTCCATGCCCAAAGATGTGCAGGTTAATTAATGACTCTAAACAGGTTCAGCGTGGGTGAGTGTAGTTGGTGACTTAACTGTTCCCACTGATGGACTGGTGTGCAATCCAGAGGTGGTTGAAAAAAAATGAATGAATGGGTTATAATGGGTGGGTGGCAGGGTTTTCATTTGTTAATCCCCATAGGGAAATTGTGTTTGTTTTGAGGATGGTGTGACTAACTTAAAATAGAAGTACATTTTAATACACATTATTGAATATATAATTTAATATATAAATGTTGTGGTCTTTAGGGGCATAACTGAGCCTCAGACACAACTTAAGCCACACAAGTCCCAGTTCCAAATAAATATATTTATTTGACAAAATATCTTAGACAAGTTTCTTCTTCTTTCACAATACAATTCTGTTACTCCTTCCTTTCTCCCCAGGCGAGTGTCACCCTATTACTCCTGACTCCATCTTGAATGGGGGAGGCACAGCAGTGTTTCTTTTTCCCCAAGCTGGCTCTGGAAGTACTTCCAGTGCAACAACATTGCCAGCAAGAGAACTTCTTAGGTCAGGCAGAATTTCTCAAGGGCATGTGAGCTTCCTCCTGGCAGCTCCCCCTGGCAGCACCCAAGAACCCCAAAAGACCGGCCCGTCAGGGTTACCATTCTTATGCTGCCATGCTAATGAACGAATGGGAGTTAAACCAGGAGGCTGCTGACACCCTGTGTATTGGAGGAACACAAGTCTCAAGGAGGCCATCTCCTATTGATATTTCATTATGATGGTCTTCAGGCCAGATGAGAAACTACCATCCATCCTAGTCGGGATGCCAGCCTGACCTTGATTTCTGACACAATATGTATCTTTGTACGGTTTATTATTGACTTTTTACTAGAAAGTGAATATTATAGTATATAGTGTTGCTACCTGACAGACTTTCAGGCCTAGTTGATGTCAGGCCGGGTAATCCCGTGTGTGGAGTGTTCTGGCTCTTTCCACACTCCAGAGACATTTTGTTAAACACCTTGGTGTTTCTAAATCTGCGTTGTGCTTTCTCCTTTTCTTGTGCCTTTTTGATGCCAAGTAGTGTTTTCACTCCCAGTGACCCTGAATTCAATCCTAAACTGGATTAAAATGACTAAGAATACAGACTGCAGCTTTAAAATTAAAATATGTGTGCCACACAGTTAGAATAACACAAGAGTAATGACTTTTTCCTAATATAAACTTCCAGAATCAGAGGTATGCTTTGTTTAAATACAGAGACCACCCACGTTTCCCTTTTAGGTGCAGAGGGTTGGCTCAGAAAAGCATCAAGTATGTGTTATTAAAATGTGATTGTTTTACTACCAGTTGTCAGCTTCCTCGGGTGGAAGGAACCGCCTATTGATTTGTGCTCCTTTGTTTTCCCTTTGCCATTATGACAGGTGAGCCGTCCCCACCCCAGTGACCATCCAGTTTTGATCCTCTTTGTGGTGGGAGGAGTAACACCCTCAGAAGGACGTTTGATTAAAGAGATAGTTAGTTCACAGAAACTGGCCACTCAGGTGAGTACAAACTAAATCAACCGTATTACAGCAAAGTCTACTGTATTTATGTTTTACTAATTTACCACATACAACTAACATGCAATGACTTGTTACATGACTTATATAGAGATTTGAAAGATTTTCAAGGAAGAACATCAGCTCAAGATTGTTCTAGTATAAGCAGGAGTGGGTAAGTACAGTAGGTGTGATGGGCTGATGTCTCATCTATTGTTGACTCCCCTCTTGTGATCACTACTGCTGGGATAAGCTCCAGACCCCAACTACTTTCTAATGGAAAAAACAAGTTCATTAAAACGATACATTGGGTTCTAGCCATCTAATTATTGCCATGATGAAAATGAGTGGAGACAGTCATATGTGATTAGGTTTAAAAGAGCATAATATTTGTTTCTCTGAAGGCATATTGAGGGCACTGTTTCTTGTTTGGTGAATCCATTTTTTGAATAGATGCCTTTTTGGGTCATGTAGTTGGGCCATGTGGAGTGGAAGGCTTGACTTTGTTTTTGTTGAATTTTATTTATTTATATATTTTGATAAATTGCTGTTGGTTTTTGTTGAAGAGGAACTGTTAGGTAGACGGGAGGCTATTGCAGGAGCACTGAGCATAGGGCAGGAAACAGCCTTGGGCTGTGTGCCAGTCCATCACAATGTGCATTCACACACACACCCACAATCACACTCAGCCAGGACCAATATGGATCCAGCAAATAATGTGTCCCGCAAGTTCTGGGAATGCGTGTGTGTGTGTGTTGGGGGATTCTAAGTACCCAGAGGAAAAAACACTGAAGGGACAAGGCACAGGTTCCAAAAAGACAACATCTGGGCATACAATTCAAGCATAGAGCAGTTGATTTAGTGAGGTAACAGCGCTACCTGTTGCACTGCTGTGTCAGCTGCAGTTAAGAGAATATTTTTTTTAAAATGTTTATAACAATGGAGTGGAAAAGTTAAACAATTTGAACCTGCACTTCACATGTACCCGATTTCTCTGAGGAAGGGTAAAAAAACTAAAGAAATAGAGGCCAACAGCATATCATTAGATTCCTTCTTGTTCCATGAACTGTATTAGTAGATAATGTTCTGAATCACCAGTTGGAATCGATAGAAGTGTATACTGTAGTATTAATAAGAGCAGCTGAATTTGTTTTGCTCAATTAAATAAACATTTCATGCAGTTAGGATAACAACATTTCATATGTACAGTCATAGTTATATAAGAAAAAAAAAAATCAATATGTTCTATCACCATCTTGAGGTCCTCTTCAGTCAATCAGTCAGTCAGTCAGTCATTGTCCAACCCGCTATATCCTAACACAGAGTCACAGGGGGTCTGCTGCAGCCAATGCCAGCCAACACAGGGAGCAAGGCAGAAACAAATCCCCAGGCAGGGTGCCAGCCCACCACAGAGCAGACACACACACCCACACACCAAGCACAATTTAAGATCGCCAGTGCACCTACCTGCATGTCTTTGGACTGTGGGAAGAAACTGGAGCACCCGGAGGAAACCCACTCAGGCACGGGGTGAATATGCAAACACCACGCAGGGAAGACCCGGGAAGGCACCATGCCGCCCCACCTTCTGTTCATTTGATGTTTCATTTTGCTTAGTCATTGGAGTGCCTTAGCACTACACAATGTTTATGTACAACCAGACTGATGTCAGTATGTGCTTTTCTAATTAAGTGATCTGAATCCTACTTAGCAGTAAGGTGCAGAATGGCAGTGCGTTCTCAGGCCAGAGAAGGGTCCTGATTACACCTGTTACTGAGGTGTATAATGATGGGTTCCTGTCATACATCATGGTATGGTCAGTGTCCCCTTCTTTCAGATGCCTCAAAGGAATAATAATGAAAAAAGAATATTATTAAGATCAGAAGTTGCATACCTGGCATCATTAAATGTGATATCTTGGGAACTTGAAAACACAGTATTCATTAGGTCATGGCAATTTAATGGACACCCTTTGACCTTAAAGGTTGCTCTTGGCCATAAATAGAAATATCAGATTAGCGAGAAAGAAGGCAGCAGCTTTTATCCCAGAAGGAAGGAAGCAGTGAAAATCTGTGCATCTCTGGATTTGTTAAAATAAACTGTACTGTGTTAATTATATCCTCCATAGATTCACAGTAAAACAATTGCATTAGTTTGAAGTCTCAGTATTTTTTTATATTGGGTTACAAGGGTTTGCCTAAAATTGGTAATCCCAATAACTATTCATTTCATACTGAGATGAAATTTAAAATGGCCGCAAGCATATCAACCATAATTACTCTTGTACAGATGGCTCAATGTCCAACACTAAAAACATAATGAGGTGCTACAATAACTAGTAATGAAAGAGGCAAATCACTAGGACAAAGTCTGAGAGGCTCTCGGTTATATAAAGTTTGATTTTACGCACAGGTTAGTTTAATGTACCATGTGTTGAATACAAAAGGGCTTAAGCAGTATCCTACAGCCATTAATACATCAGAGCACTTTTGATGAGAACAGCTCATTCGGTTCAGCAAGTTGTCCAACCCTGTTGACTCAGATTCTGCAAACTAACATCAAGTTGAGATACAAAGATTCCAAAAGTTCTGCTCTCTACTGTACCACTTCATAATTTAATCCATGTACCAGCGGTGCTTGGTGTGTAGAAAAACTTTCTAACATTTGTGAAAAATTTCTCTTAATAAGTTTCCAACTGTATGCTCATGTCCTTGTTGAACAGTTTATTTTAAAAGAACAGCTGGGATCCACCTTGCTAATTGCCTTCATAACACTTCATTCATGTCATGCTTAAAATGAAAAGGCTCAGCTTCTTCAGTCTGTCCTCATAACTCACCTCCTAGTCCTGGAACCAGCCTAGGTACTCTTATCTGGGTTTTGTTAGCACTGCTATGTCTTGTTTTTGTAGCCCAGAGACTAAAACTGCACCCAGCACTCTAGGTGAGGCCTCACTACTGCATTACATAACTTATGCATATCCTCCCTTGACATAACCTAATTGTCCTCGTAGCCATTGTAAAGATGTTTTTTAAGTACAATAATAAATTTTAGTAAAGTACACTACTTGCCACTTCCACTGTGCAGGAGACTGACAGACCTGTTGGAACTTAGATCAAGCTTTCCGGTCGAGCTCCAACTAGAATCATCGTCACCTGATTTTCGGAAGATGCCAAAAATTCCTTTTTAAAAAGTATTACCAGCAATATTTTAGTTCTCACTGTCTGGGTGCTTGTTTTATAGAAAAGAAGGGAGTATTTACTGTATGAGTGTAGTTCTGTGGCCGCCTACGCATTCATTCAGATTCGACGGACGGACAGAGAAACCTCAGAACTCTCATACATTTGGTAAGCTGATAACTTCCTTGTTGTCATAGTCTGACTATATTTTATTTTTTCCCTAGTCATTTCTTGCATTAAATCATCAAGCTATCAATTAAGTTTCTAAGGTCAAGGAATTCATTGGTTTCATTTTCTTTTTTTTACTCCAATGTGTTTTTATAAATGTATATATTTGAGTAGTTTCTCTCATGACACCATACTGTTTTTGTAAAAAAAAATGCTGTTGTTGTTGTGCAGTTGCTAAAGTTTGGAAGAGCATGTTATGTGATGTCATCACCATGACAGGATAAAGGTGGGCATCACACATTTCCAAGTCGCCTAAGTATTCAGATTACTTCAAAGAAATTGGCATACAACTTATTCTATTAATTTGATCTGTTTGTTTCAATTCCTTTAGATTTCATAACTTTGATTTGTGTCTCCTGTATGGGTTGTGAGGGATGGCGGCAGAGGAAGATAATGCCCTGTGCATGCACTTTCTCCTGGTCCTTCCATCTTGAGTGTGTTCAGGCTGGGTAAGAACTTCAGCCATCCCTCACAAGGGTTAAAAATCGTGCTCAAATTCCTGGCTCCCAAATCTCTTGCTACATCCTATTTAATCCAGATTTCTGGTTCACATTTGGGTTCTGTTTAATATATGAAATTTCTTATTGACTGACTTTGACTTTAGTTTGCCTTTCTGACTTCATCTCTTAAACCTTAATTTCAAACTTAAATGGGCTGAAATAAAAAAAAATCACCAGGGGCAGATAATATTTACCCTCAAGTTCTTAAGGAGGTTAGTGAGTACATATATAAACCCTTGATGCATATTTGTAGGAAGTGGACTGGAAAATAGCAAATATATGGGCAAATATTATCCCATTATATAAAAAAGGTAACCAGGCAGTTCCAAGCAATGATAGGCCAGTAAGCTTAATGTGCTTCACAGTTAAATGATAGAAGGAATTATTAAGGAAAGGTTGAGCAACACATGGCAAGTACAGGAGTTTTACTGAACGGGCAGCATGCGTTCAGATAGAGGAGGTCATGTTTACTAACATGCTGGAATTCATGAGGTAGCAGCAAAAGGATGTGATCAAAGTGGATGATATTTTATTAATTCAGGACTTTCAGAAAACACTTCATAAAGTGCCACATGAGAGGTTGGGCATCAAAGTAAAGAGCTGGGAGTTGAGATTGTTATGTGTAGATGGGTGCAGAGTTGGCTCAGTTGCAGGAAGTAGAGAGTGATGGTGCATGGAACCTCTTCAGAATTGGCCGATGTTAAGAGTGGTGTTACACAGGGGCCGCTGCTATTTTTAATGTATATAACAGATTTGGACAGGAATATAAGTGACAAGGTGGTTAAGTGTGCAGATGATACTGAGATAGGTGGATTGGCAGAGAATCTGGAATGTGTTGAATCAGCAAATGTGCTTGGGCAGATCTATGGGTGATGGAATTTAATGTAAGTAAATGTAAAGTATTACATGTAGGAAGTAAAAATATTTGCTCTAAGTACACAATAGGAGGTCTGAAAATTGAGAATACACCTTATGAGAAGGATTAAGGTGTCATACTGGACTCAACATGATCAACTGCCAGACCGTCTTCAGAAGCCTTTAAGGCAAACAGAATGTTAAGTTATGTAGCACAATGTGTGCAGTACAAGTCCAAGGAGGTTCTGCTCAACCATTATAACGCACTGTGTGTAGTTTTGGTCGCCAGGCTACAAAAAGGAGCAGCATTAGAAAAGGTTCAGCAAAAAGCGACTACAGAGGATGAATTATGAGGAAAGATTAAAAGAGCTGAGCCTTTTCAGTTTAAGCAAAAGGAGATTGAAGTGTTTAAATTTATGAAAGGAATTAGTACAATGGATCAAAACTTTTATTTTAAAATGAGTTCATTAGGAACACGGTGACACAGCTGGAAAGTTGTTAATGGTTCATTTTGTACAAGCATTAGAAGTTTTTCTTTACACAGAGAACCATAGACACTTGGAATAAGCTACCAAGTAGTGTAGTAGACAGTAGGACTTTAGGGACTTTCAAAACTCGACTTGATGTTATTTAAGGAGAATTAAGTGGATAGGACTGGCGAGCAGTGTTGGGCTGATTTACTTGTTCTCATCTAGAGTGTTCTAATGTTCAATCCATCTTTGACTGTTTCATTCTGTGTAGTTGTTAAATTTGTTTTGTACAAAGTAGTCTTTTTAATCTCAGGTCATGCTAATAAATTATAAATAAAAAAAAAGCCCAGAGTAAGAGAATTTGAAAGTCCTCAAAATAGGAAAAACCTACCTACTTGGATCTGTGGCAAGGTTATCCTAGTCAACAGTAGCATTCGCTGACATTAATCCTTCTGGAGAATCCAGCAGGCTGTTCTCGTTTTAGGCAATATTCCTCAGTGCTTCTACTTACATTATATTGGAAAGGTAAATGTCTTTGTATATCATGCTTGTTAATCCATTTTTGTACCATGTCCTAATATTCTAACCAGTTTTGTGTTCTTTGGGATTTTTGGTATTCATAACCTCTTTTCCCAAGTTGATTGACAGCCAGACTGTATCTGTGCCCCAGTGTATTTCCTGTTTTATTTTTTTTGGGATGTTTTAGTATCTAATGCTAGTAAGACATGAACTATGATGAAGCAATAGAACATTTGCTAAACATTCATTTCTATTTTCCAAACCTTCTTATTCCAGTTTAAGATTGCGGGGAGCTGAAGACTGCTATTATAGCACTGGTCAAAGTGCAAGAAGCATGCCTGAGCGTAGCAGCAGGCCATTGTGGCATATACCCCCACACTTTAGAGTCGCCAATTTACTTAATGCGCATGTCTTTGGGATATGGGGGAAGACAAAAAAAAGTAAACGAGTGTGAAAAAAGGAATGTGTCAACTACATACAGACAATGACCTGGCCTAATCCCAGTTTCCTGAGACTCTAGCGCTGAACATCCTCAATTACTAAATATTTAGAGACTGAAATATTAATAGTTGTGAAAGTAACTTCCCCATTACTAAGTGATTGTCATTTCCAGTCATTTTAAAACAACAGTTTGGAATAAAAGCTGCCAAGAAACTAGACCAACTGAAAATATCAAAAATGGTATATTACCAAAAGCCACAATAGTGTTTCCCTGTGAAATGGGGTCATTTTTTAGGCCAACTCTATAAAACAGAGCAGCCTATGATTTGTATTATTGAGGTCCACAGTTTTCATGTTGTCCTTAGCAAAAGGAATCTGAAAAATAGCAAATTAAATTTCATTTCTCAAGTTCTCTCAGTGCTCATGTGTGTGCAGTAAAGTAATGAGACCTTGCCTCAGTCATTACACATCTTTACATTTTCCTCATTTTACATATTTTTAGCCCATAATGAATATTTATAAACTTCCCTTAAATTTCCTGTGCATTAAGACATCCACTCTGCTTTCAGACATGTTTCTTCAGATAGCAACATATATTTGTCTAGCACATTTTCATACACAGGATGCAGCTCAAACTGTATTACAGGATGTCAAAGAAATAGTTACAAAAGCAAATTAAAATTAAATAAAAATAATAATCAATAAATAACATGACATAAGCCAGCTGGAATTTTCTCTCTGCATCAGAGGTTCAATTCTTGTGTTTGTCACTGCGTCATTATTGGTGTCCTTACCACTGCAAACATGGCAGACAGCCCCTTCATTTCGCATGTCTCTTCTTCTCTCTCTTCAGTTATGATGGCCAGTTTGTCTGTGACTCCTAGTACCAAATACTGCGAGTTGTCATCCTTTAGAAGACAGTATAGGAAAAACAATCAAGTGCTGCTATACAGTAGTCCTCTGAGTACCAGACGTGCCACATCAGATGAGCTTTTATGGCCATGCATTTTGCAGCAGAACTAAAAAGAAAAGATTTGTGATGGCTCAATTACATTTTAATTTTAGTGTATCACATGAAAATAAAAAAAGATCACAACATTAGAAGCTGCTTTGCACTGCTTATATGTGCCACATTCATCAGTTTACCACAATTTCAATGGGCAAGCTTGCATCTCTGACGCCCAGGCATGGCCCTTTTCTACCTTTTCTCTTAGCTTTACTGTGCTGTCTATTGGATTGACATAACATTTTGATATTTTATTTGGCTTCCCAAAAGCACTGTGCAAATGGATGGTGTTACACTTTCTCAGATCTAACACTAACCAAGACCTAGCAGCAGTTTTAAATATGTGTAACCACAATATAGCTTTAATTTCGTAAATATTAAAAGCCATCTCACTTCCTGAATACAGATATTATAATTATAGAGAGCTAGAGGGTAAAGCAAGGACATGGTCTAACTGTTCTTTTGTTCCTCTCCTTTTATTTATTAATTTCTTAGGTTACTCTGGGAATTCACATAATGTATGATAAGCAACTGAAGTAACTTTTTCAATCCAGACTTTTGTCACTGTCCTGCTCCACTGACAGACTGAGGAGATCGTTCCTCCCCCACACTATGCGACTCTTCAATTCCACCCGGGGGAGTAAATGCTAACATTAATTTTATTTTAATTTTTTTCCACCCGGGGGAGTAAATGCTAACATTAATTTTATTTTAATTTTTTTCATTTTTATTACTATTTAATTTAATATTGTTTCTTTGTATCAGTATACTGCTGCTGGATTATGTGAATTTCCCCTTGGGATTAATAAAGTATCTATCTATCTATCTATCTATCTATCTATCTATCTATCTATCTATCTATCTATCTATCTATCTATCTATCTATCTATCTATCTATCTATCTATCTATCTATCTATCTATCTATCTATCTATCTATCTATCTATCTATCTATCTATCTATCTATCTATCTATCTATCTATCTATCTATCTATCTATCTAGAACAGTCACTCGATTTATTGTCCGGAGGAGTTCACCTTTCTCTGAGATCATCAAATGTGGACATTAGATAGATAGAACTTTATTTGTTCCTAGGGGTAAATTTGGCTTTTTAGAGAAGCTCTTTAAATAAATAGATAGATAAAAGTAAATATACATACACACTTTGGTCTAAACACACTCTTACTATAGAGAAAGAAAAATTCAAAACAAAGAAAAGGTCTGACTTGGCTGTCACAGTCCCAGTGAGGCATTCTGCAGATGTATTGCTACTGGTATAAAGGAGCCCCAAATAGTGTTTCTTGACACACTCCTGTTGAATAACTTGTTGACTAAAAGTACTCAGTGTTTGTGTGCCAGAGAGAGGATGTTCTACCTCTTCTTTTATAGTTCCTCTGTGTTCCATGACCAGTCCATCCTGTCATTAATGTGGACCCCCCAAGTACCTGTAAGAGTGCTCCACCTCCATATCCACTCCCTGAATAGTGACTGGACACAGAGGCTCATTGGTGCGGCGAAAGTCAATAACTAGTTCCTTGGTGTTGCTGATGTGAAGATGGCTGTTCCTTGTAGTGCTCAAGTGTTGCTCACATCCGTATAAGAAACACAATCCTTGAGTCTGACAAACTGCAGTCTACTGGAGAGAGAGTCCATTATTCAGGACACCATAGATCTCAACAACTTGCATATCTCTGAGCTTACAGTTTAACAGGGATGGCTGGGTGTTACTGAAGGTGCTGGAGAAATCAAACAATCCTCACTGTGTTGCCAGCTTTGTCCAGGTGAGAATAAGCTTTATGGAGCAGATAGATAATTGCATCTTCTGCTCCAATAGGCAAATTGTAGTAGGTCAAAATAGTCAACAACAAGAGGACTCATATAATCCAGGACTAGTCTCTCAAAGGTCTTCATGATATGAGACATGAGTGCCACTTATCTGTAGTCATTAGATGAGGAGACGCCTGCCTTCTTTGGAACAGGAACGATGCAGGATGTTTTCCACAGCAATGGCACTTTCTGGATCCTTAGGGATATATTGAACAGGTGACAGTGGACACCATAAAGTTGGTCAGCACAGAGCTTAAGAACTCAAAGACTGACTCCATCTGGTCCTGCATTTTTCCTGTGTGTAGCTTTCTCAGTTGCCTTCTTATTTGGTCTTCAGTTACGGGCAGTCTACACTGATGGTCAGGGATGTAATAGGCGTAGTATGGGAAGGCTGGTCATTTGAAGAGGGTGGAAATGGGAGGGAAACTCTATTAAAAAAATTGGTTCACGGCATTAGCTTAGTCCACATCCCCTTCTAGCACCTTAGCCCTGGATTGCTTGAGTCCAGTAATTGTGTTCAAGTCCGTCAAATGGACAACTAATGAGTTATCACCCTCTTTCATGACTAAGTTGATGTGCATATGAAATACAAAAATGCCAGATTTTTACCATCTTTATGTTGTAGAAAAACAGCAAATCAAGGAATGCAATCTAAAATAGTTTATATGTAGCTGTCTGTATAATGGCCCTAATGTGACGATGCCTAAGGACGTTGATATGCAGCCTGTTTTTCTAGTGTAACTGACTTTTGTTGACTTTGCAGATCACTGAGCGCTGTAAACAACTCAAATACCCCCAAGTATAATTCTCCATGGTCTGACTGCCCCAGGTAAAATATCAGTAGAAATGTTGTGTCTTTGATGTCCTGTTCAAGCGTGTCTTCTCCTTTTTTTCAAAACATAAAAGTTTGACCAGCAAATTTAAACAGTTGTAGCCCTAAATCTTCTAAGGAAATCTGAAGTAATTATGGTGTATGCACATATATAACCAAAAGTAAAAAGATAACTATCTACTGTAGCAAAGATTAGCTTACTACCAAAATTTTGCAGACATTTTGAGAAAATAGGGCATAATGACAATGCGAGATTATGTTTGATTAAATGACATTCATTGTGATTTTACAAATGTGCATCTTTTTATAAGATTGGAGCAGACTTATGTCAGTTGACTTCTTCAGGGTCCACATACACCGTGAGGCACCTGCCTAGTTCATGTGATTGACTGTGCAGTCTGTGACTGTGTCACTTGTACTATTTAATGGAGGCAAGCCCAGTCATTCACACAGAGCATGGGCCAGACTAAATATTTCAATATCTTTGAAATGTGGAATGAAGCGCAGACATGAACGAATCAGGAATGGCAAGCCTGCTGGGGCTTTCACACATAACATAACAATTTTGCAAGGGTATTAACTATTTCCCAAAAAAATAGCCAACCAGTGGAAGAAACAGACCATTAATAAAGGAGGTTCATATATCCCGGTAGTATGCAGAGTAATGTCAATGTCAATTTATTTATATAGCACATTTAAAACAACATAGGAATGCTGTGGCCAAAGTGCTGGATATGCTACAGTCAATCAACTAGTAACCAAGAACTTCAATGGTGTGATAAGAGGAACCTCAAAATGAGTTACTCGCCCTGCCTTGTCATTGATGAGAGATGTCACCCTCAGTGGGGTAAGAAGCATACTGTGCAGTCTGAAGGCTAGAAGACAGAAAAAGCCACCCAGTTCTTTCTACTCCCTCTAATATGATGGCAAGGATATTGTTAATATTACATTTATTCTTGGGTCAATCCTGCCAGTTTTCAGGAAGGTTTAATAGTGTCGGGGGTATGCTAAATCTCTGGACATGCTTTCTCTTGATACAAATAGATCCCATCATATTGTAATGCTGTAAAGGGTCAGATATAGCCTTGTTTGCATGCTGATCTGCAGATGTGGTCTGTCAACAAGGAAATGTTCCATACCACATGGCTAGGAAGGTCCACAAATGGTTTTTAAAACAGGAGAGTGGATTCAGATCAATGCAGAGGCCTCTGCAGTCTCAGTCAAGCATTTGGAATGAGATGAAAGGAACTGTTGGGACACCACATTTGCAACAGTTTTGGGATTTTCTCAAGTCGACATATTTTTGCAGAATGTTGACTACATATTCTCAAAATTTAGTTTGTTCTGAGGGCAAACAGGGCACCGGCCTCTTAAAGGAGACAGTAAGTGCACCTATTATTGTGCCGACGTGACATATTTTGCAAGTAGAGTGTGTACTTGTTTGTCTTAAAGAAGTTAATGGCAGTGGGTTGGATTATCTAGCTGTTTTAGCTATGTGAGGAGGATATCGTCTGCATCCTGAACACTTCATTATGGAAATGAGAGGTGACAAAATCTAACATTCTGAGAAATATGGAAGACAGATTTTAAGTCTGTCTTCTGTAGAGGTGATAACCATGAGAAACAGTGAATTTGTTATAAAGACACATTTTTGGTCATGAATGCTGAATGGAAAGGGCTATTCTGAGAAATCAGAGAAACAATTACTTTTATATAATGTAAATCTAGTTTTTAATTCAAAATAAGATTTTGAAATATCAAAAGCTAAATGCATGTTAATGCATGTAAAATGTTCATCTAAAGTAAACATTAAAAATACATCTTATTTGGCTTACACATTTTATTACACAAATGTGTAATAAACATCTTGAAGATTAACAAATCGAATAGAATGAAAATGACTTATCTAGAGGAAATAGCAATTTATTAGTTTAGAGAAGGTTATCTTTGAGCACTTCTGCATACTGTATGTGTCATATGCCTTTGTAATTTAACCCCACTTTGTTGCACTTGGTGAGCACTCTTTGGAATCAGACTTTTGTTTCAGAAAGGTAGTGCATCAAGCTGGCCTGTTTTCCAGGGGTGCACACAAGTAACTCATGTCAGACGTCAAAACAGATGAAGAATAGACCCTACTTAATTTCAAGTAAAGTGGCTTTATTATCAAACTACCCATACGCAGAAGCACAAAATAAAGTCATCTATGACCACAATGCAATGTATACGTACATAAACACAGGACAAGTACAAATAGGTGGAAACTATACTATAAATAAATAAATGGTAAATGAGTTGATAGTAATAAATTGAAATAAATAGTAATAAATAATAAAAAGATCCAATAATAAACAACAGTAGTAACAAATGTACAGCATATACAGTGGGATGCAAATGTTTGGGCAACCGTGTTAATAGTCGTTATTTTCCTGTATAAATTGTTGGTTGTTACGATAAAAAATGTCAGTTAAATATATCATATAGGAGACACACACAGTGATATTTGAGAAGTCAAATGAAGTTTATTGGATTTACAGAAAGTGTGCAATAATTGTTCAAACAAAATCAGGCAGGTGCATAAATTTGGGCACCACAAAAAAGAAATGAAATCAATATTTAGTAGATCCGCCTTTTGCAGAAATTACAGCCTCTAAACGCTTCCTGTAGGTTCCAATGAGAGTCTGGATTGTGGTTGAAGGTATTTTGGACCATTCCTCTTTACAAAACATCTCTAGTTCATTCAGGTTTGATGGCTTCCGAGCATGGACAGCTCTCTTTAACTCACACCACAGATTTTCAATTATATTCAGGTCTGGGGACTGAGATGGCCATTCCAGAACGTTGTACTTGTTCCTCTGCATGAATGCCTTAGTGGATTTTGAGCAGTGTTTCGGGTCGTTGTCTTGTTGAAAGATCCAGCCCGCGCAGCTTCAGCTTTGTCACTGATTCCTGGACATTGGTCTCCAGAATCTGCTGATACTGAGTGGAATCCATGCGTCCCTCAACTTTGACAAGATTCCCAGTCCCTGCACTGGTCACACAGCCCCACAGCATGATGGAACCACCACCATATTTTACTGTAGGTAGCAGGTGTTTTTCTTGGAATGCTGTGTTCTTTTTCCTCCATGCATAACGCCCTTGTTATGCCCAAATAACTCAATTTTAGTTTCATCAGTCCACAGCACCTTATTCCAAAATGAAGCTGGCTTGTCCAAATGTGCTTGAGCATACCTCAAGCGGCTCTGTTTGTGCTGTGGGCGGAGAAAAGACTTCCTCTGCATCACTCTCGCATACAGCATCTCCTTGTGTAAAGTGCGAATGGTTGAACGATGCACAGTGACTCCATCTGCTGCAAGATGATGTTGTAGGTCTTTGGTGCTGGTCTGTGGGTTGACTCTGACTGTTCTCACCATTCGTCGCTTCTGTCTATCCGAAATCTTTCTTGGTCTGCCACTTCGAGCCTTAACTTGAACTGAGCCTGTGGTCTTCCATTTCCTCAATATGTTCCTAACTGTGGAAACAGACAGCTTAAATCTCTGGGACAGCTTTCTGTATCCTTCCCCTAAACCATGATGGTGAACAATCTTTGTCTTCAGGTCATTTGAGAGTTGTTTTGTGACCCCCATGTTGCTACTCTTCAGAGAAAATTAAAGGAGGAGGGAAACTTACAATTGACCCCCTTAAATACTCTTTCTCTTTATAGGATTCACCTGTGTATGTAGGTCAGGGGTCACTGAGCTTACCAAGCCAATTTGAGTTCCAATAATTAGTTCTAAAAGTTTTGGAATCAATAAAATGACAACGGTGCCCAAATTTATGCACCTGCCTGATTTTGTTTGAACAATTATTGCACACTTTCTGTAAATCCAATAAACTTCATTTCACTTCTCAAATATCACTGTGTGTGTCTCCTATATGATATATTTAACTGACATTTTTTATCATAACAACCAACAATTTATACAGGAAAATAATGACTATTAACAAGGTTGCCCAAACTTTTGCATCCCACTGTAAATAAGCTGCTAGAAGTAGATCTGTGTGTAGGGAGCAGCCCAGGGGTTGAAGCTGTTGCAGAACTGCTTTGGATATTACGGTACCTTCTGACAAATGGAAGTAAGACAAAGAAGATGGTGGGAAGTGTTGGAGTGGTGCAGTGCTAAATAAAGATAACTTTAATGGAGGGCTTAGAGGTCCCAATGGTTAATTTTAGTAAAATCTGAGTAAGTCATAACTGATTTTAAATTAGCCTTGTACCTTTTTCTTAGATATTTTTATATCATTGTACTAGCCAATAATTTGAGCATACTGTCTGTTCACCAGTTAGTACCTATAAAAAAAAATGATAAGAGTGCATAATCTACTGTTTGAGTTAAAAGCCCCGTGATATCCTGTACTTTTTGAGCTCACTCTCCCTGCTGATTTGTCAGTAAATGTCAAGTCACTGGTGTGTGGCGGCTGCTGCTGCTCTCGAGTGTTCTTCCCAGCAGAATGACTGGGCTTTGCATTCAGCAGAGTAGAGCAATCACCTGAAAGCAAGAGCAAGGTGCCCAAAGTGAATCTCGACATTGTTTAAACAGTTAAAATGAACAGGTCATTTAATTAAATGCTGCGGTGGGTTGGCACCCTGCCCAGGATTGGTTCCTGCCTTGTGCCCTGTGTTGGCTGGGATTGGCTCCAGCGGACCCCCGTGACCCTGTATTCGGATTCAGCGGGTTAGGAAATGGATGGATGGATTTAATTAAATGACGTTATCATCTGCTTTGATTCAAGAGCCTGTAAAAAAGGCAGTTCTCTTTAATCCTTTTGATCATCTGCTTCAGTGAACAGCTAATGGCATGTGAACAGAACTTTAATGTGCACACTTTTCCTTTAGCTACATTATTTACACACGTTTAACAGGTTTTTATGAGACTTTCAGGTTAGTAAACACACTTCTGAAACCCTCACATCCTTTCCCTTTTATTGTTATCTTTTACTCATCTCTTAGTATTTCTTTAATCCTGAACAGCACTGTGGTTAGAAAAAGCAGTGTCTTTATTAGGTGAGTGCAACTTTTACTTTACTTTGCCCTCGTTGTGTAGCATTTTTACAGAAAATACCAAGATTTCCAACTTGAGTTATAAGTTATTGTTATATACATCTAGGACATACAATTTAATAGGAAACCATTTTGTAGTTAAGAAAAAAAAAACACTGGAAATGTAGTAGTGATTATATGTAAGTTATATATTAATCAGCAAAAGCAGAAATAGTACAATGGTAGCTGCTTTGATGCTATATGGGAGCAAGGCCAAAAAGATACAATTGTGATGCCTTCTACTAACTTCTTAAGGATTGTTGCCGTAATGAGTGTGTTAAATAGTAAGATGTGTAACACTCCTGTTTTTGTTCTGTCTCCTAGGTTGTAGTGCTCACCACCAGACTGCTGAGACCCACGGATATTCCTGAGCTCCTGTTTGCCACAGACCGGCTGCACCCAGACATCGGAGTCTAAGCCAAGTGAAATACCAAAAAACAAGACGATGCTGTCAAGAGAATCTTGTGTGTCTTTACATCTCTTCTATTCAAATAGGATAATTTTCTTTTATTAGAAGGCAGGACATGAAAATAAATGGAAATCATTGTAATTTTGGTTGTGTCCTTTTAAAATAGATAGGTGGAATTTTTCTTTTATGCACAGTAGGTGTCCATTTTTACAGTAACCAAGACAAAGCATGCATCATTATTTCTACTTTTAGAATAATTTATGTTTGAAAGTGTATTATAGGTAGCATGGTAGCTGAGTGGTTAGAGTTACTACCTCACATCTCCAGTGTTGTGAGTTCAAATTGTACCTGGTGGGAAGTAGGCACATTCTGCCTGTGTCTTTGTGAGCTTCCCCATAGTTATTTCAGCTTCCTTCTCTAAATGTGAGTAAGTTTGACTATATGAATGAATGTGCCCTTCTGATTGGCTGCCCCCCTCTCCATTGTTGGTTCCTGCCTTGTGCCTGATGTTATTGGGAAAGGCACCCTGGCATGAACTGCATAAGATTTGAAAATGGATGGAGAGAAGGATTTAAGCTTATGTACTGATTCAGCGAATTTAAGTCTAATAAATTAATGAAAATTGAGGCAGACATTCCTTTGAAACTTCTACAAATAGTAGCAGAACTACGAGAAAAAAAAACAAAGCCAGGGGATGCTTGATTAACAAAAATAAGCATATTGTATTTTTATTCTGTGGCAGTAATCGGGTATTCACTGGTACCTCGACTTCACTTTAAGACACATTGGGTTTAAAAATTCCTTTGCCTTAGATGGAAAATATTAGGCTTTCAGAAAGCTCACATCTGTTCAGCAGACTGCAGTAAAGAAATCCAGCAGATTACATTAGTCGAAAATATTTAGAATTTGCCCTCTTCCTTTTTTAATAATAAAAATGTTCACTTTGATTAAAAATTGGGTTGCCTTGCTCTCTTGTTTCTTAATTTGAATGGCTTACATTTTCAGAGCTACTTTTTTTTTGGGTTCTTCTTCAGTGGGTGATAACATTACATACATCAGGGATACGTGAGCAGGCCCTGCTTGTCCTTCTTGTTACTGTGTTTGAACTGCTAGACTTCGATTCCAGGTAGAAGCCTATTGAATTTGTAAAGGCGCTGCTCCTGACACTGTTACATATACGTGCCAGCTTTTGAGCATTGTTATTCAGTCCTCTATTCAAAGCAGGCCTGGATAATTGTGGAAGATAATAGGTGATCAGCCTCACACTCTCTAAATTGCACACCTCACAAGAGGAAAGGACTTGCTTGACCACACTTACTTTTAAGGCTGTCATCACAGAACTTGGAGTCGCAGCATGATGCATCAGCTCTTTGGGGTTTCCATGTTGTCGGATATTTACAAAAAATATCTCCAGTGTTTTCACTGCAGCAAACAGGTAAGGTCTTTTATTGGGTATTCACCCTGCAAAATTGGAAGGTGATTTGTTAAAATGGTGGTGGGGGTATAGAGAAAATGCCATAATAAACTCATTAGGAGAAAGGAAGGAAGTAAAGAACCATCAAGTAGATGGGTAAGGATTTATGCCTTTCAAATTAACATACTTTTGTTTGATCCAAATGACACACCAACAATTGATAAAGCCTAGATTTTAGAAGTAGAAACCCTCAAACTTCTATCCTTTTTTGCCATGCTTTGTAAATCAGTGAGAGCTTTAAAACATGATCTAAATAGTAGCTGTGATGTGAAGTTTATGACCAGATAAACAGTCATACTGCCCTCTTCATGGAGCACCTTTACATGTGAATGGACCCTTCAGACCAAGTCAGCCCACTGACATGAGCCGCACATGGGAAGTGCCAGGTAAGAATAATCTTTATATATAATATGTTACCGTGGCTGTCCATTTGTCTGTGCAGGATTTTAAGTCACCTGTAGCTCGCAAACCGTTTGACCTCTACTCGCACCTGTAGCTCGCAAACCTCGACGTCTACTATCCACTTTCGGGGTGATGATTGACCCCCAAGTTATTCCTCTTTTTATTTTATTTCATTGTAGAATCAACTCTCGGCAGCGGCCAGCAGAGCTGCTGTGAGGCGCATGTGCATGGGCGCCGTTCTCATCCCTACCACCTTCGCCGTCACTTCCCCTACCTCTTCATATCTTAAGTCATTCCTAAAGCAGATTGAAGACTTACGTGACAGCTTAAGTGAAAAATTAAGGAAAATGTACTAAGTAATTGCAACACAAACACTAACTTAATCAGTTTTAATGCGAAAAGATGCCAACGAAAGAAGAAAAGAAATGGGCCGCTAGGGTGGAGAAAACAAGAGCTGCTCAGGAAGCAGCAAGTGCATCAACCTCTGAGCAAACAAATGCTAAACATACAGAGAAAGAGGATGAAAACTATGAATGATCAAGTCAAGTGTATTCGCCATTACAGGAGCTGTATATTTAGTGATGTAGTTAATTATTTGTTCTTATTTTAGGAAAATATATTAACTTGTAGAGATGTTTTTCTAGATTTTTTCCTAGAATAATTTATGGTACTTTGCAATCTAATTTTATAAACTGTGTTATTCTAAAGCAGGTTAAAAATTTCACTGAATTAATTCTTGGCTAATTTTTCTGTTGCCTATTCTGGAAAAATGTAGATTTTCTAAATGACTTCAAATTTCGTAAAGCACCACATTTCCTCTGTAATACTGTCTTAAAACTTGAGTGTCAGATAAAGAGTTGTGCAGATGCAAATCACACACGTCAGCAAACAGAGCAATGCAGAGCTGGCCGAGACATTGAGGGTTCTGATTTCTTAAGGGACATCAGTAATGTAATTGGCTTAAATTACAGAATACAGACGATGACAACAGAAAATTCAAAAGAAATCAAAAGACATGGTGATGCTTGCAGACAATAACATAAAAACACATCTTAATACTTAAAAACACATGAACACATAGATTGGATGGTGTAAGTAAGAACAAAGGGAAACATTATTTCTTTTATGATAACAGATCATTTTCAAGTAATAAACAATTTTTGAAGACACTTAGGAAGTGTTGATAATTATTCTGTATATGTTTTTGTATTGAAAACATGTGACAATAATCATCTTCCAGAGTTACTCATTTTTTATGAGGGTGCTATTTTTTTTGGACCCTTACATAAGATACAAGGGGGGATGTCTCCCCACAATGCCACAGACTGGCAAGTTAACAATACCCTGGCACTAAGATGGATGCGTCTGACTAATAATTTAAAATATCACTGCAGTTTTCTCAGTTTTTTTTCCCCATTTAAATGAGCTTTATGGTAAGGTTGGCTGATTGGTGTGCCTCAGGGCCATGAAGCTGATCCATTAATGAAAAGTGTTTTCTTAAAGTTGTCACTCAATCTGGTACATGTAGCTTTATATATACGCATAAAAGATTCTTGATCAAGTATTATGAAGAACAAGGTGCCTTTAATATGTAACAGTGGTCTGGAAAGCTGTTAAAATATAACATTTTAGTAGTTATTAGGGAATTTTAAATAGAATTCCTTAAATAAAATACATGCGTTATTTTATTATGGGTGCCGTCATTTTGTATTTTTTATTTTTTTGTATATTATTGCTAGGGTTGCAGCCATTCAGGGATGAGCCTGTGATGCAATCAGGTCAACAGTGTAAATCTCAGTTCAATGCACTTCTTGATTATCCGAGACCGCGGAATCCACTAGAGACTTTTTTGTGTGTGTTTCATTGCTTGAGACTTTAGATCCTTTTGCTGTGTTTCCTTTACTATGTTTCCGGCTGAGCATTTTGCCCTTGTTATTTGGTTTAATTGACATTGACTTGTAGGTTTTTTTAGGCTATGTTTCATCTTCTGGTCCCAAATCAAATCGAGTGGGCCTTCTGATCTCCCTAGGCAGGACATACGGTTTCTTTTTTGCACTTGCACTCACCAGTAGCTGGGGGGTGGATGGGACTGCTCCCCGGGACCACTTAAACGGTGTTGGAGTCCTGGAAGCACTTCTTAGTATAAAACGATCAAAGTGGGGAGCAAGAAGAGGGACTCATGTGAAGACCCACAAGGCCTTAGAATTGTAAAAAGAAATGCCAAAGGAACCTTCTATGAGCTCCCAATCCTTCATGTTGTTGTGTTTGGACTTTTGAGTTGCACAAACAAGGTAGGCGCGAGAGAACTGGGCAACAGGCTCTTTATTCTGACACATGAAGGAACAGTGTTGGAGCTTTTATTCAAACATACAGCAAACTTGACGACAAGTTGTCTGCCTTCCTCTACCGATCACCCTTCAGATTAGAGGTACTTGAAGGGGTCTTCCTTGGGAGCATTCAGCTGAAGACCAGAAGAAGTAGAGAGAGGCTTGAGCGTAGCAGGAGGTGGTCTGGACAGGACAGGACACAACTGAGCAGCATGTAACTGCCTTGTGTGCCGTTGTCCGCAGCTGATCCTGCACCTTTGTTTTATAGCTGAGGGCCATTTGAAAGTGGGCTGTCTCTGTGCCTGATCCATCTCCCCGAGAACAAAAGACCAGCTCGATCAGCCATAATGTGAATTCAGATGATGCAATAATTTACAGAACATACGTGTAATTAAAAAAAAAAAAAAAGAATTAATTAGTTCTCCAAAAAGCAACAATATGTCAGGAAAAACCCTTCATTGGCTGTGGTCGTGTTGTTACCTGTTTTAATTCCTTTCAGTCCTTACACCATTTGCCAAAGATATTGTTGCAAAATGCTTTCTCTCACTTTATTTTATGGGTATACCAGTAACATTTCCAACATTTAGGATTTGTTAATATTAATCTGGGTGACACCGGACGATAACAGATGATGACCAATTAACAAGATGTTCCTTGGCCTGGCGTTGATCAGCCTTCAAGACGGATTCATGAATTTTGAAGTCCCTGCACTCTTTTTCATGTTGTTCTCATGCTGTCCTCTTCATGCATTCACAAAGTTGTGTAAATGCTAACAGTAAATTGAACAGTTCAGTTTATTTCAGTGGGTCTGTAAGCAGTAGCAGGGTGGGACACTGGCTGGCGAGTTTTCTAGAACACAACCGGATTCTCATTGGTTCCAACTAAGTTTAATGAAAATTGAATTTAGAAAACGTTCCACCAGGGGAGGATCAAAGATTATATTTTCTATTTTAATATCTGCTGTTTTGTTATACTTAGTCTGTGTGTGTGTGTGTGTGTGTGTGTGTGTGTGAATGTTTCACACACGTTAAGTACGATGTCACAAGCTAGCCCAACGATTTGAATTCTCCTTCTCCTTCGTCTGGTGCATTTCTCTATGAACACAAACCAGTCAACAACAGGAGTTCTATACATTTTTCTGCTTAAAAATCTCAATGAAAAAAACACAACTCCCTGGCATGTGGCAGTTTAAGTGCCCCAGTGCATTATGGCAGTTCTTCGTAAGTTTCTGCTGGTGTTTGGATACAACACACAAACTCGAACCCAATGGCAGGCAAAACTGATGGGATGAACCCAACAAGGAATTCTGCAGCACACACTTTGTGAATTATTCTGGTAGTCTAGACAGTAATTTGTGATTTCCTGCAAGTCTCGTCTTTTCCTTACTGCTGAAATTTAACTAAACTGTTGTGAAATTGAACAAAATATAAATCCAGAAGCACAAACGGCTAATGGACTAGAGGAACGTGTTTGTGTTAGTGAATACACATTGAGCACTCGCCCGCTCATTTGTTTTGGGGTGCTTCACAGTTGTTAAATGATCTTTGGAGTTAAGCTGGTAATCACCGAGCTCA
Source organism: Polypterus senegalus (assembly GCF_016835505.1). Lineage (NCBI taxonomy): Eukaryota > Metazoa > Chordata > Cladistia > Polypteriformes > Polypteridae > Polypterus > Polypterus senegalus. The sequence continues at coordinate 114,125,171 of NC_053157.1, read as the reverse complement.
GTATGAATAATTCTGTATTTCAGAAAGAATAGCAAAAGTTTAAATGAACACCAAGCAGTAGCTCTGTGGATAAACAGTTGAAGATGGGTATGACAGATGTCGACAGCTGGCTTGGTGAGACACTTCACACTAAAACCTCAGGTAATTCTGAGTGTTAAATGTCATTTTTTTTTAATTAAATCTTTTCTAATTGTTTTAGAAATACATTTCCACAATGTGAGTTTCCAGAGAAGAAAAGACTGCCAGTAAAAATAAAAAGTACAGCCAAGAACGCCCTTTCCCGAGTGGGTAAGTCAGTGCATTACTTCAACGAGTGGCTTTGGTGTGTAAATATCAGAAGATTTTATTGACTTTTGCGAAGAGAATGTAATTAATTCAGAAGCAATTTTCTGAAACATGAAAATGTATGTAATCTCAGTGGGTTGTTTTATGGTACCAGTAATGATAAATGATGTGCCTTTTGCCAGGAGTGGTCGTAAATGCCGCCACATGCTGTTTAGTTTGCATGTCCTGAATTCCTTATACTGTGGAAGTGTTTAAAAAAAAAAAGTGAAGCTGCTGGAATCCAGCAGACAAAAGGAAGGACTTTAATAAGCAAAACACTTCATTTATATAGCAAAGCTGTACCAGGTACAAAAGCTTGCAAGAACAGAAGACTGCCAATGCTTCTGTTTCTAGTAGTTGCTGTATGACATTTTATAAATACTGACCATAACAGAGAAAAACGACAAAACAAAGAAACAAAACAGTAGACTGGCTAATTAAAACGGTGGCAGCAGAAGCGAGTGTTGCCTAGGGTGTAAAGTGCTAATGTTCTCCTATCCTGACCTCTGGTCTTTAAAATGATAATCTCTGCTTTACGACAAAAGCCTCCGGTGAAAAACTTGCACAGCGCCAGTGGTTGTTACTCGTTCGCACCTCATCACGGCAGACATGAATTATTGCAGGCCGGTAGCTGGCTTGGCTTGGTCACTGGGGTCTCGTCTAGACAAGCCTCAGTTTTTCTGCTTGTTTGCTGAGTGAACTCTTCTGCTGCAGCAAGAAAACATGCAGGCACCAAACTGTAACGCCAAGTTAAAGCCTGCATCATAGCCACAACTTAAACCTTAATTTCACCAAACATGTACACCTGGAGACTACACATTCACCACATGGTTGCATGATATTCTGCCCATATGCCACGATGTAAATGAATGTGAACGTGTGCAGAGACAGGCCTTGTGACAGTCTGGCGTCCTCTTTAGATTTACCTCCAGCCTTGCACCCAGTTGCCCCCAAATACAAAAACCGAGATGAAAATGGGGATATCTTTGCCAGTGCATGATTACAGAAAGCTGAAGCCAGCGGAGTCATGGCAGGAGCCAACAGTGGCCAGTCAGTCCCATTTATTCAATTTATAAAGATAGGCACCATGTTGGCTCATACCTGTTACTGCTGGCATCAGACCACCAACACCACATGATCAGGTAAACTGGGCTCCAACCACAGATGCATGCATTTAGTTGTGGAGGTTGCAGTGTTTGGCACTGCTACCTCTGAGCTCAAGTCCATCATTCGCACCCTTGTCCAACCAGTCTCTGTACTACCTGTATGATTTCCCCATTTATGGATTTGCTCCCATATCCCTTGACTGTATGGTTTAGCTAGCTTAGCACTCTAAATTGACCCCATGATGCACTGGCTTTCTGATTTGCCACTGATTCTACCAGAATTATCCCTAATGCATTTGTACTGGAATTCATCCACATAAAAAACTGTGTGCTGTCACTTACAGTGATTTGCTTTGTTTGTGCAATGGAAATGGACACTTGGCACTGGCCTCCCAAAATCCAAAAACTATAAACCGGTTGTGAAGAGTCTGTGACATACACCCTTTTCCCTTGATTGACAGACCAACTGTACCATCATTATGCACATGCCCAGGTTTATGAGCATTTTCTCTGTTTAGCCACATATTGCAGGTGAATTTAGAAATGCTTGCTCAGTTCCATTAATTTCTACTGACCACATGTTTTTGATGAAAACTATTTAGTATCTGTAGCTGGGACTAAATTAGTTATTGGTTCATACAAGAGGTCATCCCTTCTAGGGCTGACTGATCCTGACCAGGCAAATTTAAAAGCAGTGATTAAAAACAACATGTTAAATCAGTGCAATCATTAAGAAAAGGGAATTGAAAGTTGCATAAAGTAGCCAGCACACTAAACTACCTACCCACCTTCCATAAAACATGTACCACCACACTTTTTAAGCATGAAAACCACATTTCCTATAGGGAAGGTAGACTTTTCTGAGATGGGCTGTGTTCAAAGTTCAAGCCATTACCAGCCTCTACATTGTGAAAGGGCTTTTGTTTGTAGATTTGATCTTTCCAACATATGTGTTCTCCTAATTCAATTCCTGCCATTTTGAAAATGAAAATTGGCTTTTGTTTGCAAACAGTGGACAGGACGGTCTTAACCCACTGAAAGGTTCCATATAGTGTTGCCATTCTGTAAGGCTGCAGGCTCACCACTCCTTGAAAACTTTAAAATTTAAACACGTTGACTGTAGGGCTTACAGATTCCACTTAAAACAGAAAATGACAAAATGAAGTAAATCTTTATTTTTTAAAACAAAAATGACAAGAAAACTCATGGAACAAAAAAAAATTTGTAAACATAAATAAGTCACAGAACCCTGAGCCATTTTATAAAGTGCATATTTAAAAGGGCAGGGTTTTCAAAGGTGCAAAAAAACCAACTTAATATGACAACTGTAAACACTTACAGTAAAAACACAATGTTGACATTGACCAAAAAAAAGTAACCAATTCACTGCCAAAAGTGGATGCCACTTAAAGTAGGCAAAAATTCAAACTTAATTGTTCTAAGGAAACAGACAGAGGCTGAATCCCATCCCACCCTCCACCCCCCAAAAAAGCTCAGGACTGGGACTGAAGTGCATTAAATCTCTTCAAAAACACTGCACACCGATTATTTTATAATACAGTTAAATACAAAATGTCTTACAGACAAAAAAGGAGCAATTCTGTCATTGTAGCTGCAACCACAATGTGTGCAAGGCCAACTTGCATTTTGTGTAAAGGTTTCACGTTACACTTACCCCCACAAAGGCAGCATCACTAGAAAGCCTGCACACTTCAACTCGTCAGGGCAGATCCCCCACCCGGCTACCCACTTTAACCACGCAGCTGTCACAACACTGACCCAAATTTGTTGCAACTTGTACAGCTTGAAGCGGGCATTTAGCTTTTGGCAGCACATTACACCCATAATCATTAAGAGTCATTTGTTCCATCATTATAGTACTCGCTCTGTTCCACCATCTTCACGACGCTACAGTCTGGAATCTTCCTGCAACTCAGTTCCCTTTTGTCTAATGGCAACTGCTGCTGCTTTGCATATCAAAGTTGAATCTCCACTTAACTATGTGAAAACTCACTGCCACACCAAAAAAGCCTTTTGTTGTTCCCTTCAAACAGAGGTTACAGTCCTCACTTTGGCAGATAAAGCCTGTTTAAATCTCCTCTTCAGATCCTGCATGTTGGGTGACTTTGGCCTAGGAATAATAGAGGAGCGCCTCTTTTCAGTGTTGCTGGTTACCTGGTGTTGCTTTGCAATTTCTTTGCAGAGGAGATGAAAGGCATTATACACATCATTATAGTTCTCACTTGCAGAAACCTCGTAGAAGGTGCACCCCAACATGTTGGCAAGCTTCAGTCCATGCTGTGGCTCAACCTGTTTGATGTGCAGTAAGTCAGCCTTATTTGCCACAATAACAACAGGGACACGGTCTGCATGTGTGCGGCGGACCTGTTGATGAAGGTGGCTTATTATTTCAAAGCTCTTATAATCGGTAATGGAGTAGACCAAAACCACTGCATCTGCCCACTGGATGGATCGGTTGACCTGCTCATTACAGTTTAAGTTGTGTCCATTGATCTGAAAGAGAGAAAAAAAAATTATATAAGGGGGATGTATAATCTCAAGTGAGCTGGTTTTCATTTCTACAGTAAAAAACAAAACTTGCAACCTACATTATCTTAAAATTAAAGTCTTTTTGTTGAAAAGGAGAAAGACAAATTCCATAATGTACTTAAAGACAGCTACTGTTATGAAGCCCATTTTATTATATGTGGTAGTTATAAAAAAAAGGCACTCCTCTGACTATGCAACTGGAAGTACTGTGTGCTGCCAATGTCATACTACAAAAATGGGAAACTGGCTGGCTAGACATGCAGACTCTCTCGTTAACAAAGTTAGTCTGGTTTGGAGGAGTGCCCAGCACAGGAAGGCTATGTCTGCAAGCAAGCATCACATAGCAGTTAAGACATAACCCGGACAGAGCATTTCAGTCAACATGGCTGGGGGTGGAAGACATGCTAACAACCCTTTGTCTATAGCAAATCTTTCTCGCTCACACACACACACACACACACTTTTCTTTCTACATTTTACCCCTGGAGCTGGAAAAAAAAATCTTTTCTTCAAAGAAAGGAGTTTGCATGCTACATGCTACGGACAATATAAAAAAACACCATATCTATGTGCCATTATAATGTAATATTGCCCATTTTAACACATTTACTCAAATTCACACGGACATTTATTATTTGTTTAAATCAAAGTATCCTGAAAGTTTAGCAGGTATTACTGGATTTACATGGCCACAAGAAACGTTTGTTATGCAAGTTTTCAGTTCAGTTAACTCAGGCATTTACAAAATAAGGCTACTCAGCCTGAAGTAGACATTAAAATAAAGTACAAAATTACACCAACTTGATTTTAAGCACAGTTTAATTCATATTCATAGTGGGGCATTAAATCACTTCACACATTACAAGAGAGTGTTGTTTCTGCGACCTCCTGGAAACAGGAATTTGACTGGTCAGATTACAAAGGCCAACAATCCACAAGAACTAGTGCCAGTCCCTCCACCCCCCCAAATCGGTTTTGCGCTGCAGTTTATCAAGTGCGAGGCAGTAACTACCGAAGGCGGATAGTCAGTCGCTGCCCATCCTCGTCACATCATCTCCACAGGCTCGCCTGCATCACCAAAATGACTGTGCTCATTAGACTTCTACAGTATACTACAAAAGGCTGCGGCAACGGCTCATGTGAAGGTGGTCAAGTTTATCCACACAAATCAAATCACCCCCGATTCGCACCAACCATTCTGTCATTTTGGAGCATAAACGTAGTTAATGTACCGAAGCAAAACCATTGGTTTGGCAATAAAGAGATCTACCCAGTGCTTGTTATATAGCGAATGACCATACTACAGTGAACAAGGTTAAGAACTCTCTGAAAAATACTTCTCGATACTCACACTTCATGGGGTGGTGGTATCTGAACATCTTATCCAAATGATAAATCACTACAACGACGGACCACTTCACGATTTTAACTACTTTGTGTCTTAACTGAAACGGTTGCGTCTACAATGCCATGCACTTTCGCGGGAGTGACTTCGGACTACGAAAAAACATGCGATGCTCAAACTCACCTGTACGCCGGGGGTGTCCTGGACCTGAATGGCGACCTGTTCACCATCAACCTGGACCTGCCTGGAATACAGGCTGCCTGGAGAAGGGAAAAAAAGAGTTAGTACGACGTCTTTCCAGCCCTTGACATCCTCACATTTAGTAACAGACCTTGCTTAAAATTAGTTAAGAGAGGGTTTGTTACTTGCCTGCATTTCTTTCATAGTCGCCGATAAACCTCTTGGTTAGAAAGCGCACCACCAAAGCTGCAGCAAGGGAAAAAATACAAAACAGAGAGGTCAGTTAAACCGTCTGAAGCACTGCGCCATTTCTGTGCTCCTATTTTACTTTATTTAGCACAATGAAGAATATTAATTTATCATACTTACCAGTTTTGCCAACGCCACTGTCACCAATAACCGCAATCTTAATAACTTTGCCCGCGGGACAGTCGCTACCAGAATATTCCGCTATAGTCGACATATTTTGAATAAGGCGCATCTTCTTAAAAACTGAAAGAAGGAAAAGGCGTCTCGGGAACTGTTAAATCCTTGAGAGTGTAAAGAGCTAATGAAGCGCCACTATCAGACAAGCACAGCTAATCAATGCCATATGTAGCCAGCACAAATATCACACCACTTCCTCCCTCATTCACTGTTAACATCTACTCTTCAAACGGTGCAGTCTGTTGTTTTTATACAGACACTGAGCGACTGCAACACTATTGGTTCGCGCCAGACAAAGCCACGCCTCCCACTTCTCAGGGTACTGTGCAGAGGAGCGACAGGTGGGCGGGAGAACAGTCGGCGTTTGGCTTCATACTGTCCTAGTCTGTTAAGAAACACGTGAATCGGCACGGGGCTTCGTTTTTTTAATACACTTAGTTTTGAACCACGACTGAGGTATTCTAGATCTTCTTTATCGAGGTAATCGGGTACTTTTTTGTTACAGTACCTATCGTTTTTAAGCTTTGCTCTCGGCCCCTGAATGCGCGTTTAATGACAGCGTTGTTTGTTGTCATCGCTAGGGTGAGCTGCAGGACTCTGCTTGTCCCCGAGAAACTGATTATCTACAGCTCTCCCAAACGCGTTACAGTTATACCGACAAAGGTGAGTGCTAGTTATGTATTCTGGGAAGAGAAAAAAAAAGTGTCGTTCGCTTTTAAAGGCATGCCACAATGTTGATACATAGTCGACGATCCAAAGACTTGCTATTAGGGATTCTCTTTAAAACCTGAAGGTATTAGGGATTCTTTATAGAACTCGAAGGCATCTCAAAATGTACATTAATAGTCCAAACTATTATTCTGCGGTCTCCCCACGTTGTATTATTTACTTATCCACTTTATTTTGAACACTGTAATTTGTCTTGTCATTAGACTCAAATACTAACTGTTCTAAATCACCTTGGGCAAATGTGTATGCTTCCTCTTCAGAAAGCCGCCAACAGGTTTCAAATCTGCCGTAGTCCTTAGTGACTCGTGACTGGTACCAATTGCCTGGTGTAAGTACAGAGTGTAGAAATGTCCGTTGTACATATGTTGAATAAATCAACCGGGACACAACACAACTTTCACGAACCATAAATTAAATCAGGATTATCCATCATAGGTTCTACTAATGCATTTACCCACCCTCACAGAGTGTCAATTTAGAATCGCCCTCTAACCTAAACTTGTCTTTGGGGATGTAAACTGTACATAAAAGAAAACCCACACGGCCAGGGAGAATATGCAACTGCATAGAAACCCAAGTGACTAGATGCAGAAATTGTACCCAAGACACTGATGTGTGTTGCAGGTGGACACATACACAGTTAGTTTGCAGCGTAAACCTTGAGAGATCAGTTATGCTTGCCAGAAACAAAAAATGTAGTATTGATTGTCCATGTAATGCAGTTCATCCATTTCTGTTATTATTCAATACACTGCTTTGTTGCCCTTTTGGAAATAGAGTAATTCATTAGGATTCTTTCTAACATTGCAGAAATAACCTGAATATACTTGTGCGTGAATACAATAAATGGATCTTGTGATGGAGTGGCACCCTATCGTTGCAAAGATACGCTCCAGCTACTTACAGACATGATTTATGCAAGTTTCACAATAACATTCTTTTTAAATCTATCTACCCATCTATAAGCATATATAATTTTTTTTTTGTTCCTCATTTTGCCTTTATTTCAAATTTGTTAGTTTTTCGCATACTTCTTGGGGTCAGCCATTGTACAGTGCCCCTAGTGCAATTGCAGGTTAAGGGCCTTGCTCAAGGGCCCAGCAGAGTAGGATCTCTTTTGGCAGTGATGGGGATCCTTAGCCTCAGAGCCACCACTCCACCCAAAAGCCCCAAAAAGTTACTAGGCTCCTGCACTTTTTTTTTAACCATTAATCAGGGTTTTCCAGTGACATAATATGCCTAATAAAGGCACCACATTAGCATTCTAGGAGATTCTGGGGAGATGTTATGGCCACAGGATAAGACTCCCTAGCTAGAAAGAATGTTTGAAGGGTGGAGTTGTTTCAGTTGCTTACTTCTTAGGTGGTGATACTCCTCATAGTTCAGCACAGGGCCAGACACTGCTTTTTTATGATTCTTAGGCTTAGGGAAGATTTGTGCACATTTTGTATACAATTGACCTCTAAGGAGCAGGTATATAGACAGCACAGAGTAGTCTGTATTACCACCTCTAGGGATTATGAGTGTGTAGCTGGAGAAATTCATGGAACTTTACTTCACAAAGTGTGGACCATTGTAGCCTTTGTTTATCCAGTTACTGTAAACCATGATGTGAATCTGAATTATGAACTCGGTAGGCACTTGAATAATATTTTACAAACACTGAAGTGCTTGCCTGTGCCGATAATACTTGAGGGGCACTCCACAAAGAACAATACCATCCTAACTTTTCACAGCTGGAAGTTTTGTATTCCATCTGCTTAATCAATTAATGTCCATCTGGCAGCTACAGTCTATGTGCTGCAATTTTGCTTTCATTTTTGTACTGGTCTGGAAGGCTGATGCACTGTGTATTATTAAGGCTGTAGTCTTCATGCTGTTAAATAATTTTGGCATTGTTTTGGGTAGAAGCTCAAATGTGCCTTAGAGTATAAACACATAAACAGCATAGATTAACATGGTATCTTAGAAACAAGGAAACAGGACAGCTTCAGTGCATCTCATCAAGTACTGTATCCAGTTTCCATCTTATGCAACAAACAGGTATATTCAGTTAAATAAGAGAACTCTTTCTTTATGTTTTCATCAAGGGTATCTAAGGCACAGTAAATGTGTGTACAAGTGTCTGTTCAGATGGGTTGTGTTATTAACAATTAAAAAGTGACTTTCCTACATACACAAGGATGAGGGTATACTAAAGGAAGCATAATACATAAATCAGTAATTGGATAACAGACTGAACACTGTCCACTGAACTCTTCCAAAGAAAGCATGACTTTCTAATGCCTTTTTTCTAAGAATCACTGTTGACAGAACATGCTGATTTCAACTATTAATTTTGCTCTTACTAAAAACTATTACTCACTGGAGTAATGATGTGTTCTTCGTTTTCCCTTTGCTTTTGAATAGTTGGGTAATGAATCAAATTCTGTCTTTTAAATTATCTTCCCCAGATAATATTCAACCAAACTACCATTCACTTATTTAAATAAAACTGTGATGCTGCAAGGACAATCCTGAAAGGCTATTTCTGATACCTTAATAAGGAATGAGAACCTTTAAAGTAATGTAATAGCACTTATATAAAGAAATAAAGAACATTCCCAGACATATTGTTGTTTCACTTAGGAACTGTATTATCAGTCTGTTTGTTACCTCTCAAAGATTGTCAATTGGGTGTACAGTGAATGGGTTGCAATAGCAGGTATAGAGCAAATCTGTACACCTTTACATCCCATTTTCAGTCTAACTTGCTCATGCTCTTCTATTTTGTGTCCACTGTGCCCTGCTAACACAACCATCTGACCAGTAGATGTTACTGTACATAAGATAATAAAAATTTCAAGACACCCACGCTTTTAAAGCAAACTGGAGACCCATCTGCTTAGCTTTTCTTCACCCTATGTCCGTTGCTCTGGTTTTACCCCAGCCTTGTGCCTGGTAATGCTGGGATAGTCATTGGGTTACTGTGTTTCATATTGGAATGAACAGTTTCAGAAAACACCGAATTGATGTATTAGATGTCAAATAAGCAGGTCACCCCAAGAAAGACAATCCTCCTGCCCTGCAAGGACCAGCTAGTGTTAAAGAAAATTATGATGATGATTAGGTTCTGCCAACATTTCACTAGCCTCAACAAGCCCCTTTTAAAAGAAAACTGCAGGAGTACATGCAAAAGGAGAAACATGTTATTTGTGATTTTATAATGCTTAACAAATACAATAAATGTAGATGAAAAATAACAGAATATCTATACCCCAGGTTCTATTAGCACATTGCAATAACAATACCTATCACATGATTTTATAACAGGTCACTGTCTATACATTAATGAAGAACTGGTTAAAGATTTTCAAGTTACTGAAGATGGCCACAGTTTGATTAAAGCCATTCTGGAATGAGGTCCAACTGAGATGGCTCTAACATGGTGCGGTTTATCTACTGTCGTTTCTGGAGTTTTTACACCAGCTACTGAGAATGTTACCATGGGAACACTGAGGCTAACACTGTATGTACCGAGAGTTCTATGTCAGGTACATAGAACAAATACAGTATAGCATTGCCATTTAGAAATCATTCATCCATTCATGTACAAAACCAGCTGAAGCCCACGTGGTGCAGTGGCCATGACTCAGTTGCAGTCTATGCACTGGATACAAGGAGCCATACAAATATAACCACACTCATAGAAACAACAACATGACAGCAGTCAGATTAACATGTTGTGTCTGGAATCAGAACGTTGTCAGACATGTGAGCCACAGGAAGGCTTTGAAGGCTGAGTTCAGGTAAGAAATAATGGAAATGTTGAGGATGTTACACAGTTGTTAGCTTCCTCTCTCTCTCTCTCTCTCTCTCTCTCACCTTAGAGTAGATTAAGACACCCCAGCAAAACCATGATGCGACTTCCACCTTAAGTCCAGAGTTCCTGCCCATTCCAGTCCTTCCCCTATTTAAAAAGTAATTGGACTTGAAGTAAACATTCATTGCTAGACCCAAGGGGATCCATCCTCCCTATGGGAAGCATCCTTTTCATCAGCAACGGAAGCCACCTTGTGGACCAGTCACTCTGCATGAGTGAACTTATTATTTGCTTTCTTTTATACAGGGCATTATTGCTGCGACCCTAAATCTTTAACTGTCCAAGTCTCTATATTTTTCACAAAGGAATTTGTTTAAACTGCATACTCCATGTTGAAAGCACATGAGCCAGCACTGAAGCTTTGCTTCCCACATTCAGAGGCTCTGTCACTGCCAGGCATGCTTTCATTTAGAGTTTCACTATCGGAGTTACTGGGCATTTCCTGGTGAGAAAGTGGAAAGGTAAAAAGTAATTACAAGTTTTATTACACTTAAACTTTTAGTAACTTTTAGTTGATAACTATTACTATTTTTGAAAAACTTTTTTGTATAGAAAACAACTGCTTTCTTCTTTTTGGAAGAAAGAACTCCAAACTGCAATAAATAACTTAAGAAACAAATGTTGCCCCACCTGGGTGGCTTGGGGCTATGACAAAAATAATGAGGGACATGTTTGATTAAAGAAAAGGTTAAATGTAATGGGCAGAAATCTAATGCGGTGTTCTAACCATCACCTTTTTCTCTGGTGAACCACCACCTGGGACAAGGCCTAATGTTATGTCGTGATCCTAACTTATGTTGAAAGGTATCAGTGTGCCAAATTTCAAGACTGTAGCTTGAAAGCCAAAGCTGTGCTTAAGGAAGAAAGTGAGAGCAATAGTGGCAACAATCTGCCTATGAAAAAGGGAAATAGTTTAATGTACTTCTTAAATACTAGCAAACTAGCACAAGCAAGTTGATCCATCACAGTAATTCTCATCTTTTAGGGATCTGTGATTGTCATCTGTTGTGTGTTTTTGCCAAAAAGTGACCAATTCTAAATGAGGGAGTTCAATTCGGAAACTACCTTGCAGTAATGGTGTCATGTCATCAGCAGACTATTTTGACCTGGGATAGTGATTTGGAGGTCTATTTTATAAATGAATAGAGAAATTAAGGTTTCTGTGCCAATAGAAGTTAGAAATATTTATTTATCTTTGTTGTCTTTGTTTATAACATGCATGTACTTTTGAGATTATAAGTACCAGGATGCATTCTACCATTGAGTGTTCTTAACAGAAAGTTAAATCCCATTATCCAAAAATAACAATGTGTTAAATGGACACCTCTAGCCTATTAGTCCAAACCCTGGGTGTTTACCATAGTATAATATGTGGTCATATACTGATGAACGTGTCTGAATTATTATGAAAACATTGCATGTGATAGAAATGATTAATGGATTGTGTCCAGTCTTGATTGTCATCTAATATATGGATGGGGAAACAACTTAAGTATACAACAAATAACAGAGCTTGTAACTAAGCTAGTCGGCCCAAACACTAAAATATTCCAAATCCGGTATTTATATATTATTATGCTTGCATATTTATAAAGTACACTGTATTGATATTATCAGTGTGAATCTGAGCATAAGATAAGGATCTATTCAAATGTACTGTCTTTTTTATTAATCAAGCATACACCATGTTGACTGGATTGTAAGCCTAGTCATGGTTATTTAAAATATTATCACAATTGATCTTGGGCAATTTTCCCAGTTATTTAAACTGAAAAACATGATCTTTAAGCACCATGGACCACTGAGGGGAGAGCAAGACTGATAAATAAAAAAATAGCAGAATTAAAGAAACAATATGGTAGCAAATTAAACTTGATATTTCTATATTTATCCAATGTCTTCTCAATCCAGTCTCACTCACAACATTTGATCAAGGTGGTCTTATTGGCTACTAGGATGCTGTGAGTTAACATATGTAAATGGAAAGCACAAGGGTATAGCTATTTGCTCTTGCTTTATGTATATAGCACCTTGCCTACTGAATATCATATTTGGGTACTGTACAGCAGCCCTGAATATTCCACAGTAGCAAGAAGGTATGTGGTAAGCTTTCACAGCATTTACCAAATCAAAAAAAGAGACCATGTTCTTTATCATTTGTAATACAGAGAGACGCACAGTGTAGGTGCTGTTCAGCAGAGTCAGGTTGATAGCTGTTTCATTTACGTCTTGCAATACAAAGTTCTCATGTGTATATTAAATCAAAATAAAGTATAGTACAGTATAAACAGTGTTATTGTAAGGTGTCAGTTGAAACCAAGCTAAAAGAAAAAAAGAACAGTCACACTAATGATACTACTTCAGAAATAAAGACATTAAAAGATATCTTTCAGAAATAAATGCAAATCAAATAAGTAGCCATGGAAAACAAATGTGATGTTATAAATAACACACAAAATACCAGGATTGGAAGTTTAAAAAAATATCTTTAGTCTAATGAAGACATTAACTTTTTCTAAAAATGACAGATGATACTACTATCATGAAAATACTGCCACTAGCAGATCAATGTGCTAAAACCTTAGTTATATAAGCAAATGGTAAGTGAAATCAGTTTTTCAAGTGGATAAAAAAACATTACATGATAACCAGAGTCAGGGTAAAGTGAGAAAACAACATACTGATGGTTCAAGGGAGGTACCACTTGTTAAAGTAGGCCTTTGTTGCTTTGCCACTTACAATAATTATGTAACTTGGCAGTAAAGTGTGTGTCTGGTGAATGGCATCCTGGAACACAGCCTGTAAAATGAAAGGAGAGAAAGGGAATCTTAGAATTGCTATCAGGCTGTGGATGACAGAACTGATGTATTATTGTTTTTTTTTTTTTTAGTGATAACCCATTTTTAACTCAATTTCCTGAACATATCTAAAGAGCTAACAAAATATGAAGGTTGTGTTTGGAGGAATTTGTAAATGTTGTTTTTAGGGACCACTGAACCCTATAATAAAGACTGAGCTATTTTATATATTGTGTACAGTATTGTGCACTGTGCTGTGGGCTGTGCGGAGTTTTGGTGCTACACAGGACTTCGACAGGTTTGAGTCCCATGTTGGATGCTTGTTTTTCAATAAACCCACCATCCATTGAAAGGTTTACTAGTCAATCTAAATCAACATCGAGCAAACCTGTAACAATGACTGCTGGCTTTTGTTTCTGTTTTCTTCATTTAATGTTAAATGAGATCCTTATTTACTCAGATATGTGCTATAGCTCCCTACCTACTGTCTGAGGAAACAAAAATCAAAACACTTACTGCTTCCAGAACGTTTAGATAACAGCATCCTCGTTAATTTTCAGCCCTTATTTCCTTCATTTTAATTTCCAGGCTTGTTGATAACTTTATTTTCATTATCCATAAGTCATTTAACCATGAGTGGAAATATTGTAGCAGGGGAGACATTTTCTTTTGTATGTGTGCTAATTATCAAGTAAATGCTTTTAATAAAGCAGAAAAAATGTGAGCTACCCCAAATGTCTTTCCTTACAAAAAGGTGTGATTTTAGTAGGAAAATACTGTAGGCCAGTATTTTATTACATGGAATGAAATGTTAGAATTATATGTTTCTAAAATAAAATGTATATTCTCCTTCTGAACTATGCTGCAATCTTTGCACAAATGAGCACAAAAAATATAAAAGCATCATCTTTGTAGAGCAAACTACAAGTATCCAAGGGCTCCTTAAATTTTGCAATACTAGTAACTGTGCCAGCTGTCATCTGGAGGGCAGACAGACACAAACATCACTCTGAAAAAAGTCAGATCAAATTCACTGAAGCCTATAATGTGTAAATCCTTGGAAAACTCGAAGTAGAGATTCTGACCCCATCAATATATTTTCCTAACATTTATCCCCCTGTGGTATTGTAGTTTTTTTTTGATACACTTTATTAGTCCCAAAGAGGAAATTGTCTTTTTGCATGACCTTTTGGAGATCAGAGTGCAAGGCCAGCCATTGTACAGCACCCAAGAGCGATTTTCAGGATAAGGGCTTTGCTTAAGGGCCCAACAGTGTAGGATCCCTTCTGGCAGTAACAGAATTTGAATCAGCAAACTTTCAGACACCAGTGCAGATCCTCAGTCTCAGAGCCATTGGGAAAATAAAAAATTTATAGGTTCTTGTCCTGAGAAAGAAAAAAATATATTTTCAAATTCATACAAATTTAAAAATATACTCTGTAAGAAATGTCTGTCATTTGTATTGATACTTTATTCTGTAAGGGTCCATGCTACTGTTTGTACAAATTTTCAATGTACTGTGTCAAAGAAAAATCTGGTAAAAGACCATATGAATGTTGTAAGTTTTACTCAGAATGTATGCTTTCAATGAGCTGCATAATAATTAATTGATTTGCATGAAGCAGGCTCAGAGAATGGATGGCTTTTGTACAAAAACTAAAATCAGGAGGAAGAAGTTTTAGTGTTTTTGAGAGCCTGAATTTGACAAAGGGTCAGTGGTCTTGGAGCTTTACAAAAACTACCACAACATAGACACACAGTTCAGAAAGATGACAGGAGGAACATGAGATTTGTACAGGGTAAAACATTAACAGTAATAAGAAGGCTACTTCATTCTAAAATAGATGTACTGTTAACTGCATACAACGTTTCATAAATTCTTGGCAAATTATTATTTGTCTGGGATACATTATTTTGTAATTGTAGCTAAGTACAGCTATTATATTGTCTGTCAAATGAAAGTATGTACTCCACATATGAACAGATTTGAATTTCCATATTACGCTACAATGATAACCTTGCCTTTCAAGTACTTTGAATTAGGGTATAACAGCATTCTCTAAACTTTAAAATTAATCAGGAGAATGGCAATAAAAATTAGCATGTATGGTATCTTATAGTCACATCCCTGGATACCAATATAAATTGTAATCAACTTGAACGTAGGAAAAAAGTTATCAAGTGTAATGTTTTAGAAATATGTCACTTCATTCTCAGACTCTGTAAGACAGAACAGTGTTCAGTTCCTAAGGGCAGCAAGTGTCAGGGCTGGCATATTTTCAGGAAGCTGTGTGGTGCATCTTGACCCAGATTTTACATTTCCTTTCAGTTTTATGATACAGACTGTATGTTTTCTAAAATAACAAATATGTCAGTATTAAAGCAATGCATAACTTTTTCTTCTGGAAAGCGCCTAGGCAGTCAGTTTCCTCCATGCCATTTGCTGGACTGGTCCCAGGATACTTCTGTCCTGTTTGTGTTTGATTTACCAAATATTTTAGATTTATATAAATACGCCAGTCCTGAAAAGATGCATAATTGTTTAAATATGGTTGATTGAAGAGGATTATAATGTATTAGAACACAGTGTATATGTTTATAGAACTGCTTGTTTAAGGTTAAGTAGGCTGAAATTTTAATTCAATTGCTCTAAATCAAATCACTGCTCCTATCCAGAAAGGACCGTAAAGTCGTTAATAACATGAATACAATTCAGTGAGTAAATCTTTATTTTTCCTAACACGTTTCCTATTGAACTGTCAGACAGACATTTTGTTATTATAGTCTGGAATGTACATTTGATAAGAGCTGCACTGACAGATCTTTATTGAAGTGATAAATTAATGTGTTTCATTCAACATAGGCAAGTTTCTGCTAGCTACTGGCAAATCCTAAAAAGTGGAAGGAATTAACATTCAAAGCCTCATTGAATAAAATATACAGCCTTGATTTCTTTTGTTGCACTTCCAGAATCGCTGTATGTGCTGCTAAGTAAATCAATCATTTGAGTTAATTAGTATTCTTACAAAGAACACAGACTCGACACGTATGTGCCTGTGCTTTGATATTTGCTTCATTTATCCCAGAACAGCCATTAAAACAGTCTATTACAATATACTGTAGGGGGTTACAATAGAAGATCAGGACAGGAACATATTACCATATCATAACAGTCAACCTAACACAGTTACGTCTTTGAAATTACCACAGAGTGATGGGAAACCCACCAATTTTGAATACATATTCAGTTAAATTGTTATTTATTATTATTATTATAACAGACACTGAATACAAAAGACTCCAGGGAAAAATGCTTTTGCATTTTCTTTTACATTTTGTACACATGTATTAATAAAAGTGTTGAGTCAGCAGTGAGTGTATTGTTTGTGTTTTTGTTTTTTTTTTTTAGGCTAAAACGATATGTAACAGGGATTTGTAATCAAGACTGGGTTTTGTATAAATGCGGTAAATCTTCATTTAGGAATCATAAAATTCTAATGCTTCTGCTCTTGTCATTTCCAGCTGAGCCACAGTATTTAAATGGCCAAGTGGGCTGAGTGCTTGGTCTGGATTACAAACGGCACCACTATCTCACAGTGGGAGCCTCAGGTTGTCACTTAAAAGCTCTAAATGTAGGATAAATCTCTTACTGCCTGGATAGCCATGAAAGGTATTGTATAAAATAATTACTGAATGATATATTGGTTAAGAAAACTACAGGAACAACTTAGGAAAGACACTGTATATCAGTGCCTGACCTGAAAAAGCAGACTTTGCAATGTTGTGTTTTGACTGCAACATGTTATTGGAATATTTAGTTAAGGTTAGGCAGTTATTAATTTGGGTGGCACAGTGTTTACCTCTGATGCCTCATAGCTCAGGCAGACTGGGTTTAAATGCTATCCCAGACAATGTCAGGATGAAGTTTGTACATTTTCTTTTATAGCTTTGTTTTCTTCTGTGGTTGTTCTGTTTTTCTTTCCTAAGCCCCACGATGTGCATGTTACATTAACTGGCGATTCTATACTCCTATAGTAACCTGTGCCATAACTGAAGTTGGCTCCTTCTGGAACATGTTCTGTCTCCTTATAGCCCTGAACTGAGTAAGTGAGTTCAAAAAATGGGGGTGTATGGAAGTTGTTATGTTAGGGAAGCAGGCACAGTGGTGCACTGTCTAACACTACTGTTTGCATGGTTGCTCCGGGTACACGCGGGCCTTTTACCAAATAGCCAGGGGTTACATCCCACATCACAAAGACATGTACATTAGGTTGGTTTGTAGGTCTGAAATGGCTTGTTGTGAGTGAATGTGAGTCTGTAATGGACTGCTGTCTGGTGGCCTTATTGCTGGTTCTTATAATGTATTCAGTGCTAAGGGCATGCACTTCAGCTCCCTCAAACCCTGTTTTGGGATATTAACTATCCTTAGTCATTAAAATGACACTTGTGCAGACTGTACATAGATACTGCATATAGCTATATATTAAACTAATGAAACCTTGCATCTCAGGTGCTATTAAATTCATTTTACAGGTGCTACCTAAATGTTGGATATTTGCTATTAAACCCACAGTCGAGAAGTGCTGCCTCACAGCACTAAGAACACAATTCAGTTTTTGGCTAGGCTGCTTTCTCTGTGTGGGCTCCTCAACAGACAAACTGTGAAGAACATTGACTGCAGTATATTGGCCTGCTGTGAATGAATGTGTTGGGGGAGGTTGTTGGTGAGTATTCTGGTGCCCCATTCAGAACAAATCAACACTGGAATAGACTTGCAATCCTTGAGACCAAAATACAGCTTAACTCTTAAGGGACAGTGACCCCTTGAAGGTGTTTTTTTTAACTTCTATATGTTGTAATTTTTAAGTTAATACTGTGTAATTAATGTAATAGTGCCTCATTTGTTTAATGTCAAGCAGTAAACTACATAAGTTGTTTGGCTGCCAGTTTGCATTAGTGTGCTGATTTTTGTGATTCTCTTCTTTCCCACTTCCTTCCTTTAAAACATTCTTTTGAACTGCACATTTTGTGATTTTGTAATTGGAATCTACTAAGGTTCTGCACTGGAAGCTATGCTGTTTAGTTTAATCCCCACCACAAGAATCACAGTGTGACCCTGAGCCTGTCATTTAAAACCTGTGGGCTCCAAATGAACAAATTCTGAGAAGAATTTAAATCTTATTCATTAAGAGATTCTATGTTGTGCAGAATAACTTTGTTTGAGAAGGTTTTACCTTTATTGCTATTGTACAAAATACAGTTTGGTGTTGCTATACACTTTGGTTATTAAAGTTTTAAAAATGGTCAAATCAAAATGATTTAATGTAATTTTTTTAGAACTTAAGGCAGACATTGTTGATTTATCTGACTGACAGATATTCATACACTGTGAAGACTGGGCCTTGTTGATGACATTAACTAGGTGTGCAGTGGCATGTAGAGGCAAGGAAATTTTTATTATTAGGTTTCTGTTATGTCATGTCTTATATCAGTACAGTGTATCATTAAATTGTTCTTTGTGAAACCAAACATGATGATGAGAGAAAGGGGCAACAATAAGACTGTGTGCTAGATACAAAGAGGCAGAAGTTGACAGTTGGGTTTATGACAACACTATGCATGAATAACACAGATTGTCAAAAAAAGATGTAAAGATGAAACCATCATGAATAACAAAGCAATATGCAGTTTTACTCTGTTAATGCATTTTTGTAGAAAATAAGCATAAAAGTATAATAAGTCAAAAAAGTCATTTCTAACATCATCAAGAGCTTACTTTCATTAGTGTTCTTCAGTAGATTTTGTAGGGAATTGTACTTTGTAAAATATTTTTAAATCTAAATACTTTTACCCTTTAAAATGTATATTTATTTAGTTTCGATCCTACTTCATTACATTTCCAAGGCAGGTTACAAAGTACAATTAATTGTCTATGTTCAAAATAAAACTGTATGCAGAAACTTTGGGGGTCATAGGTGAATACTAGAAGCATGATGTATTTTGTTAAATGATGCAATGGCTATGCAGTTTTCTCTGGCTGCACTCCATTTAGCTTGGATGTTAGACCAGAGAACATGACACCAGAGTAAGTCGTGTTCAAGTAAAACATTTGGAAAACCAACGTGGACTTGTCCAGGTAAAACTTTGTTGTGCTTGCTCCATTGGAATAAATAGCAGTTGGTAACATGCAGTGTTTTACGTATCCACACAAAGTAGCAACATGTACATAGATAAGTTTCACAATAATGTGTGCTTGACTGATTTAATGAGGCACAAGTAGATAAAAGTGCTAATAAACAGTATAATACTCCAGCTTTCACAGAAGTTTGTGGTGCACATCACCATTTTGAATTTGATGTCATGATCTGAAATCAGACAAACTAAGGCTTGACAGGCCAGTCCCGACTTTCTGAGATGCAAATCCGACTTAAGACGGCATTCCAGTTGAAAATTCTGAGTTCACACTTTAAATGAAACGCAGCATCATAAGTGGAGGCATCTCAGTATATCACAGTGTAGCCAGTGGTCCAGTTTATTGGCTACAATGGCTCTGACCTGCCTCTCATCTGCAGAGGGTGTAGGTTTCTGTTGCAGGTGAAGATATCCGTGGAATGGAAGACTCAGCCCAGAGCTCCAAGTGTGGTGGTAGCTGCGACACCCTAAATGTAAAAAGGGATGGTACTCTACATAACTGGTCACATTTAGAAGAGCTGTTCAGTCTCAAGGACTTAAGACAAAACAATTTCATTATGGTGTGTAAACTGCACCCCAAAAGCTCTTGAAGTTACCTGCATACAAGAGCTCTTCCTCAAATTTTCAAAAACAAATGGGAATAAGCTGATTATACTTGCAGGGTCTTCTTAAAATACAGCATAAATTATTTAAAAAAATGAGTTAATTGCACTAAAAAACTACACAGTAATTTCTGGTTATTACTTCTTGTTACGAACAAAGTTGTGCCCGGCTGTCCAAAACAATAAGCTATTATGTAAGGTGTCATCATTTATTAAAAAGATAACCCCCTTCATTGCATAATGTAAGGTACATTT
Source organism: Polypterus senegalus (assembly GCF_016835505.1). Taxonomy (NCBI): domain Eukaryota; kingdom Metazoa; phylum Chordata; class Cladistia; order Polypteriformes; family Polypteridae; genus Polypterus; species Polypterus senegalus. The sequence goes on along the minus strand of NC_053157.1, from coordinate 114,104,802 downwards.
AGCACATACACCCTTTCTAAAACATGAGTAGTGTGCATTGGTAGATTTGTAACATTCAGCAGGAATTGTCTGTCTAAGATTAAGGGTTTTTTTTTTTTAAATTGACTTTAGTGTAGTTTGAAACTAAAACATTTTAGCACCATTTGAATACTGAATGGAACATAGCAACCATAGGCCAGGTTTTTCTACACTTGGGAAATGACAGAAATCCAAAAAAAAAATTTAAAAACTGCAACAGCAAAATATGAGAAATGTTGCTTTCAGCTGGGTTCCACTTTTAAACAATTAATAGAGCCTGGAATGGGAACAAAATATCAAATACTTCCACCTATCTGTTTTTAACCCACTTCCAACAAGCAGCACAGTGCTGGGACTAATCCATCCAGCTCATCACAAGCACACTCAAACATGTGTCTTCTGAGTGACTTTAGAGGTGATATTTTTGTGATGTGGGAATAAAGAGGCTGGCATGAAGAGAATATAAAAACTCCATCCAAACCAAGCAGAGAAACATTTGGAAACAGATAAACATCAAAAAGAAAATGGCTAATAGTTGAAATTGAAGATTGAAGAGAATGAACCATGTGTTAGTTTTTTGTCTGTTACTGTACATATGACATGTCTAATTTTGAATATAGTTATGCCATTTTAAACTAAAAATCACATGGTAGTTGTCAGAATTTACTTTTGACATTTAATTCAGAACAGCCTCTTGCAAATTGGTCTCCTGAGGAAACACAATAAAAAATATTTCATAATGTTGTAAGGCAGTTTTAACCTTCAAAATACAGTTTATCGGATTTTTATAGGAACGTGCTAGCATCAGACCTGATGCAGTTTAGTGTGTTTCTATGGGATAACATTATCCACTGTATACTGTTAGGTCATTTTTCAAGGTGTGGTCAGTTTTGCATAATAGTTCATTTAATATTTAATATCTGTCATACATACTCGTTTTTTTTTTTGTTAAAAAAAACAAGTTTTGGGTGGAGGACACAGTCACTAAAAAGTACACAGAGTGTGCAAGGCAGAGAGAGATCCAGATCATTCCTGTTACATAGTGTTATGCAAACAATATTGTCGACTTAAAACCAGTGCTGTTCCAAAAATAGATATGGAACTCAACCCCCCTGCCTTGGCTCTCCGAGGAGAGCTTAAATCCCCAATCTAAAACTCCACGGCTGGAATGTAGGAATATTAGCACTGAGAAATCAGGCAAAGCTGTTATTATTGCATTTGGAATGTCAATCTGTCAACCCGCTATACAACTTGAGGTACACTGTAAGTCGAGGCATTTCATGTGTGTGATTTACATTTCGAAGTCTCTGTCAGAACCGGCTCCAACTAGTACTTTGCCCCCAGACTCAGCCATTTAGTTACATTTCTCAATTCTTGTTTAGATTTAGTAGCCTCAGATTTATTTAACCTAATATAAATGTAGATATGGCATTATATTTTACTTCAAGAGACCTTGCACTTTGAGGAAATAATAATGAGAAGAGAAAAAACTGATCTGGTCATTATCTCTATAAACAGGCAATGGGAACTGTGCAAAAAAACTGCCTCCTTTAAATTAGTTTTTTATTAATATAGCCTCACATACAATGTGTTTTGTGGCTAGTTTCTTCATTTTAAAGTGATTTGTAGATTTTACAAAATATGCAATAGAGGGCTGGTTTTGTGAAAGCAGTTGCATCATACAGATAAAACAGTTACTTCAGCTTTATCCAGTTCCTCAAATTTTCCTTCCTTTGTAATTAAAGCCATATGTTTTTTTCAGTTGAAGGCCTAACTAACTGGTGTCAGTAGTGGATTCCTGAGATGCCAAGGGAAAGGGTCGTTTCCTCTCCTTGAGGTAAATGTCATGTTATTTCAGAGGTTAGCACGTCGGCTTCAGTTATACTCAGTTCTTACTTTATCTCCTGGCTCCGGAAGTGGTGGGTAAACCTCTCACATTCAGGAATGAACTTAAGTGATGGAAGTGCCTAAGAGCCAAGGCAGCAGTTGATAAGTAACACATAGAAGGATAAATACTTTTTGCTGTGATATCAACTAAATATATGTCTGTTACTTACCTTACATGTCCATTTTTGTGTTCAGGTTGACTCGGGGAAGAGATGCTTTAATTCCCCCTTTTTTATCTCATGCAGAATTCCATCTTTTCAATTTCTCTTTACTTCGCTGCATGTCTTCTTGTAGAAGGTTCTAATCCTGCTCAGCTTGCTGTGTGATCTTGTCAAAATCAACTAATACTTTATGACAGTAGTCTACATTTATTCTGTAAATTAGCATTACTGCTCATATTAAATGATTGGTCAAAATACGCATACTGGAAAGAGGCTCCATAGAGTAATAACTATTTTCTGTATTTATCTGCTGTCATATTCTGTGTTGCATTAAGTATCACAGTCATCAGAGAAGATCTATCTATCCATCCATCCACCTTGATCCTGCTTAATCAATTTAAGAGTTGCTGGATGAGAATACGCAAGAGATACCGTATTTGTTCCTTTTTAAACACACAGTCACAATCCTAAATCTCATTGAATGCTTTACTCACCTGCATCATGTGTTGCTCTTTCATTTTATCAAATGTTTGAGATTTTGTCTGAAATATTCCATAGCACAGTAGTGCAGCAACTTCATGCTGCTGTCTCACAGCTCAGTTTAAAGCCTCATCACTGTCAGGTTTTTATGTTCTCCCAGCTAGTTTGCTCATTGTAGTCTGTGTTCTCTTTTCCCTCCCTCAGCCCAAAGAAATCTGTATTAAATTAAAAGGAGACTCTCCATTAGCCAGGTGTGTGTCCTTTGATGGGTTTGTTCCTGTCTTACTTTAACTGCCTCGGCCCTCTGCTCTTCTGTATTTATATGCTTCCCCTTGGCCATATTATTCGTAGCTTTGGACTGGGTTATCATTTTTATGCAGATGATACTCAACTCTACTTCAGTGTTAAAAGTGGAACTTCATCAGAGCTTTCTCAGCTCACAACCTGCCTTAGTGAAATTAAAACCTGGATGGAGCTGAACTCTTTAAAATTAAATTGCAACAAAACTGAACTCCTGAAAATTGGGACTAAAATGCAACTTAATAAAATGAGCTCCTTCCCAGTCCATCTTGGCGGTGATCTCATCAGACCTGCCTCTACTGCAAAGAATTTTGGTGTCATTTTGATCCCTCCCTTTCTTATTCCACTCACATAAATCACATTAAGAAACTTTCTTACTTTCAACTCCATAACATATCCTTCCTCTCCTTTTCTAATGCTGAGAAACTTGTCAATGCTTTTATCACATCCCGCATAGATTATTGTAACTCGCTGTTGGCAGGTGCCCCTTCTAATCTTATATCACAGCTCCAGCTTATTCAAAACTCGGCTGCAAGAGTCCTTACTCGAACCAGCAGCAGCGAGCACATCACACCCATCCTGCTCCGTCTTCACTGGCTTCCTGTGTCTTACAGAATTGAATATAAAATCCTACTAATAAGCTACAAAGTCTTAAATAACCTCGCGCCAAACTACAACAGTGACCTTCTCCATCACTATGTGCCTGTCCGCCCACTAAGGTCCTCTGATTCTGGGATTCTTGTTGTGCCCCACAGTAATCTTCACTCCATGGGTGACAGGGCCTTCAGCTGTATAGCGCCCAGACTCTGGAATGACCTACCGAAATTAATTAGATCAGCTAACTCCATGAATTCTTTAAAAAAAAAACTCAAAACTCATCTGTTCAGGAAGGCTTTTAGCTTAACTTGACTTTATTCCACTTCTCTCAGTTTACCTCTCTGTCAAGATGCTCATGTAACTTGCGTGTATGTGTGCTAGACCATCAATTATGTTGCCTGTTAGGCTTTTCTCTGAATTTACTGTCTTAATCTTCTTTATTTATTTATTTGGTTTGTACAATACTATATACTGTATACACTGCCGTTCTTTCTTATATTCTGTAAGTGCCTTGAGCATGGGAAATATAAATAAAATGTATTATTATTATTATTATTAACTGCTACCAGAATGCTCTCGGACTCCCTGTGATCCAATGTTGATCAAAGTTACATTTGTAAAATGGATGAATGGAATACCTGTTTAACAAATTCGCTGATCAGAGTGTGATGATGTACATGTATTGATGACTTTTACAATCTCTGAGGCTTCAACATAAACATTTTTTAAGATTTAATTTAACCTCGTTGGAAAATGGTTGCTTTGTAGGATTATTAGTATTTGTTAACATTTTAGACATATACATGGGTTTCCTTCACTATTTATCAATAGGTATTAAAATCATGGAATGTTCTTTCATCAACAAAGGTACAGAAAAAAATGAACTGAAAAAGTTTAGTTTATTTAGCAAAAAGAATGCATCACAAATATTAACTTTAGTTTTAATATTAACAAGTTAGTTTAGCTTTTTATGGTTTATAAAAGGTAATTAACTATGTTTTGGTCAATTTAATGGCTTTACTGATGAGTATGTTTTTTTTAATTTTCAAAGGGTCTTATAAGTAAAAAGAAAGATTTGGCTAAATCTGAGATAGTGAATATTTATTTTATTCACCGCATACTCAGATTTACATAGATAGGAAAGTACTCATCCATTTACAGTGTATACCCACATTTTTGTAGTCATGAGTAAAGGGAACTGAGAATCAAACCAAAGCGAAAGTACAATGAGACAACATTACTGCACTGTACCAGCAATACACACTGGAGAAAAGAATTAACCAAAAATGCAGTTCAGCTTAAAGACACCCTCAAAGCCCCAGAGGATTTCGGCTAGTCACTATAGTTTCAGTGTACCAAACACAGTGTAGTGTGTTCTGTTGTGGTTTTATTTAGCCAAATTAAGGGTAGCAGCGGTTGCCGCTTATCCTAGCAAAAATAGCTTCAAATTTGGAAACATCCTCAAGGAGGTACCAGTCAGCTGCAGGGCTCACTAACACATATGCCACACTCACCCAATTTAGAAGCATGTATTAACCTAATGTGTCTATCTGAATGAGAACTGTAGACAGGGACAATAAAAAAAGATTCAAACTCAAGACCTGGCAGCAGCAATTCACGACACCAATGTGACACTCTGTTTATTATTAACTGTTTTTCTTATGTAAGTATTAAGAGAGAAACCCAATGTGGGTGCAAAATTGAAGGAGAAAGAGTTACTGGGTTATCGGAGACATGATTACTATAGATCTTTAATAAAATTGCAGCAAATTTAGAAGTTGCGTGTATGCTATCAAAGATATCAATCAAAAATATAATTTCCAGTTTCTACTAGCTGCAGCCTGGCAGAACACCATTTTTCCTTCTCTAGGTTCAGTAATTGTGTGCATCTCTAAATACACGGATTCAGACACAACACTGTTAGGTTTCCTTCTCTCTTTCCAAATATTTACATTTAAAGTACTGTACATGTCCAACATTTTATAAATTAGTTCATGATGGCAATGTATAGTATAGTTAAATAACCTTTTGCTTCTCTTGGAGTTATATTTGTGACATCACAACTGCATCCCACTGTCATCATACAGATACAAACAGGTATTAAGAATTTTTTATTTTACAGGTAGTTTCTATAATTGTGCTTGTAAATGTTTACACTTTTATTTTATTTCAGAAGTACAGTACAATGTGTCACTGTAAAATTAACCAATTAAGAATAACTGTTCATATGCAGTTCTTTGCAAAAGGATTCCATCAATTTAAAAATACCATTCTTACAAGCTTCAGGAGCAATATGTCAAATGATGTTTTCCGCAAAAAAAAAAAAATACATTGAACATAAGGAGTTTTTTTTTCTTCCTGCATAGTTACTTGCATGAAATCCACGATAAAACCATGTTTCTTCCAGAAAAGCATGTTAGATTTCTTGAAGTCAGAGAAAAGCGGGTTGGATAATGGATGGATGGATGGAATATTACAGTTAGGTCCATAAATATTTGAACAGAGACAATTTTTTTTTTCTAATTTTGGTTCTGTACATTACCACAATTAATTTTAAATGAAACAACTCAGATGCAGTTGAAGTGCAGACTTTCAGCTTTAATTCAGTGGTTTGAACAAAAACAAAATGCATAAAAATGTGAGGCAACTAAAGCATTTTTTAACACAATCCCTTCATTTCAGCGGCTCAAAAGTAATTGGACAAATTAAATAACTGGAAATAAAATGTTCATTTCTAATACTTGGTTGAAAACCCTTTGCTGGAAATGACAGCCTGAAGTCTTGAACTCATGGACATCACCAGATGCTGGGTTTCCTCCTTTTTAATGCTCCACCTGGCCTTTACTGCAGCAGCTTTCAGTTGCTGTTTGTTTGTGGGCCTTTCTGTCTGAGTTTTAGTCTTCAACTAGTGAAATGAATGCTCAATTGGGGTTAAGATCAGGTGACTGACTTGGCCATTCAAGAATTTTCCACTTTTTTGCTTTAATAAACTCCTGGGTTGCTTTTGCTTTATGTTTTAGGTCAATGTCCATCTGTATCATGAAACGCCACACAATCAATTTGACTGCATTTAGCTGGATTTGAGCAGACAGTATGTCTCTGAACACCTCAGAATTCATTCGGCTGCTTCTGTCCTGTGTCACATCATCAATAAACACTAGTGTCCCAGTGCCACTGGCAGCCATGCACACCCAAGCCATCTGTTTTACAGATGATGTGGTATGCTTTGGATAATGAGCTGTTCCACGCCTTCTCCATACTTTTTTCTTGCCATCATTCTGGTAGAGGTTGATCTTGGTTTCATCTGTCCAAAGAATGTTTTTCCAGAACTGTGCTGGCTTTTTTAGATGTTCTTTAGCAAAGTTTAAACTAGCCTTTCTATTCTTGAGGCTTATGAGTGGCTTGCACCTTGCAGTGCACCCACTGTATTTACTTTCATGCAGTCTTCTCTTTATGGTAGACTTGGATATCGATACGCCTACCACCTGGAGACAGTTGTTCACTTGGTTTGCTGTTGTGAGGGTTTCTCTTCACCATGGAAATGATTCTGCGATCATCCACCACTGTTGCCTTCCGTGGACATCCAGGTCTTTTTGCATTGCTGAGTTCACCAGTGCTTGCTTTCTTCAAAATGTACCAAACCTCAAATCAACTCCAGGCCTTTTATCTGCTTAATTGATAATGACATAACGACAGACTTGCCCACACCTGCCCATGAAATAGCCTTTGAGTCAATTGTCCAATTACTTTTGAGCCCCTGAAATAAAGGGATTGTGTTAAAAAAATGCTTTAGTTGTCTCACATTTTTATGCAATTTTTTTGTTCAACTCACTGAATTAAAGCTGAAAGTCTGCACTTCAACTGAACTGCATCTGAGTTGTTTCATTTAAAATTTATTGTGGTAATGTACAGAACCAAAATTAGAAAAAAAGTTGTCTCTGTCCAAATATTTATGGACCTAACTGTATATACCACATTGGGTCAATTATGACAGCATAACCATTAGGCATGTGCATTTGCTTACAAAGCTAATGCATCACTTTCCTAAATGAGAGCTATGCTGTACATTCAGATTATGGATGTTCACCTAATGCTGGGACAATTTGCTTTTAGCCATTACAGTATTTTAATAGTTGTCAAATCTCATCTTGTATGTAAAACATTTGGCAGCTATTGATTGTATACACTATATAGACAGAATCCAGATATTACCAGTAATGTTCCTTTCACCATGCATTAATCAATCAGTATGTTCCCAAATCAATTAACTGTTATATCATTCACAGCAATACTTTGGTTGGTAGAATGTATTATACTTAGGAAGTAAAATGTTTTTTGCTGTGTTGTCATTCATCCAACGTCATGGTTTTGAATCCCCAGTCTAGTTACTGTCTATGGGAGTGTCTATGGGGCTGATTCTAAATTGGCTGTGTGTGTGTATAATGGCACCCTGCACCAAAGATACCAGCATTTTGGTATACAGTATATAATTAAGACATTTTCCTTAAAAAGTGCTATTTATTAACATTACCCCAAATTACACATCTCCCAGTGAAGCTTACTTTGCAGTTATGCTAAAAATGTTTGTATTATTTTATAATCCCAACATACATCCATCCATCATCCAACCCACTATATCCTAACTACAGGGTCACGGGGGTCTGCTGGAGCCAATACCAGCCAACACAGAGTGCAAGGCAGGAAACAAACCTTGGGCAGGGTGCCAGCCCACCGTAGGGCCCGCACACACACACACCAAGCACACATTAGGGACAATTTAGAAATGTCAATGCACCTAACCTGCATGTCTTTGGACTGTGGGAGGAAACCGGTGTACCCGAAGGAAACCCACGCAGACACGGGGAGAACACGCAAACTCCACAAGGGAGGACCTGGGAAGTGAATCCAGGTCCCCTTACTGCGAGACAGCAGTGCTACCCATTGCGCCACTGTGCTGCTCTCCCAACATACATAGAAATTTTAAAAAAGCTGCCTCCCAAGTCATCATAACGGTGCATATTTTGATAAGACCGCAGTGCAAAAATATTACAAAATGTGCCTTTATTCTTTGCTTTTAACAAAATCACCATCACCTCAAGTGCATATTTTATTAATCCACTGCATCAGCTGAGTAAAATGTCTAATGACATTAAAAGATTTGCACACCTAGCTCAGCAGTCTTGAAGGGCTCTCCCATGACATGAGGGTTAATTCCACTGTCACGTTAAATAGTGGACATCTCACATTTGACAGTCGTGCTGTCAGGCAAAGAAGGGGCGGATTTAAAACAGGATTAGACACCTGCAGGCAGTGGATTAGCATGAGGGCAGCCAAAGGTAACTGTATCTGAGAAGACATCCTTAAGAGAAGCTGCAAAGCAGCACATTGGAGACAGCTGCCCTTTCAAGATGAAACTGTATTTTGTATGGAAAAAACTTTTCAATTACATGATTTTTAACAGTGTACAACAGACCTAAAAACAAGACTGCATGATTAATTCTAATGTGCTCCATCTGTTTGCTATTAGATTATAGTTCATCTTTCTGTTACCCTGAACTGGACATTACTGGTTGGAAATAATATAATATTTCTAGAGTAACTGAACTATTAGTCATTATTGCTATTTTTTAACATTAACTCCAAAAATTTTTGCACAATTTATATACTTTGTACAAACTATTGAGTGCTTTCTTACAAAATTATCTCTGCATTAATTGCATAATAACAATGTTATTCTGTTACATCACATGTAGGTTTTTCTTTGCTGCCTTAATAATGTATCTTTTATTGCTTTCATCATATCTGATTATTTCTCATGAACATTCTGTAATGTGTTCCCTGCTATGATGTACAGACAGTTTTTACATGTACAGGGTAAAATGATGAGCATTATTGTTCCTCAATGTTCTGTACTAACACTTTGTTCACCCTGAGCAAAAAGAAGCAACATGGAACACTAAATGGATGGCCTTCCACTTTTTACACAGTAAATGGTTCAATGTCATTTTCAGCCATTTTAAGGTTGTGTGTTCTCTCATGAGACTGAGCTAACATCCTGAGAATGGTGATATGAATCAAACCAGATTAATAAATCTGCATTTCTTTCATACAACTGCAGTTATTAATAGTCAACATTATTTAAAGAAAGATATTTGGAAGACTATCACTTCTTAAATTCAAATGGAAGATTTTTTGACAGTTTAAGGAAGGCACATGTACACTTTATAACTTAAGTATCGACCATATGGCATCCTCTGTAACTAATAGAAGGTGACATGTGTGAAATGCATTGTGATGGAGCATTCTGTGAAAGATGCTATTTGAAATAAAGCTTGAATGATTTCATGTTATCTTTTGCAATTGTGAAAAAGGCACCTTACACTGTTACCTCTGAAAGACCACTGACTGAATGGAGCAACTAGATTACAACATGATATACTCTAATGGTCTTTCATCTTCTAATATATGTCATAATGTAGTCAGTTTAAGTGAAAGAAATAACATTAAAGCACCTTTTATTTCCTAGCTACTTTTTTCATTGCTGCTGTACTTGGAATCGGTGCTATCTGAGAAGTTTTAGGCAGAAACCAACTCTGCATGTGAACACAAGGCACTCCCATCCACACTCGCCAGTACTGGACTATGTTAGCATCACCCAGCAGATTAACATGCATGTCTTGGGAGTGTGGTAGAAAACTGAAGTACCTGCAGTAACAATTATGCCATCACTGGGGGAGATTTTGCACAGTCCATGACCAGGTCAGGAATTGATCCCAGATGTCTAGAGCAATGAGTAGCTGCGTTACCACTATGACTCCTGTCTTGAACTGTATTAATCAGCAAAACTGATAATATGGGCAGTATGGCTTTTCAGTTACCATATGTAATAGTAATTATATAATAATGATAATTACTGTCATTGAGGCTAAATTGGAGAATACTATCAGAAGAATTATTTAAAGATTTGTTGAAATTCTAAAAAGTTTAAACCAGAAAGAGCCTTAAAACTAATAAAAAATACAGATTAGCTGACAAAGAGTTAACAGCCCATGCTGTATGTAACCAGGCTTTACATAAAGCTACTCTTCTCAAAACAAAGGCAAGTAGTAATTCACAGTGGTTTAATGGTAACTTACCATATTTTATTTGAGAATTGGAACATACTGTAAAGTGAGAAAAACAGAATGTTTACCAGTCTCCATGGACAAAAAGTAGTATCAAATAATCATATTTATTATAGCATTTTCAGTATGTGGAGAAGTTTGAAGACAACACTCTCTCATTTCTGCCTATAGTTAAACATGTTTCCCTCAGGTTTGAGTGCTCACAACTGTTCTTTTCTCTATAGATAGTATGTTACCATTAGGAAATGCAGTGTTACCTTTCATTCGTATACTGAGGCACCCAGCTACAGTAATTTAGCATTTAAACTAAGTACTGCTTGTTCAGTTGCATCAATAATTAAAACCTTTATTGTGGTGAAATAGTGTTTGATTAAAAATGGTTCATATTTTAATTCAGGAAAACAACTCTGTGCTTAGAAAATCAAGACTGGAAGCTCTGAACTTTAAAGGACTTAAAATGAAGTTGTGCTGAATACTTATAATAATAAGTTTGACACATATTTAACATTCATTTGCTACACTTGTGCTTTCTAAATCCTGTAGTCTCCAGCTCACAATTATTAACTGTAAAATGAAGTCTGAAGTTAAAGAATCTTGGAGAAAAAAAAAAAAATTGTATAAAACATAACTGACTATTGTAATTCTATACAGACATGCTGCTTGAATTGTTCTCTGATTACTGTACAACTACAGTTAATTAAAAACATAGCAGCAAATATCATAACTTGAACCAGGAAATATTAATCAATCAAGTAATAAATCCATTAATTTGTGTGAAGAATAATTTTAGGGAAACATAGCTTTCATCTTAAAGAACAAGCATACAGGGTAAATAGATGTCAGGAATCTGTTTAGGCACATCAAGAAACGAGATAAAGGTCAAGTGAACAACAAAATGTACTGAAAGATGACCAAGAAATGAGCAGATATCCTGTAACAACAAAATGGACAGCTTGTTATATGCACAGAAATTTCAATGGTGGTAGTTCATCTTAAAATGTAGAAGAACCACCAGAATATAATATATAGACCTTTATTTTATACCAGTAACGGCACATACACTTGACTTGAACATTTATAGTTTTCATCCTCTTTCTCTGATTGTTTAGCATTCGTTTGCTCAGATGTTGATGCACTTGCTGCTTCCTGAGCTTCTTCTCTTCTTTTGTCAGCATCTTTTCATGTTAATTAAAACTGATTAAATCTGATTTTGTGTTGCAATTACTTAGTACATTTTCCTTAATATTTCACTTAAGCTCACACTTAAGTCTTCAATCTGGCTCAAGAATAATTTAAGATATGAAGAGGTACGGGGATGATAATGGCACCCGTACACATGCGCCACATGGCCACCGCTGAGAGTCGATTTGACAATAAAATAAAAAGAGGAATAACCTTGGAGGTCAATCATCACCCCAAAAGTGGATAGTAGACGTCACGTGGTATATGTGTACCAGATTTTAGGTCAACAGTTCAAACGGTTTGTGAGCTACAGGTGATTTTAAATCCTGGACAGACAAATGAACAGCCACGGTAGTGTATTATATAAGAACATAAGTCATTTGGGTGTAAACCAGCGAACATGCCAGAGCAAATGTATGCATTGATTGACACTGCATGTCAATTCAATAGTTTAGAAAATGAAACTGTATTCTCGGTTTCTCTAATCTTTCTGACCATGCTGTAACAGGCTGCTTTTGAAGAATTCTCCCTCTAAGACATTTTGCCAAGGAGTAACTAAAAGATACAATGAACAGCTTTTCTCCTGCTGATAACTGATTGGTCCTGTTACAGGAGATTTCTTTCTTTAATAAGATGTTAACTTTCTACCACACCATACACTCCAGTGTGAAGATGCAGGCCTCCTTAAAATTCTCTGGATAAATAAATTTGTTGTAAGGAGCCGAGCTTTAGCTATAGGGCCCCCAACGTTTAGAATCTTACAACTACCGTGAGATATAAAAGGCGTACGTTTAAGTGGATCTGCTGTCACCGTAGTCAAATTGCTGTCAGACAAAGTGTGGTCAGACGTCTTTGTAATCTGTTGTTTACTCAGTGATTTCAAGTGCAAACAGGACAGAATAAAGGACTGAAAAAACATTCAATACTTTAAGAAACATTTAATTATATTTAAGAAAACAATAAAAACTGTACATATACAGTATGCATTTCTGTGTAGATATTGCATTGCGATGTTCTGCTGTACCTTAATTGTTGTTTATTTTCCTACAATGTAATTTTATATTTTAACTAGATGGTATTTACAATTACTGTACATCACAATGGGTTTATTAGTGGAAATTCACTAATAATTCCACTAATATAAGATATACAATATGGGTATTTTCAGAAGGTTTTCTAACATTCATTAGGTGATGAACCAAGTGAAACGATAAAGTAATCGTAAGAGTTTTACAACTAACATATACTTAGCAAACGAGTTACTACTATGGCATTAGTTCATTCTTCATGCGTATTCTTACTTCATTTTGCAAGCTGTGCCCAATGTCACAGTGGCCATTTACATACTTTCCTAATGTGAGCAACCTTTTAACATTTGTAGTCACATCTTTCAGTCCAGGAATTACAGTCCAGATTTTCATTATCTAATTATTTGTAAAATAGAATTTTCCTTTGACAAGTAACATAATGCTGAAAGTATGACCGCTCATTCTAGGATGAAGCCAACACAGATTTAATTGCATGATTCACATCTTCTGATCATAAGATATTAAATAATTCATAACAAATATTTTGGCATTCAGACATGCATTCTAGTTAAGAGAAGCAGAGTTCATTTACAAGGAAGGCATTCAAGGAAGAAGCCATTGTTTTCCAAATTTAGCACTCTTTGAAAGGAAGAGCAGAGCAGGTAAAAATGTTTGCAGAGCATCTTGACATTTGAAGGACTGTACATCTGGATAAATCTCGTGTTCATCATTGGTTCACATGGATGAGCAGCAACACTGGCAATTCATTTTTCTCCCATTAAAAAACACTCAGGGACTTCTGGTCAATATGAACCCTTCAAGATAATGATTATTAATGCATTTAGAGCAAGAATATGTAGGCTACAGCCTCCAAATAGTGTCATCACAAGAAAATTAAAATGAGCAACACTATTTTTGTTAATTATTTTTATTATTAAAATGCGAAGGCTCACAACGGTTGCATTGGTTAGTTCCAGGGACTAAAATTTGTTCTTATGTCTGTCACAGTTTATGTGAAGTTTGCATGTTTTTTTTGTGTCTGCATGGATTTTTTTTTTCTTTCCAAATTGCAAAAACATATATGCTAGGTTAGCTGTAGGGATGCTCCTATCACTCAGCCGATTTTGACTCAAAAAGATTTGATCAGTGATCTGTAAAAAGGCTGATCACAAAAACCTGATATTTTAAGCTCCTGCTTTTCTACATTTTATGGTAATTTAGTTTGCAGTGCTCCTTTATGCAATGTATTGCAGTAGTTGAGCCAGCGTACATCTTTTTTTTTTTTTTCTTTTGCAGAAAACTTCCTGCAGTGTAAACAAAGAGCAGCGAGTGGAGGTTTGTGTTATTAGTGAGCTAGACGTGTGCTGTTTCAATGGCTAACTATGACTTAGAATCTTAAGGCGTTTCCCTGTTGAAAATAAGGAGCAAAAAGCTGTTTGGCTACACATTAGCATCCTATACTGGGGACTGGGCAGTCTAATGGCCTGGAATCCCTACAGATTTTATTTTTTTCTCCAGCCGTCTGGAGGTTTTTTTTCTGTCCACCCTGGCCATTGGACCTTACTCTTATTCTATGTTAATTAATGTTGACTTATTTTATTTTCTTATTGTGTCTTTTATTTTTCTATTCTTTATTATGTAAAGCACTTTGAGCTACTGTTTGTATGAAAATGTGCTATATAAATAAATGTTGTTGTTGTTGTTGAGTCCTGCTTTACATTTCATGATATTTTGTTAGGCTCCAGCTCCCTGTTATTCGTTTTGGTAAAAGTAGATTCCAGAACAAATGCATGTGCTGTCCATCAGTTTTACATACCTGCAGTAATTCTAAAAGTGCCTGGTAGCTGACCTGTAGTCCAAAGGAGTAGATTACAGGATAAAATTTGTAAAAATGGTTTCCCTGCATGACCCAAACAAATTTCTAATCTACTAATGCTCAACAATTGTGCATTTCTGTAAAAACGTGGGAAAAGTGTTTTGGACGAGTAAACTGCTTTTGGTTAGTACCTACCCTCAATAAAAAATAAATGTCACTTTTTTGTTTATATACAATGCCATCATTGATTTTCTCCTCGTGATGCCTCGGGGAGTCGAACATCGAAAGCATTTCTTCATATTTTCTTTTTTAGGAATGTAAATCTGTTCATAAATTAATACATGTGAAAAAGCTTCACAGGGAGAAAAAGAACAACTTAGAGAAGAGATGGATAGTTTTCTTTTGTTTTCCTGTCTCCCCCAAACGAGGCTGCACCCCTGGCCCTCAACACTGTATATCCCTCAGTGAATTCATATTTATAGTATAAGCTGTGCATAATGGGGCAGACACCTCAGTTACAAACACTAACCTTTAGAGACAGTCATTTTATACTAATGTGATTAATCATATCTTTCTGTCATCTTGGTTCCCCTGGTTTTCTTTGCCATGGCTTGCCTGACTTCATATCCAGAGCACCATATTTATCACAAGTGGAAGTCTTCTATTTGAGTAGTAGAATGTTTTACCAAATTGTATTCTAAGTGACCATACGCTGAAGGTCATTTTTGTCAATTAGCTTAAGCATCAATCTCAACTAAATGCCTGTTAGGGAGAAGGTCGAGCAAGTCAATGTGTCCTGCAAGCTCCGGGTAGGCTAAGTTAAAAAGAAGCAGAGCTCATTATCAAGCAGTGTGGCACAAAGGTTAGTGTTTGCTGCAATTTAGGATCTAAGAAGTTTGTGATTTTATATACTGTACACCCATATCTGTCTTCCCCATCCATTTTGTAAACCCACATTTTCTAATTATGGTCATGAAGAATCAGAGCCTGTCTTGTCAGTTATATGCACAATAAGCAAAAAACATTCAAATGAAGAATAAGCTTCTAAGAAGCCACAGTTAACCCAAATGTAATAACATTAATGAAACAAACATTCAAAACACACTGTATATTGAAAATTAGGAATATAAAAAGGCATACCATATCCAAGAAACAAAGAACTAATGCAAAAAAGCCACACAATAAAAAAATAGATATTCCAAACAAGCAGGAGTGTGTACAATGCAATAATACCAATGGAGTTTTAGAATTTCTTATAGGAGTTTCCTGTTGATAGCGCATTTTTTCATACAATAAAGGATGCACAGCAAGAAGTTCTGAATGGGACATCAGTCCAGTGAATGCACCCTTTCACATAAACACTACAGAGTGTGCACTGACTTTGACATGTTAGAAGCTAACTCAAGATCAATAATCATACTGTAGAACATGCCTAAGAAGCTATGATATATATTAATGTTCAGCTTCACACAAAAACTGTAAAAAACTTTATTTTTCTTGCTCAACACATAGCACATATTGAAATGGTGAAATGACATCTAATTACCAAAAACATTTCAGCCATTTCCCCAACTGCAAGAGACCCTCTTCTTCCTCTTTTGAAGATACTTGAGATGTTCTCTTTACCGTGAAAGGCCTTCCTCTTCCGCCTCCAGCGTGTCCTGGGTCTTCCCCGGGGCCTCCTCCTGGTTGGACGTGCCCGGAACACCTCACCAGGGAGGCGTCCAGGAGGCATCCTGATCAGATGCCCGAGCCACCTCATCTAACTCCTCTCGATGCGGAGGAGCAGCGGCTCTAC
Organism: Polypterus senegalus; assembly: GCF_016835505.1. Classification (NCBI taxonomy): domain Eukaryota; kingdom Metazoa; phylum Chordata; class Cladistia; order Polypteriformes; family Polypteridae; genus Polypterus; species Polypterus senegalus. The sequence continues at coordinate 114,088,411 of NC_053157.1, read as the reverse complement.
TCTGAGCCCCTCCCGGATGACTGAGCTTCTCACCCTATCTTTAAGGGAAAGCCCAGACACCCTGCGGAGGAAACTCATTTCAGCCACTTGTATTCACGATCTCGTTCTTTCGGTCACTACCCATAGCTCATGACCATTGGTGAGGGTAGGAACGTAGATCGACTGGTAAATTGAGAGCTTTGCCTTACAGCTCAGCTCGTTTTTCACCACGATAGACTGATGCAGAGCCCGCATCACTGCGAATGCCGCACCAATCCGCCTGTCGATCTCACGGTCTATTCTTCCCTCACTCGTGAACAAGACCCCGAGATACTTTAACTCCTCCACTTGGAGCAGGATCTCTCCCCCAACCCTGAGAGGGCACTCCACCCTTTTCCGGCTGAGGACCATGGTGAAAATGGACCGTGAAAGGCACCAGTGAAAAATAAAGATTCACTTAATGATGACTAACTGCTCCACAAACTCAAGCTAACTTTTATTCACCTCAATAGCATTCATCTTAAAAGAGCTCCATGTATCCAAACTTAATGTTAAGAATGGCCCTCAGCATACAGGGAACAAGGGGTGACTGTGGAACCAGTGTATGTTAGTCTCTCGGTCCACAAGCGGCACTCTGTTGGCCTCATACACTCATACACACACTTATCAAATCTTACAAATGTTTTCAGTCCCTTGAAAACTCTTTGTGTTCAGCTTCCCCTGGCTAACTATGAATTTTTTCAGAGTTTTAAGAAACACACCTTAAGTATGCCCCCAGGCACTTGGCAACTACAATCTGTCTTCTAGTTTATAGAACATTGTATTCCTGGCCTTCTTTGCCTCTAGTGACAATAATATTAAACACATTTTGGCAGCTGGAGTCTATATGGCTGCTTTGTTTTACAAATGCAAATAAATATGACAGTAGTAAAATGCCCTCGTGATCACAGACTTTGCCCGCTTCATACTTGGGAGCTTTTTGTTCTTTTTTACTTTGCGGCTTCTATCTAATCCAATGACTTAAAAGTCTGTCTCTCTGAGTGTCGAGCTTTCATATCTAGATGACTGTACATTACAATACTCAAACATCAGTGACTTGCAATAAACACTGAGACGCCTTTAGTTAATTTGGGTTTGAATGCTGGAAGCAGGTGACGCTGCAGCTGTCAAACAACTCAGAAACAGTTACTAAGGATATTTATAGTTAAGACTTTTATAGTTTGCTAGTTCATCCTGAAGAGATCAGTCTCTGCACATGTGCCACACTGCTAATCCATACTTTATGTCACTGGGCAGCCATGAAGAATGATCTATCAGGCCTTTGCTCATCAGACCGCCAGAAATTCAAGCTTTTGCTTTGAGCCCTTTCTTTGATCTGCCGGGTAAATTCATTCAATGGCTATATCCTGATGGACTAGACATTTCTGCAAAGACAGCAGGCAAAAGTCTCAGTTCAGTTCAGGAAACTTGACAGCTTGAAGTACACTTCTGCATGTGGGGCCCAGCTGCAAAAAAGATCACATTTGGTTTGGAAAACAGTGCTGGATTTTTCATTTTCTTAGATTGAGCAACCCTGTTGAGACAGGAATCCATAAAGACCACAACCTCAGATCACCATATACTGTACATCCAATGTATCCATCCATCAGTCTGTCCTAATTTTTCAGCTCAGGTCCATGGGGTGTCTGTGCCTATTCCAGGAACATAAGGCATCGCACAAGAACCAATGCAAGATAGGGCATCAGTCCATAACAGGACACACACACACAATGGTTCAGTTTAGAGTCACCAGTTAACCTAATACATGCCTTTCACAATTTTAAATTCTGTTTGAAGTATCCAAATTAAACTGCACCTTTCCAATCTACTGTACATGTATGCCTATTTAAACCTACAGAGATGCTCATCCTGGGAGTATAAACAGTAACCTGAAGGGTGATGTGGGCAATGAAAAGGCCTGAGCCCTGTAGACAAACCATCCTTTAGATGTTCTCCATCCATTGATTTACTAAACCCATTTAATCCAATTCTGCGGTGGGCTGGCACCTTGCCCAGGGTTTGTTTCCTGCCTTGTGCCCTGTGTTGGCTGGGTTTGGCTCCCGCAGACCCCTGTGACCCTATAGTTAGGATATAGCGGGTTGGATAATGGATGGATGGATGGATGTAATCCAATTGCTGCATCGTAAGAAGCCTAAGCCCTTCCCAGTGATATCAAGTCCAAGAATGGAACCAACCCTATTTAGGGTGCCAGACATTTAGCTTGTATTATGGAGAATGAAAAACATGACAGGAGGAAATAAAGTGGTTAGGGGTTGCAGACATTTGGCCAACTGTCGGACAAGTATGCTCTACTTGTGTTGAGAAAAGCATACGTTAATCAAATAAATGGTACTCTATCAAGCCTCCAAGGCAGTGGTCTCCAACTCCAGTCCTGGAGGGCCCTAGTGGCTGCAGGTTTTTATTCAAACCCTTTTCTTAATTGGTGACCAGGTTTTTCTGCTATTTAACTCCTTTTCCTTTCATTTTAATTGACTTGTTTTTTAAGATTTGTTTCCATGAATCGTTCCTCTGAATTGCTTCATTTCTTTCCTTAAATGGCACCCAAACAGAAATGAACCGTGAAGTGAGTGAGCCAAGAGAAGACCAACTAAATAAGGGCCTCAAACTCCAACCAGTTGCTTATTGAGGCACTGAGTCTTGTCATTAATTAAACCAGTTCTTTAATTCCATGGCTTGTTGCTGCTCTCATTGTGCAATAGCAGACATTTCTGAAATTGTTGATTTCCTCTTTTCTAAGAGCACTGTTAAAATGTTTTGGGCACCTGAGCAGATACACATCCCTGAGATCTTCATCTTTCTTTATTTTCAGATATTGTGAGATGGACAAAGTTTGTTGGTCATATTTTGGCTCATTTTATATCTCATTATTGTCTGGCTGGGAATTAAGAAAAAGAAAAAATTAAGGGGTCCGAGTCTTCAAGAGCAAGTCAATTCAAATTAATTCAAAAGAAGTTAATTAGCAGCAAAAACAGTTCACTAATTAAAAAAAAGGGTTAGAATGAAAACCTGCAACCACTGTGATCCTCCAGGGCGAGAGTTGGGGACCACTACTCGAAGAGAATCTCAGAGTTCCCACTCTTTTTATGAAATCATTTGCACCACCAGATAACAGGCTTCTTTTTGTTATTGAATTTGAATGTCTGCCATATCTAAGTGTTCCCTACAGGGGATTATAGGGTAATGACAACATGCAGAGCTGGGCGCATATATTTAAAAAGCAAGTTTCTGGCATGAGAGACAGAACTTTCAAACCCCTTTGGTTTTAATTTTATGCCTAATGTGTTGCAGGGTTGTGGAGTTGGAGTCACAAAATTCTTGTCTGACTCAGCCCTTGATTTTAGGTATTTTAATAAGCAGACCTACAAGTCCAACAGAGACATTCACCATTTTTTGCAGTGGCGAACACATTAATAAAAACATACAGATGTCTCAGCTACAATTGTAATTTAGTTTAAACTTAATTCAAGATTGCTGATACCGCCTCCACAATGGGCTACAATAGAGGACATAACTGCGCATATGAAATTATGGGATGTCCTTGAGTTCCAGCACCGCTCCAGGCTGTTGAGTGATCACATTCTCCAGATACTCTGACTGCTCTTGTTTACTGCTCACTATTTTTTAACTAATTCATTCCAATTTCACCAAATAAACAAATAATACATGTAACTACAAATCTGTCAACAGAGGATTTTTATTTTATTTTAAGGAAAAACCTGCCAATTTGCATTTGTTTCGACAAAGTTTTCAGCAAACAAAACCTTTACAGCTACAAAATCATAGAACAAATGTCTTGACACATACACTGTACACAATTCATTGTTTGTTCGTGATCAGTACCAGCATGTCTTGCTTTTCCCAGCTTTCTTCCTAACTCTAAACTGAGTGAAAGGCAGCTCTAAATGGCCGACTTCTCATACTTTTTTTTACCACACTATAGTGACTAGATTTGATTGTCCTTTGCACCTCTGCCCACTCTGTTTTCTCAATATGCTTTAAATATCTGGTGCTTGGAAATGACATTAATAAAAATAGTCAAATTAAGACTGGATTATTAATTCATAAACAAGAGAGAACTATTATAAAGTAATGTGGTGAAGCTGTAATGCAGGCCAAAGGGACCTGAGAAGACGGTACTGTCTGAAGGGGCAGTGCCAGCTTAAGTAGTCATTTAGAGGGTCTGTGTGTGACACCGAGGGATAGATGATCAAACACTTGAAGAATAGAACGTGCAAGACACACTCCTCTCCTTAAATCTATTGGCACTGATACATGCAATGCGGTATAGCATAAGAATTTATCAGTAGTGTTTGTAAATTCCTTTTATTTGGAAGTAAAACATTATAACAGAGCACAAACTAATCAAACAAATTGTGTACAATAGTATGTTTCAAAAGCAGTCCATAAAATTCAGCAATCAATCCCCTTCTAACCAAGAGAGCTATACATACAGAAAGCCCCATCTAAATGGCCATTTATATATGTTATGGGCAAAACCCGAAGTTCAGCCAGTTCCCGAATTCGCTGGCCGTTTCGTACTTTGGACGCGAGGTGTGGCCAAATTTCCAATTACTAGAAATGACCAGTGTATATGCTACTTTGGCCGGCCATTTCGCAAAGTGCTGAGAACTCCCTGGCCAAAATCCGATGGGCCGATTTATGACTGTCCACTCAAGGTGCGAAGATGCTTATAACTTTCAGATGCAAATTCAGAAGTGGGTTTCCATTCTGCACAAGAAACTGCTCAATGCGGATCTTGTTCAGAAAGCGGACGCCACTTGAGACAGCCTTCCCCTTGCCCAAACACTAACCTTAAGGTCAATAAAATGGGTCCCTGATGTTAAGTCACTATTTTAGGGCTAAAATGATAACAGAAATTTGAAACCAACTTATATACCTAATCTTAATTATTGTGAAACAACCAAGTGGCGTCCCATGCCATTTCCAAACTGGCTAGCCAAATCCCGAAATCGAGGAAAAGATCGAACATGGCCGGTCAATTTACAGCAACATTGGCCAATTTCGGGTTTTGGCCGAAGAAGAATAGAATGTGCAAGACACACTCCTCTCCCTAAATCTTTTGGCACTGATACATGGTTGCCTGCCATCTCGGGATGGATAAGTGCAGATGGTGATCCGAGTTGAGAGTTGTGAGGTAGGCCCAGTAGCATAAATGCTCAGGTGATGGACACAGCAGAGAAAACAACATTGGAGATGTCTGGAAGAAGCCATGAAAGACTGGACCAGTGATAGCTGTCTCGGGATTCAGCCAAGGACAGAGCCAGACTGTAGTTAACCTTGTGACCACTTTGGAGAGATCTGTTGTAATTTTGGCATTAAAGAGACATATTCCGTTGATTAGTATAAAAAAAAGCCAATGACATCTACTGTGATTCAATGTTGTATAAGAATAAAATGTGAACATTTCCAAGGGGTCAATACTTTTTATAGGCACTATACTGCATTTTACAATGCAAAATGAAAAAACTTGAAAATGTCATAAAAATCATACAAAATGAAGCTCTGTTAACATATTATTGTGTCAGACAGTACAACCGCTAAAAGAAAGTATGAAAAGATATCTTAAGATCAAATACAGAATATAGAAAGAAGATACACAAATGAATATTCATAGATGTCTAGTTTTTGCTCAATGGGTAGAGAGCTAAACTGTATTGTATGTAAGTAATTAACATGATTCATGGTGATCGTGACGTCTGCAAAGTAAGTTCATGCAACCTATAAATTGCATCAAACAAAAACAATCAATGAGTTGCTTGAATGGCTGTCTCCTTCAAGCCCAAAGTTAAGGCTGCACATACACACACAAGCACAAATACACCTAGAGCACCACAGAGTCAAGGGGCTCTCCAAGCATCCCAGAAACAGGCTAGCAGCACCAGTCACATATCAAATATTAGGGCTAAAATGATAACAGAAATTTGAAACCAACTTATATACCTAATCTTAATTATTGTGAAACAACCAAATGGTGTCCGCTTTCTGAACAAGAGCCGCCAAGGCTACACTACTAAGTGCGCAACAAATCTCTGCTCATGCCTTTTTTCTTCTGACTTTGGCCGATCGCCCATGCCATTTCGCAAACTGGCTGGCCAAATCCCGAAATTGAGGAAAAGATCGGACATGGCCGGTCAATTTACAGCGACATTGGCCATTTCCCGTTTTGGCCGGCCACTTCCCACTTTGGCACATTTCGAGTTTTGGCCGTAACATATACACTGATCAGCCACGGTACTAAAACCATTGACAGGTGAAACGAATAACATGGAATATCTCACTAACAGTGACACCGATCAAGGGGTGGAAGTGTAAGGATCTGAGTGACTTTGACAAGGACGAGATTGTGATGGCTAGACCACTGGGTCAGCCACTGGGGTGTTCCCAGTATGCAGTGGTTTGTAACTACCAAAAACAGCCCAAAAAAGGACAACCAGTGAACTGGCAACTGGGTCATGGGCACCCAAGGCTCACTGATGTGTGTGTAGTGTGAAAGCTAGCCTGTCTGGTGCAATCCTACAGAAGAGCTACTGCAGCACATATTTGCTGAAAAATTAATGCTGGCCTTCCAAGAAAGATGCCAGAATACACAGTGCATTGCAGCATGCCATGAAGGGGGCTGCATAGCCACAGAACAGTCAGAGTGCCCATGCTGACCCCTGTAAACCACTGAAAGTGCCTACAGTGGGCACATGAGCATCAAAACTGGACTGTGGAGCAATGGAAGAAGCTGGCCTGGTCTGGTGAATTACCTTTTTTATGTAGATCTTGTGAGGGCTGGGTGCTGTGCCTCATTTACTCGGGAAAAAGATTATATTGTGATGTTCTGGGCAATGTTCTGCTGGGAATCCTTTGGTCTTGGCATTCATGTGGAGCTTACTTTGATACATACCACCTACCTAAGGATTGTTGAAGACCACATACACCCTTCAGGAGGAACATAAAGAGTTTAAGGTGTTGACTTGGCCTCCATAATCCCCAAGATCTCAATCCCATTATCCATCTGTGGGATATGCTAGAAAAACTAGTCCAATCTATGGAGGCTCCACTTTGCAATTTACTGGACTTAAAGGATCTGCTGCTAACTCGTTGGTGGCAGATCTCAGGACACCTTTAGAGTTGTTGCAGAGTACATGCCTCAAAGGGTCAGAGCTTTCTGAAAAACATACAAAAACGTTTGCTGAAAGTGATTAAAGTATAGAATATTTCCAACCCAGTGATGAAGGTGTTTGATGACACTGCTCACAGATTAGACGTTGCCCTGGGTACTTTTTAGATGAGACATATTTGATCAATGACACATTTAAGTTAAATTATTGCATTTGTGGTGCATGTTGAGCTAGAATGAATTATATGAATGGCTGAATTTAATTCCTTTTCTGAAATTTTACTTGAAAGGTCCCCTTCCCATTTTACCCCAAAATCATTAAGGAGTAATTTCGCTACATCCTACTGTTAATGAGTGGAATGATTTTTTTTTTTCCTTTTCATCTGAAGGTGTATCAAGTACATCATAACAGAAATAAAGCAGATGTTGACTAATAAAATCATACCACCTAAATGCCAGACATGAGCGTGTCTTTTAGTGGGAATGTCCTGTAGTCACATGGGATGCAGACAAACCCTCCTCCAGCTATATCATGGTTCCACTTAACTGTGAACACACAGTGCCTTGTCTTTTATGTATCTATAAAATGTTCCAATGTAGTGTTCTACCTCAACCAAAATGCTTACGGAAACAACAAACTATTTATTAGATTCAATAATCCTGGATCTTTCTTCTATCTCCAGTTACAGGCCTACCTCTAATCTCCCTTTTTTGGCTAAGGTGATGGAATGTGTGGTTGCTAAACAACTCCATGCTTTTCTTCTAGACAATACACTCCTAAGAGCCTTTTTAGTCTGGCTTTCACACACAGCACAGCACTGAAACCGCTTTTCTCCGTGTAGTTAATGATCTTCTCCGGTCTGCAGACTATGGTTCACTTAATATTCTCCTCCTTCTTGACTTAGGTGCAGCATTTGACACTGTTAATCATGAAATCCTCCTGTCATGTCTCTCCGCTGTAGGGATCTCTGGCTTAGCCCTTAAATGGCTCACATCATATCTTTCTAATAGGCAACAGTTTGTCACACTCAGCCGATATAAATCCTTCACCTCGTCTGTGTCGCGTGGTGTTCCTTGGGCCATTACTTTTTCTACTTTCTATCCTTCATTTGGGTCAGATTATTTACAGACATGGCCTTAACTTCCACTATTATGCAGACAATGTACTGTTGTATCTTAGTACACACTCCCCTATAGACTCACCACCGAGCACGCTCACTGACTGCATCACTGATCTTAAACTTTCTCAAACTTAATGCCAATAAAACTGAAGTGTTACTGGTAGGCCCGAACTCCCAACTTCCTAAGGCATCCAATTTCTTGGTTTCTATTGATGGTACACTTGTCAAACCTGCTCCTGTTGTCAGAAATCTTGGCGTTTTGCTTGATTCGTCACTTAACTTTGAGCTACACATTAGGACTCTTTTCAAATTTTTCATTCTATCATCTCTGTAACATTGCCTGCCTCCATTCATTTTTGTCCTTTAATGATGCTCAAACACTGGTTCATTGTTTCATAATGTCTCGTATTGATTACTGTAATTCCCTCTTCATTGGCTGCCCAGCAAAATCGATACAGAAGCTACAGTAGATTCAGAACTCAGCAGTAAGAGTCCTCACCCACACAAAGCGTTTTGCTCACATCTCCCCTGTTCTCTCCCAGCTTCACTGGTTACCGTGAAGGATTAAATTCAAGATTCTGCTTCTCGCCTTCAAAGCCCTACATAACCTTGCCCCCTCTACCTCACTCAGCTCCCAACTCCTTACACTCCTTGTCGCTCTCTCAGGTCCTCAGGCAGTCATCTCCTTACTGTCCCACGCACCAGACTCTCCACCCTGGCAGGCAGGTCCTTCAGTGTTACAGCCCCTCAACTCTGGAACTCTCTTCCACAGTCTCTCCAAAATTGCTCCTCTTTCTCCACCTTTAAATCTCAACTCAAAACTTTCCTCTTCTGTGTAATATATTTTGTTTTTAACTCTGTGTGTAAAATGACCTTGGGTTTATTTCTAGATCATTTGACTTTTTTCTCAATTTCCAGGGTTTTTTCCTGACCTGAAAATCATTTGGTTAATTTGAAGGTTTTCAAGGATATTTGGCAACCCTGCAAAAGGGTGTGGCAAGGAAACAAAATACCAAGAGGCCTGATAACTGCAGAACTGTCTAAGGGGGCCAGTGGTCCTGGAAGCGAAGTGAGTCTTAAATTAAATGCTAATGTAACTTTGGCAAGAAAGCGGGGCAAAAAGGACATCGGCAATCATTTTTGCAAGAAGTAAAAAATACACTTTACAGGAAAAATATATGTACATAAAAGGTAAAGCCGAATAGCAGACTTACTTTGGGTAGAGGGACGTATCTCTGGAACTTTCTCAGCTTTATTTCTACCTACAATCCCTGCTTTAATTTCTGGCTGCCTTGCATCACGTTGACCTAGACAAGAGCGGCTTCATCATATTATTTAATTACACACTGTATGTTATGGTAACTATGAAGTCTTTCCATATCTCTCCAATCCTTTACAAATGTACACTTTTAATATCACAGCAGACCGGGCAATTATTCACTCAGAAGATACTTGTGACATTTGTAGCAGATAACGCATTTTATTGTAAGCAACATTAAAGTTAACTTTGCGTTTGTAGTAACTTTGACATTAGCAGTATGTTTGTTTTATTGCCAGAAGTTTGCATACCTGTAATTCTGTGTCTTCTGATGTGGGGAGGAAAGCCAAATCTTTAAGTCTGTAGACATAATATTATATATCAAGTGTCTCCAGGAGGAAGGAGCAAGTTTGGCAAAAATATCAGACAAAAATGTGCAAGTGTGTAGTACGCTGCAGTATCTTTTTATTCCTTTCAAGCTGATGTATTTTCATTTCTAACAAAATGCTTTTAAGTCAGCAAATAGAAATGGAGAGTAACATGTTTTTATTAAAGGTAATGTGGTTTTTTTTTTTTATATAGATACTCCATTTGGTCCATTTTTTTCGTTTTAGGGTTTAAAGTTAGCCATAACATAACCCCAATATTCAAATGTTATGACCCCAGCACTGATGTAAACCCTACCCTACTGCAAGAGTGTTACTTTGACATTTATAGATTGTGGGAAGGGACCTGAGGGAACGCCATGCAAACCATTTGAAACTCTCCGGAGGGGGCAGAAGGGAGGCCCTGCATATCTCTCAGTTTTCACCGAGCACTCAATCAGTTGTGTGGCTCTAATTCTGCGGTGCTCCCTCCGTGACTCGATCTCTGAGAGTACAGTGGTCATAACACTCAAATGGAAATGTTATTACTTCCACGGCTTCGCTTTTATTTTAGACTTTTGTACTCCTTTTGTACTCCTGTATGTATTTACTGTGCTCTCCGTTCAGTTTTAGTTACCTTCTACCTACATTCAGTGAATTGTTTAGAATTTTGGCAAACGTTCTCGTCAGAGCTTGCAAACTATCCTTGTTTTAAACCCACAGCTTCTCTTCTTTCCAGCTGCCTCTCAGCTTTTGCATACCAATTGAACAGTCCAGCTCCATCAGGGACTTCTTGAAGAGACTTTAGTAAAGCTTAAAGCTTTTCAGCTCTGCTCCAGATTTCTGACAGTTTTTCCTTATCCCATCCTCCTTTGATTTGCTGGGCTCTGGTCTGCAGATTGCTCCTTTGTCATGTACTTCTGCTTCTAACTACAGTACAACTCTTCTTTTATTTGAGTAAAAATTGTTACTCTCAATTTACTGTTAAATTTGCAGTGCCTTGATAAGCACTCAGACACATCCTTGCCATCCTGATAATTGTACATTACCATTGGACTTCTGCTAATAAAGAATAAAAATAAGGACACTCAAGTACAGTATATCAGCATTTCCTCATACAACCCCAAAGATATGAAGGCTAGGCTAGCTGGAGACACTAGGTAGGCACTGAATGAGTGAATTCGAGTGCCCTGCAGTGAACTGGTGTGCTGTCGGTGGTTGCCTTGCACTTTATGTTTAGTGGTACAGCTTTGGAAAGCGGCCTACAATATTACTTGCTATAAAAGATAAGAAGCTAAGAAGATTATTTGATTGACTGGAACCCATCCATCCATCCATTATCCAACCCACTATATCCTAACTACAGGGTCACGGGGGTCAGCTGGATGCAATCCCAGCCAACACAAGGCGCAAGGCAGGAAACAAACCCCGGGCAGGGCGCCAGCCTACCGCAGGGCGCACACACACATCAAGCACACACTAGGGACAATTTAGGATCGCCAATACACCTAAACTGCATGTCTTTGGACTGTGCAAGGAAACCAGAGTACCCGGAGGAAACCCACGCAGTCACGGGGAGAACATGCAAACTCTACACAGAGAGGTCCTGGAAAGTGGACCCGGGTCTCCTAACTGCGAGGCAGCAGCGCTACCACTGCGCCACCATGCCGCCCCTTGACTGGAACCAAGAGGTTTATTTCTTTTGAAGACTATGGGCTTATATGACAATAGTGATTTAAACCTTGAAATAGAAAAATACATGTGCAAGTACTGTGTAACATTTTTTTCTCAATTGGTGGGTATCAATTGGATTGAATTATTAATTTTTTTTTTCCTAGGGCTGCTTTAACAGGTGTTGGACTTTGACCAGAGGGGTGCCGAGACGGCAGCGTGAGGTTTACAGGTATTTGTAACACTGAATAAGGAATGCAATTCCTTGAGGGACATGTCATTACCTCTGGTATAAAAACCTTAAAATGCCATTTATGACACTGAGCTCGATAAAAAAAAAATGGGATCTCCAAAAGGCGATGGAGCAGAGTCTGTGGCTGATATGCTGCCAACAAAATCAAAGTCGATAAGGTCTCCAGGAGTCAATGGCATGCCAGCTCAGTTAAGGAGATACACAATAAATGCTTTATTTCATAAGCTCACTTTCTTATATTGTATCAATTGCAATAAAAAATTCTGGGGCACTGCTACAGTAAATGATATCCAATTTATTACAATTTTAAAATCATTTTACTTGCTTTCAATAGAAAGGTTAAAAAAAAAAAAACTTGGTTCACTGGAGGCGTGAAACTGTAAACAACTGAGAAAATGCTGCTTTGACTAATTCTCATCAAAGCCACTTTTCAAATAAAATACCGTTTTTCAAGTAATATCTTAAAAGAAAAACCATGAGATTTAATCAGCAACTCCTTCAACCATTTTACAATGATTTAACTGAGAGCTTAGCAAGTTTTGAAGATGGTGGATGGATGGATGATCAAATCTGTGAAACTTAGCCTTAACTTATTGTTAAACATATTATTTGTGAAACTTGATAACTTGTTGTTATCTCAATCAGAACGAAGACTAACAGGATAATTGAGCATGTAGCGTTACAGGCACAGGCTCTTTTTTGTGATGTTTTCCGCATATTCTGATTGGTTTGCTCTAATCACTGCAGTTATCATTTACAACACAATGACATCCTGCCAGGCTAGCTGGTGGCCCGAAGTCTTTTACTGAACGAGTGTCCTCACTATTTAGGACTGGCTGTTACAATTAGGCCCTGAAAATGTGCTTAATGTGTGGAAAATGTGTTTCATTTTTAACATGACTAGGTAGCTGGGACAGCAACTCCATAAAATGACTTTTGGTAAGAATGGCACCCTTCAGGTCAGGGGTGGGCAGATTCAGTCCTGGAAGGCCGCAGTGGCTGCAGGTTTTTGTTCCAACCCAATTGCTTAATAAGAAGCACTTATTGCTCAAGTAACACTTCTGCTTCACTTTAGTTGTCTTACTCGTTGAGATTTTGAACCCTTATTGCTTATTTTAGTTTTAAACAACCATATTCTTGGTTTTTAATGGCTCCTAATTAGCGATAACATGCAAATGACAAAAGAGACCAGCATTTCTCCATTTAGCTTGTTACCATTTACTCCTGTGTGTATTTGTCATGCACTGTTGGGTTTAATTAAATGCTTGGAAGGAAAATGAAGAGAAAAAAGTGAAGCACTGAGAATTACTCATCTGTTTTAGACTTCAAATCATTTGGATGATATCCTTAGAAAGGAAACAAAATCTAGGATATGAGAATGACCTGACATGGCAGAGTTAAAGCACTAACAAGCCATGAAATTAAATTATTGACAAGGATTGGTTTTTAATTCAGCATCTGGGTTGGAACAAAAACCTGCAACCACTGCGGCCCTCCAGGACTGAATCTGCCCACCCGTGCTTTAGGTGTGACTGCCCAGAATTTGTAAACGCTGTGATTTGCATAAGAGTTGGTAGAGTATTTTGTATATTTCAGCAGAAGTTTTTAAGGATGGGCTATTTTGTGGTATTGAAGCTCAGGAAGAGCCAATTAGTTTCTTTTTAGCCTGCATGTCTATCACAGATCATATCTAACACTAGTATTATCACCTAGTGTGGCTTTCAACAGTTTCTTGATTTCAGTAAGCACTGTAAGAAAAAAGATCTAAAACTAATACCGTAAATAAAAATGCCTTTTAAGTGTAGTGAAAAATGCATTACTGGGAAAATGTGTTTTATTTCTTTTATTTTCCTGAAAATCTCAAAGTAATGAAATACATGATAAAACCATTAAAGGTAAACTGAAAAGCTAGGGCTCCCTGAAGCAGTTCAGTAAGTCAGAAGATCCTTTTCAGTACTTTGGATATCATCTATTTTTAGATGTATATTGAAACTAAAGTAGTCCAAAGTGACCATTTCAGACTGGCTTCAAGGCCGAGGACAATTGCCTTGGGAGAATATCAAAGTAATGGCCTTATAACGTGATATGATCATTTATCTTTTCTTATGTTACCTTAATGGCACAAAGTATACTGCGTAACTAACAGAAGTGGGCCACAAATCTTGCTGTGCAGTAGACACCATATATTATATCTGATCTGTGCACAGAGCTCTATTGTCCCAGCCTGAAAGGGTCAGCAAATCAGAGGAGGTGATTAACGTTTCATTTTCCCCCACTGTCACGGTTTCTCCTGAAATGCTATGTAATTACTAAGGCCACTGCATGAGCAGATTACTTTTCATTTGATAAAAACAAGCAGGAAACCTTTTTTTCACAGAATGACATATATTCTTCCATACCAGTATTACTGAACATGAAATTAACTGTAATTTTTCATTATATATTATCAGATAAAGGTACGCACTGAATTTTCAGTGTAAAAATATTATGCTGTTATTCAACTATAATTACAGTGTCTACTAGACAGAATGTAAAAGTAGGTCATTTGTCATGTTAATGTAGGTTAAGAAACCTTTATGTTACAATTAAATATTTACATCATAATCCTTTGTATATCATGGCAGTGTGACAACACATCAGGTTGTTTGCTATGTCGTAGCATTTGGACTCAAATTTGGTATCCAGCTGTCACATGCACCATCAAAAGAATAAAGATTCATCCTTCCATATTCTGAAATAGCTTTGTCCAGTTCAGGATCAAAAGAAGCTGGAGGCTAAGCCAGAACAGGAGTGGGACAGGAGGCCAGTCCATCAACAGTGCCCCCATATGCTTACTGTACACTAGGTCTAGGATCAGCTCTCGGCCCTCATACAGGTTTTTGAATACTCATGCGAGCACAAGTAGACCCCTACTGATAGACTGTCCAGAACCAATAACTAAATCCAAAACAAATGCATTTTCATCACTTGCAGAATGTAACAGGAAAGAAGCCTGTATCCACTTATGGTTGAAAGTAGTCTTTGCCATGCATTACATCTTACATTCAGACAGGTACTGATTTGATATTTGAATGTAAGAATTGCTCTTTTGTAGTTTTTGTTTTCCGAAAAAATGCATTAACCATTTACTTTGCTTTTTTCTTTACAAGCTCCCTTTTATTAGAACATGTGTGCAATTTTTATTAAGAACTGGCTATTCAGCCCAGTGGGTCATTCTATTCTGCTTGGTTGCATCGCAGTACCACTTTAACAACTTCATAGTTTTGTGTTTTTGGGCCAGGGGTTTGGTGTGTCCCCTTTCACTTTTGAGAATTTAGACCTTATGCACATATTTATATAAGATACTTACCTAGAATCTCTCTGGAATACTGACAGAAACAACAAAAGTATTTATGTCTCTTTATTTTAACGAATGACGTCATGATAGTGAGATGAAGTACAAAAAGTAATCAAGGGAATCTCTTATATATATTTCTTTTCTGGTTCGTCCTGCTTCCAACCTCAAAACCGGTCCTGCCCACACGCAGTCGACATGGTGTTTCTCGATTCCTATTCGTCCTCTTCCAGACCCCTCCCCATGCTGCCAGCAGCTCCTCTTCAAAACCGGTCCCGCCCACATGCAGCTGACACTGCATTTCTCCCCAGTACGCTTACAAATAATTCATGCAGCAAAAATGTACTTCCCCAGCTGGATTCCATGCTCAGAACCATCAAACCCTTCGCTAAATCATACAAACACATGCATGAAATCGCTCAGTCCAAACCAACAGCATCTGTACGAATGCTTTTCGAGGAAAACCCAAGGCAGGATTTACGATGATACAATGCCCAGACATGTCACACCAATGTTGCAGCGATTTTCGTCAGAGAAGATGGCGAACCGCCTGCCGAAAGGGGCATTTGCATCTGTCCCATAGGCAACTCCTGTAAACCGATTTCCACGCTCAATATGAATTGCGATCCTATGGTTTACCCACTTTTATTCCCTTACGGAGACATTGGCTGGCACAAAGATTTACAACATGTTCCAGATGAAAGAACCGCCAAGCGAGTAAGGTTTACTCAATGCCAATTTTACACGTACAGATTAGCAATGAGGAATACATTTAGTATTTTGCACTCCAGCGGCAAACTATTCCAACAGTATGTCGTAGATGCGCATGTTAAAACAAAGGGTGCGTGTCTCAACTATCTCAGATTAGATCAACAAGATCTGCGCGTGGAACAATACAAAGGACTGTCAGACGCACTGCAAGCAAATGCTGAAAATAACAACGTACGTGTAGGCAAAATGATCATATTACTGTCCACATTTCCAGGAAGTCCAAGATACATGCAACAAACCAATCAGGATGCCATGGCCATAGTACGTAAATTTGGACAGCGTCATTTATTTATCCCTTTCACATGTAATCCTGCTTGGCCAGAAATTCTACATGTACTGTTGGATACCCAAAGACCGGAGCACGGACCTGATATTGTAATACGGGTCTTTTGGATTAAGCTGCAGGAATTACTTGGAGACATTCTACAACAACATCTTTTTAAAGTTGTTATTGATTATATTTACGTAATCGAATTTCAGAAGCGCGGCCTTCCTCATACCCACATGCTGTTTACTCTTCTAACAACCAGTCTTCAGCCTTTCTCTAGGGTTATATCTTTCGAGTCATTATCTGTCGTCACCACCAAAACAGCTATTCACAACTGCGTCTTTCAAGAAGTATTTATTTCTTCTTGATTTCTGAATTCCTTTCTCACCGTTTTCCGTTCCTATTCTTACACCGCCGTATGCTACAGATGGCTTCGGCTAGTGACAAAATAAGATGCCACTAAGTCCACACTAGGCTCTCTTTTTGCCTGTCTGGTCTGATGGTTCCCCAAGTTCCCACTACTATAAAACTACAAAAAAGCAGTTTACCTCTTGCTTTCCTTCTCTCTCTTTTTCTACACCCTGGGCTCACCACTTCCTGTCAATAAGCTTTTTTTCCCAAGTAACCTCCTAAAGTTCATTTTGGAACAAGGCCTTTATTGTACACTCTATCCAAATGTTACTTCTAGCTCATATTTAAAGGCCTGGACAACATAGAGGGGTCTTGGGTTACATTTGCCTCTTCAAAGTTGTGAACAGTAACTCTGAACAGTAGACTAGAGAGTTGTAC
This sequence comes from Polypterus senegalus, assembly GCF_016835505.1. Taxonomy (NCBI): domain Eukaryota; kingdom Metazoa; phylum Chordata; class Cladistia; order Polypteriformes; family Polypteridae; genus Polypterus; species Polypterus senegalus. Next base: position 114,071,416 of record NC_053157.1, on the reverse strand, counting down.
CCTTTTTTACAAAATGGGAGACCAAGATGTCGATTCCATTTGTACTCTTTACCTTCCATAGGAAAGTCTAGTGTCTACACTGTAACTTGACAAAACAGGACACACACCAAGGGGGGTGAATATTTTCACAAGGCACTGTATAAAACTTAGGGTGGGACAATGGCATTATTATACTGGAGCACATACTCTTAGAACTGGTTTAGTAAAAGATAAGAAATCCACCATGTAGCAAGTTTCCAGATCCTTGTTAAGTGAACTGCACAAAGGTTCAGTAATTTTAGGCCAGAAACAAAGTTGTTTCAGTGTTTAAATAAAGTAAGTTAATTGCAAATAAAAAAAGAATTCGATCAGTCTTCTTTCTTACTGTGATTTTTCTGCCTGGCAGCTCAAATGTTTTAGAAAGACAACAGTGAAATAAAGCTCCTCAAAGGCAATTGAAATGGCCATGATATGTGACCAAGTTCAGAAGCCAATAGTCAGTACTACCAAGGAAATCAAGCAAGGTGCGGAGAAACTTTTTAATGTGCCGTCTTATCCTTAAACTTGTTCTGCTAAAAAGAACTGTAGTGATGGTATGCAGAGAACAGCTCCAAATGTTGGCTGTGGTATTATTTTTTTCATTATTTTCCTTTGCTGGAGAAAAACTGTGAGCCTTTCTTACAAGAGAGCTTTCTAATTTTATATCTGAGTGACATTACTGCTATACATAGGCATTTTTAGATAATGGGTTTTAAGATAAACATCAGCCACTTTCTTTCATTTCAGCCCACGCTTTCGGAGTCAGATAGGTGCATTCCAGTCTGTGTTATTGTGCCCCTGCTTGACTACCTTATTGTACACAGATGGTGGCTGTCAGACTCAGTCACTTTTGCATTGGCTGCTCAGGGGTTACATCCGCATTCTTCAAATACCCAGAGGACCTTTCTGCTCTGTCTGAGGCCTCCTTGCAATCATACAGTGTGACCCATCCTCCGCTCGGTTGGTTGCAATACCACTAACAGCTTTTCAGTACCTAGTTCTTCAGAATCACAGTGTTGTTTCTATTGCCAATTTGACTGGAATGTTAACTTATCCCTAGGAAACAGACAGGGATTTTTTTCTTAACATTTATAGCAGTGCCTTTCAACTAGGAATCCCTACGGGTCCTTTGTACATATCGCAATGGAAACTAGAAATATTATTTAAGAAATACTATACAAAATCTGAAATGTACTTTTAATTATGTTTGAAAATGAATGTTTATAATAAATGACAATCACGAACAAACAAGTATCCTCAGTTCTGCAGCTGCAATACAGCTTTTGAACACAAACCTACTGACACAGAGATTAGTGCACCTACAATACTTCGAAGTTCTAGGAGTCTGGGTTTAAATGTTTCCCCATTTACAGTCTTTGTGGAGTTAGCAGGTTCTCTGTTGCTTCATGTGATTTCCGTTCAGGTACTTTTCCCTACATCTTAAAAAGCTGAGGCTTAAGTAAATTTACAATCCTAAATTGGCTCAGAGTAACTGAATGTGGGTGCGTACTTCAGTGTGACCCATATGTGCTAAGGTGGGCTCCTATCTCCCAGCAACCCTGTAATGGATAAACTAGGGTCAGACAATATATGGTTTGCTTTCTGTTTCATTGATAATAACTGTAATAAAATAGTCTTCCAGACTTCAATGTTTTTTGGAAAATTGAAGGTTTATTTTGAAACAATACACAAAAAGAATATGTCTTAGAAAGATATAAGAAAGTATGAATGCTTTATAAATTCTCACAAATGAAGAAGTATAATCAATTCTCTGTTTCTTCACCTTCAGATCCCCTTCTTTCTCTCTAGCCTGGCCTGTTCCTCGTGTCTGGGAGCCCATGACCTACATCGCCTTCCAACTCTAGCTAAGCTAGCTCTCTGGCTCTAGATGACTGCAAATCTCTTGATGGGTCTCTACCAGCTAATTCACTTCTGAGGCCGGTGGCCGGTCTATAAAACCTCAAGATCAACAAGAAAGTCAAGTGGCTTTATTTTCATACCATCCATAAACAGTAGCACAAAATAACATTTCACAGGACCGCAGTGCAACATACTGTACACATAAACACAGGACAAGTAAAGAACTGTACTACACCATAAATAGATAAAAAAATAAATAATAGTTAAGGGACTAAATAGTAAGAATTTAAAGTAGAAAATAATAAATAAATGAAGAACTACTACTAATAAATACAACAGTAGTAACAAGTTAACAAATGTGCTGCATATGATCAAGCTACTAGGTGCAGATCTGAGGGCAAGAAGCTGCACAGAGTTCAGTGTCTGGACAGCCAAAGGGTAGAAGCAGGTGCAGAACCTGGCAGAAATGGTTCGGATGCTACAGTACCTTCTACCAGGAGGAATTGGGACAAGAGGTGGTGGGATGCATGGAAGTGGTCTTTCACAATACTGTAGACTTTGTGGATGCAAAATCTTAAGAAGATGTCTTTAATGGAGGGCAGAGAGGTCTCCATGGTCTTTTTTGTTGCATGTGTCCATTTTAGGACCTTATGGTTGGAGAAACTGCAATTCCCAAACCAGACAGTGATGCAGCCGGTTTAGAAGACTCTTGATGGTGCCCTTGTTAAATGAGGTGAAGATAGGGGGAGGTGGGCTTGCCTTCTTCAGTTGCCAAACGCTGCTGCTCCTTCTTAGCTATGGAAGTGTTACTAAAGTACAAAACTCAGTTGTGGATGTAAACCAGAATAAATAAAGTCGGCTGCCAGGTGCACACGAAGAAGGAATTTGGTGCTCTTGACCAATTCCACCAATGTGCAGTGGGCTGTGGACAGCATGGGCCTTCCTGAAGTCTACTTTTTAAAAGTCATAAGCTTTAAAGTGCCTTAATTGGGGGTATCTGGGCATGTCTCCTCCTCAGCATGCTTCAATTTCCATTGTGCCACAACTCATTTTTTTTATCCTTTAATATATGCAGTTCACAAATGAGAATAAGGTAAGACTGCACCGGCTATATAAGTGAGCACCTTTTGCAAAAAGTTAGGACTTTGTAAACCAGCATCTACTGACCTGAAGTACAAGTGCTTTGTTGCTTTGAGAAATGAAAATGAATTACATTTAAAGCACTCTGGAGTACAATTCTATAATGTTCTTGAAATTCAGTACCCTTCTCCTCACTTTGATCCTATAGCAAGCTTCAAGGTTGTAATTTCAACAGTTTTAGCCAAGTTTAGAGTTAAAATGGCAGAAAACAAATGAAAACCAGGCAAGCACAAAAACAATAAAGTACCAGATGCTCTGTCCCCTAGTTAAGTCTAATAACTGATTTATCAAACATTCTATAAGGACAGTACATATAATAGACCATTCTTCTAAATCTCCAATATAATCATATAAACTACACTCTAAAGATTTCCAAAGAAATATTGTTAAAGTCTGCTCTGATCCTATCAGCCTGATGTACTGAGTCTGCTATTTTTGTGTTGCAAAAACGCATTCAGTTTCTGAATTCCATTAAATGAAACAGTAAAATTACTCAAGGAAAATTAAACATAAAGACATTTGGCTCTCAAGCTGAACAAAGGATTACATTGACTGCTAAAAGCTGCTCCTTGTTTTCTGTGGCCAAACTGTTTGATGTTGCCAGCACGTGACCAGCCTTTGTCATTCTCTTACAAAGTTCTGTTCTTTCCATTGTTGAACCCTTTCTGTAATTTCATTTTAAACCATCATTAAAACTAAGTAACTGAGGCTAGCATAAAGGTCGCATCTACATTTGCCTACATTCATCAATATTAAGGTCTTTAAAGCTACAGCATAAACTGGTCATAAGCTGTCAAGCCCACATGTCAGGTGAGTGCAGTCCTGTTATAAGGAACATAGGGGAGGACAAAGGGTGATACGCTGTCTCTAACCTGCCATCCATTTCTGTTCTTACATTTGGTTTCAGTCATATATTAGAAAACCATGACATGCTTAATGTGCAATGTTCTTTCATCTAGTGCCATAAGAGTAGTTTAACTTAGAAAAAGAAAGCAGCATTGATATGGCATCAGCATCCCTTTTTATGAAGCTGGGATTTCCATTGTACAGACATAAGACTTGTATAACAACATATGCCTCCCACATGGTCACATGCATGTGAAAATGTAAAGCAATGAGGGGAACTTCAGTCAGAAAAGCTGTGCTGTAAATCCAAAGTACATTCTTACATGGTTCCATCAAATTTCTCGGGGCCTTCCCTAATAGTTGGGCTTGGCAGGGCCTTACACCCAGTGCCTTGACTTGTTGTTTTTATTTGTTTACCCTACTGCGTTTTTCTAACACTCACCTGAACCTGACTAAGGCCCATTACATGATATGTTTGCTTTTACTTTGCCTTCACCCACCAATGATATCTACAGTGAATCCAAACAGTATTCCGAACCCTTCACTTTTTGCATAGTTTATTGTGCTGTAGCTTTAAATTGATCAAGTTATAATTTTTACCAATCAAATCTCATTTCATAAATTTATTAAAGATCAAAAACTAAAATTTATAATTCATAAAAGTAGTCAGACCCTTTGTAAAAGTCAATTTGGCAGAAATCATAGCTGCAAGTCTCTGTAAACTTGGCATACCTGTATCTGGGCATTTAATCTCATTTTGTACTGGAAAAATTCTCTAAAGCTCCATTTGATTGAATGGGAAGCACCTGTAACCTGCCAGCTTCAGGTCTCTTCACAGATGTCCTACGGACTTTGGCTGAGCCAATCAAGGGTAGTTAGACTTGTCTCAAAGCCACTTCAGCATTGCCTTGGCTATATGCTTCTAATCATTGTCATGGAAAAAAAATGAACCAATGCCCAAGTCTGTGGTCACATGCACCATGGAGAAGGTGTTTCTTCAAGGAGCTCTCTGTATTTGGCTACATTTATCCTTCCCTCAATTCTGACAGCCCTTAATGTCCCTGCCTCTGAGACGCACCCCACAGCTTAATGCTGCTATCACTATTCTCCACTGAATGGATGGGTTTAGGCAAGTGATGAGCAGTGTCTGGTCTTAGTACTTGGAGTACTGCCAAAAGAGTTCAATTTTTGTTGCATCAGACCACAATCAGTCCTTCAAATGTTGTTAAGCAAACTCCAAGCAGCTAGTTAGCCACTCTACCATAAACACCTGATTGATGGAGCTCTGCCGAGATGGTCTTCCTTCTAACATGTTCTCCTATCTCAGCAGAGGACTTCTGAAGCTCTGTCAGAGTGACAATTGGCTTCTTAGTCACCTCCCTGACCAAGATCCTTCTTGCACAGTTATTCAGTTTGGCCGGAGGGCCAACTCAAGGAAGAGTCCTTATGGTTTCAAACTCCATCCATTTCACAATTATTGAGGCTGCTGTGCTCCTGGAAACAATCAAAGCGTCAGAAATAGCTTTAGACTCTGATTTATACTTCACTACAATTTTATCATGCAGGTCACTGGAGTTTCTTGGGAGTGTGGGGCTTGTTTTTTGTCCCAACATGCAACATGAATTGTGGGATGTTTTACACCCAGGTGTGTGCCGTTCTAAGCGATGCCCAAGCAATTGTAGTTGGCACAGGTGGACTCCAATCACATTCCAGACACATCTCCAGAGTAATTAAAGCAAACAGAATGCACCTGAGCACAGTCTGGAGTGCCACAGCAAACGTTCTGAAAGCTTATATACATAACTAACTTTGGAATTAATAGGAAATTTTAAAAAACTCCACAGTGAATAAAGAAAGATTTTAAAAAGAAGTTGCAAAGAAAAAAAAACTGCCTTATAAGGCATATAAGACTAATGACTGCAAAGTGAATCGTAGAGCGTATAAGAATAAGAAGGACAACCAACAAGAAGGATATCAGGGAGGCTAAAAGCAGATAAGGCAAAAGACGACCCTAAGAAATTCTTTTAGTATTTTAGTAGTAAAAAAAAAAAAAAAAGTGCATCAGAAATAGTAAAGGGGAATTAAAAGATACAGACAGTGAAATAGCGGATGCGCTAAACTTACATTTTTCTGAGGTGTTTACAAGTGAGCAAGTGGACAACCTCCCAGAGGTAAACGTGACTACTAAGGAGGTACTGAGGGATTTGGAAATTGTAGAGGGAGAAGTGCTGCTCAGATTAAATAAGATGAAATCAAACAAATCACCAGGACCAGATAATATTTATCCTTGTGTTCTTAAGGAGGCTAGCAAGTACATATATAAACCCATGACACATATTTTTAGGAAGTCACTGCGCTCTGGGGAGATTCTGAAGGACTGGAAAATGGCAAATATCATCCATTATATAAAAAGGGTGACAGGGCAGATCCAAGCAACTATAGGCCAGTAAGCTTAACAAGCATCACAGGAAAATTAATGGAAGGAATTATTAAGGATAAGATTGAGCAACACATGGCAAGGACAGGAGTTATTCTGAAGAGTCAGCATGGGTTCAGAAGAGGGAGGTCGTGTTTTACTAACATGCTGGAATTCTATGAGGAGGCAACAAAAGGATACGATCAAAGTGGAGCTTATGAGATTATTTATCTGGACTTTCAGAAAGCATTTGATAAGGTGTCACATGAGAGGTTGGGCATCAAATTAAAAGAAGTGGGAATTCAGGGTGATGTGTTTAGATGGGTGCAGAATTGGCTCAGACACAGGAAGCAGAGGGCAACGGTGCGAGGAACCTCATCAGAATTAAGAGTGGTGTTCTGTAGGGGTCAGTGCTAGGGCTGCTGCTATTTTTAATATATATAAATGATTTAGATAGGAATATAATTAACAAGCTGGTTAAGTTTGCAGATGATACCAAGATAGGTGGTTTAGCAGATAATTTGGAATACGTTAAATCATTGAGCAGATTTGTGGCAGATGAGATTTAATGTCAGTAAATGTAAAGTATAACACATAGGAACTAAAAATGTTAGGTTTGAATACACAATGGGCAGTCAGTAAATCAGGAGTACACCTTGTGAGAAGGATTTAGGAGTCATAGACTCAAAAGTATCAACTACCAGACAGTGTTCAGAAGCCATTAAGAAGGCTAACAGAATGTTAGGTTATATAGCACGATGTGTGGATTACAAGTGCAAGGAGGTTATGCTCAACCTTTATAATGCACTGGTGAGGCCTCATCTTGAGTACTGTGTGCAGTTTTGGTCTCCAGGCTACAAAAAGGACATAGCAGCACTAGAAAAGGTCCAGAGAAGAGAGACTAGGCTGATTCCAGGGCTACAGGGGTTGAATTATGAGGAAAGATTAAAAGAGCTGAGCCTTTACAGTTTAAGCAAAAGAAGATTAAGAGGTGACATGATTGAAGTGTTTAAAATTATGAAGGGAATTAGTACAGTGGATCGAGACTTGTATTTTAAAATGAGTTCATCAAGAACATGGGGACACAGTTGGAAACTTGTTAAGGGTAAATTTCACACAAACATTGGGAGGTTTTTCTTTACACAAAGAACGAGACACTTGGAATAAAGCTACCAAGTAGTATGGTAGACAGTAGGAGGTTAGGGACTTTCAATACTCGACTTGATGTATTCTTGGAGGAAATAAGTGGATAGGAATGGCGAGCTTTGTTGGGCTGAATGGCCTGTTCTCGGCTAGAGTGTTCTATTGTTCTAATGTTATATGAATCAGAGATTTCGGCTTTGAGATTTCTAATAGATTTGCAAACCTTTCTGAAAACATGTTTTCACTTTGTCATTATGGGTTACTGAGTGCAGCTCAATGGGCACAATGGCAAAGTTACCCATTTAAAATAAAACCTTTAACACAGTAAAGTATCCAGAAAGAGCAGGATCTGAATATTTGTGAATCCAAAGTATCCACCTATCTTGCACATACAGATCTTGATTATTTTTTTTTTTTTAGTGTAACTAACAGCTTTCACCTTCTAATTTTTAGTGGGGATGTCAACACTTGCTTAACCCTGGATGGCAACATCATGGGTGAGTGTCTAATATAAGGTAATGGTTTAAAAGGAGGTCTGGTGAGCTCAAAGCAACATGACACACTTTTTTTTTACTGCTTTTTGTGAAGTTCCAAAATTCATTCTGATTTAGAGGTAAAACAAGGTGCACTGCATCTGTCTTTCAGGAGAAAAATAACTGCTTGAGCTACTTAATACATATTGGCAGCATACTCGTATAAAACAGGATATCATGTCTGAAATCGAATAGATGATTTCTAAAAGCCACGAGGGAGTTTGGCAGTGCAGAGCACTTACTTCTGATGCTCAACTTATTATACCCACTCAATGAGGATTTAAAGAAGGGGGTATGTGGAATGTAAACACTGGAACAAATTGGTTTCTTGATCAATTTAATGTTCTAACTATAGGAACAAAGTAATAAATCCACTGAGTGTTTATACAGAAGCTTGGACTAATGCACACTTCACATTGAAATTAAAAAATAAAAACAGAAGGACTCATTAGAGCTCACCTCCGTTTCCGGAGTGTGTGTGCTTAGCTGCAAGAGGCTCACATCAAAATGACACTGGCGTCTTCTGAAATAAACACAAGGATTCAGAGCTTCTGCTTTGTTGGGCAGTTTCAGTGTGTTACTGCTCTTTGTAATGTAAACCTCCTGCTTATTTCAAATTGGTAATCCTTGTATTCCAGGTCACCCTACTAAGCCCACAAGGCTTTCGTGTTCAAAGAATCGGCTCCCTTCCCAGTGGGACCTCTTATGTTATGATTCCCCTCTTAGCTTGAGGAGGCGTCTGTGCCTGCTGCGTTATCAGTCCTGACTGATCTCATGAGCAGTGACCAGAAATGTGACAATCTAAGAAACAAATACATACAATAGGCAATGCTTATTGAAATTATACATAAAATATTTTAAAATGTAAAGAGCTGCCCAAGTGGAGTCTTAGAGTGATAAAAAGAGGGACACGAAAGCTGCCTTGGCCATTACAGATCTGCTCAGGGGCTCCATGGGTGGTAGGCAATGGCTGCTCCTCCCACAAAGTCACTAGGAATACAGAGAAGCTACAGAAGGCTACAAGGAGCTCCTCCTGCTTGGCAGTATACATATGCTACCTGCTGCCCAGTACAGGGGGTAGCCATCTCCAAGGGTGCAGTCAGGGCACTTAGTCAAGTCTTGGGAATGTATTACAATGACTTGTCAGGTCACTGTGGTCAGCAAACTTTAGACCTACCCCATGATCTGAGAGGTGAATCTAAGTAGCAAAAAGGAATTCAGCAATATAGAATGAACCTGGAACCATGTGGTTGTCATTCCAATGCCTTGAGGTGCCATTTTATTAACTTCATGAAAAAAATATTCTGGACATGGATAACGTCTGGAGATGAGAGTTCTTTAAAGATTTCTGTTGATATAAATACATTTTTACGGTTCTTTTTATACTTATTAAGGTGGTGATACTTTCACTGAGGGTAATCTGAAATAGCCTTTCAAGCAAAGCGAATGTCTTTAGAATGTTCATGGAAACCCACACAGTCACAGGTAGAACATTCAAAGTTCACATCAAGTTCTAACTGGGAGTTTCATCTAGGGTCATTTGCTAGAATTCAACAAGTTGCCCCCCATTACACTCTGTTGCCTCTAAGTTCCAAGTTCTTTCACGATTCACAAGATGTACTTCTATTGCAGAGGGCTGAAGCTGTTGCTGCCAGTTAGGCCTGATGGAGATAGTAGCTCTTTGTGAGGTGTGCTGAAGCCTTTCTTCTTGATTTTTGTTAATGGTAGCAAACTAGCACACAAAGTTCTTTCACAACATGGGAAGGGCAGCAATTGTGAAAACTGAATAAATATCTTTTTTACTAAAGTGTCAAAAGCAGGGGGCCTATTTAGTAAAGGGGAAAATGGAAAGACAGCCACACAACCTTAAATACTCTCCACTGAGGCGATGAATATGGAAGAGTAAAATGGATATAGCATGGTCTGGTGAACAGAAACAAATAATTAGGATCCAATGTTTTAAAGACTATCAACTTTATTACCCTAATTTTTCCATGGTCAACACCTTAGAACTAGAAGTAGGAAGAGGAGCTAAATGTTAGCTGAATTAGATAAAACCAAAAATACATTTAAAAAGAAGCCACTTTGGTAAACAGAACTGGAGTGTAATAAGACCTAAAAATAGCTCAAACAGCCCAAAAAAGTCTAAAGAGAACAAAAGAGATGTCCCTGTTTGCATTCTTTCTCCTGACGTTTTATCTTTTTCATGCTGATGCTTATCAGATTAAGATGGAGTGTCAACATGTTCAGGTCAGATGTAGTAATTTGAAAACAGATTTTGGATTTACCGTAACAAGGAGAAGTACACTAGAAAGGAAAAGAATGATTTGTGTTTTTGTTTTAAATTACTGTGCATATTTGTAAAGGGAAAAAAAAACATTTCACTGTCATGAGGACAACTTAGTCCAAGCCATGTTTCACTAAGACCATAAAGTAAATTACCAAAAATTTGCTATTAATGTATGTAAAGAAAATATTCAAATAAATCTGCCTCACACTCAAAGTCTTAGGAATTTATTGGAATGATATACAAAGCAATAAATATAAACATAAATAGGGTCATTGTAATGCTACTTAGACAACTCCCATTCCTAGTGAACATACAGCTCTATTTAGCATTTCAGGGAAATGCCATGTTTGTGCTACTAGAATGAGCCCATTAATGGTTACAACATACTGTACATTTACTGATGAACTTGGACACATCCTCAGTGATATAACCTGGGGTCATCGGATGTTTCAGATGTTTCAAAATCAGACACCCTTGCCCAGGTGACCCAGAAAAGATTTAGCAGTTCCCTCCTAGTACCCACGTAGCAAATGACCTCTAAGTCTGCTAATTCTGTGATGGTTCTGATGACTTTACTCTTGCACAAATGTTTGATAGCCAGATGACTGTAGGCCTTACACCAAGTTGCAGTCCACCTCTATTAGCACACACCATGTCTGTCACCCTCGTCTAAGGCATTCTTTCTCCAGCCCCTAAGTACCTGCCTGTTTTGCACTCACGAGCCTACTCCATCCCCAAACCCCCCCCTCCCCCAAGTCAACATGTGATCTCCATGAAGACCTCCCACTTGGATGTTTTTGAGAGTAAGATGATGTCAGGCCTCAGGGTGATCTCTGCACTGTTGTCCAAGGATTAAAGCTACTTCCCCAGGTCTATCTTCAACTGCCAGTCTGGTACTGTTCCCAAGAGTCCCACTGCTGCCCTAGTCTGAGGTTTGGGTTTCTCTCCAGATCTAACAAAGACAATCTTCTGCCTTACTAGTCAGTGGCACTTGATCTGATTTTTGGCACTACATGTAGTTTCTGTAATTACCTTAAGCACCTAGTCATGATGCCAGCAATAGAGCACCTCATTCAGTGCTTTTTGGCAACTGCTCAGGATGTTCTTGAACATGGCACAAAGAACATGCTAAAGTGTAACCTTCAACCAGCAGAAGAGGTTGGATGGACTAGGTAGTACATCATAACCAGACTGTATCAAGAACTTGATACAGAAGGGCTCAACTTGCCACACTTGGACCAGGGCTTGGATAAAGCCCATTTTCAATTTATCCATAAACCTTGATAACACCACTTGACTTGCAACTCCTTGACTCCCACTCTTCACTTCCACATTTACTACTTGCCACCTGTCTTTACCTTGAGCTTTGTCATAATGGGTTGTTAGAATGCATCCAAGCTCTGCCCAGCCAGATGCCACTGGCCCCACCAGAATGCATCCCGTGTCCTCCACTTCCTACCAGTCCCCACCTAAATGCCAGCCTCAAAGAATTTAGGAACAAAAAGAATTTTAGTTATATAAATGTTACATTAAAATAATAATATAAAATATTTTATACATACATATCTACAGCAGACTCATTTGGAATCACTAATTAACCCTTTACCTAACCTGTTTCTGTTAGATGGACTATGAAAATCCGAGACAAACCCATACAGACACGACGAAAAATACAATTGACAATCCTGGATCCATGAGACAGCAATGTGCCATCTATTTGATGAGAGTTCAATCCAAACCAAGGTTGTGGAAAGGCATATCAATCCCTGCACCAACAGACACATAGAAGAGACCATCCCGAGGAAGGATGCAGGTTAACTACAGAATGCACCCACAATATGAAATTTAATTTGATACAATCACAAGTTTATAGACTGTTAGAAAAAACAACTGGTGAAAAACAAGTAGAAGGCATACAGAACATTACACTTCATAAAAGTAGAGACCCCTAACTGAACAGAACCAGGGCCAAACAGATTACCACTGTTTGCTGTTCCACCATGTCACATCATGTATGTATGAATGTCGGCGAATTCCTTTTTGAAAAATGTACATTAAGAGTATATGTTACCCAAATCCTCCACTACAATTATGCAAAGGCATCCATTCGTATAGCAGACAGAAAGAAAGAATGTCCGGTTAGTTGGGTTTGATGTATTCTTTACTGCTTTACTTGACTTCTGCATGTAAATGAGGCTGGACTTTGATGTGGATAAGCAGGATGCGTTGTTATCTGATCAGTTACACAAAATCTCCTTGAGGACAGATGCTTCAGTTCTCACAGCTATAATGTGGTGAATGACACTCTGTCCAGTGGGTGTGCTGTTTCTTTTAGGTATAGCAAATGTTTATGTTAATGGTACAGCTGGAATCCTACAGTAATATAAAAAACACAATCCCTGTGGACTTAGAAAAAATAAAAAAAGACTTGCATGCAGATCACTAGATTTCCTAGATTACTGGCAGTCGTGTGCTGGTGGAACAAAGTGATTGAACGTTCTGGCAGCTAAAAACTTGGAAGCACTCATTGCTGCCTCAACTTTTACTCATCCACTTTGGCACTCCTGAAATATCCACTGTCAGTCTCCAAGTCAGATCCATACTAAAACTGTGACTTGCTTCTTTAACTGAACCAGGCACTTTTTCTTTCCCAAGAACATCCTTTCATCCTTTTATGAACTTGTGTTTTCCATTACACATTGTCACCATCATGATATTTCTATGCACTGCGGCAGCTTGTCTGACATGATTTGGAAACAAGTGGCCACTGTGACTGATATGACTTCGTTCTTTTCCACATATTAGACTTAACTGCATCAACATATTGTCTGAAACTCATCCTAATACACCCTTTATTCAGTAATTATTCGATTACTGTGTCAAAACTCTTCAACAATCTGCATTTTCCCTTTATTTCTTCCCCAAAAAGTTTTTTTTTTAATTTTAACTAGAGGATTGCAGCACATATTTTAACTCAAAAACACAGAGTTAATAATTGTACAATAGTCATTATTATATTCATTTTCTGAATCCGCTTTGTCCACTGCACGATCACATGGGTTTCCTCACAAGCAGAGAGAATGCTCAAATGCCGCACAGACAGCAACCAAACTGGGGATCAAACCCAAGGCCATGGAGCGATGAGGATCATTTTAAAAAGTGAGTGCGGCCATAGAATACATTAAAAGGACCACATTTTATTCAAGAAATCAAGGCAAAAAAAAAATTCTGAAATCTATTCATGAGGCCTAGGAACAGCTAAGAATACCTAATGTGTAATTTTATGCTATATAAAGATATTGTGGGTCCAGGGCAGACAGACAAAGGCCATAAAGCTGAAGGCCACTGTGGACTTTATTAGACAGACTTATAGATTTTACAGGCCATCTCTAGTAGTGACTACCTAGAAATATACTGTGGAAAGATTATAAACATTAATCGGAGTTATTTATTATTATTCTGTCATTATGATCTCATCTACAGTTGTAGCAGGTTTGCCATACATGGCATAATGAAGTAATTTGGTAAGTCTATAAAGTTTTTTTTTTCTGTTCTAATTTAGTAGTACAGTAAACTAGAACAGTGTGTGCTGCCAAACCAGTAAGATAAGGGGGTGACATGTGCATCTGAGAACTATGGAGGCTTAAAATGTACAATAGTCTAAAATCAAAGTTAAAGAAATGAAATACAATAGAAAAGTAGCTGAATAAAATACAGTATGCTGAAAATAGCCTATGTGCTGCCTACAAAATTAAAATCATCATCTCATTAAGTACAGTACCAAAAGTTGAAATGGAAAATAAGTCTTTTCACTTCAAATCTAAGAACTTTAATTCTACTGCCAAATAGTGTTGTGTCACTCGTGACATCATAATAAATCCCTATTTATTTTACGTAGTGCTTTATACAGCAAACGCCATCAGAACATAGTTTACAAAGCAAATAATGAAATGAAATGACGGGGCAGTGCAGTGGTAGTGCTGCGGGTCCGTGTCCAGAGTCCTCTTTGAGTAGAGTTTGCATGTTCTCCTCATGTACACATACATGGGTTTCCTCCCACAGTCCAAAGACATTCAAGTGAAGCGAATTGGCGATGCTAAACTGGCCCAAGTATAAGTGTGCTGTGTGTGTGTTCACCTGGCAATGGACAGGCGCCTGGCCAGGGCTTCTTTCAGCTTTGTGCCCTATCCTGGCTGGGATGGGCTCCAGAACACCCGCGACCCTGGTCTGGATTAAACGAGCTGGAAATTGACAGGAGATTAAAAATTAAGTGCGCCTTTTTAACATCAGAGTACTTTAAAGGATGCAAATTTATCGCTGATGGTCCGGAAGGGGTTTTATTTTAGACAGAATCCTACTATTTACATCATTTTAAACTGTAAAATTCATTTTTATACTTATTAAATCTGATTTTCAGCATTTTATTAACTTAAAAGAAGTTTCAAATGTTTCGCAATCTGCCATTTTTAAACATTAATTATTTTTAAATCCAAATAAGGAAAAATACACTTTATTTATTATTTTTTTTAACTGGACCACATTCCAGGGCGGTTAGTTCTAAATGTCACATGGTTATATCATATCTACCCTGCATGGAAATATGGACACAGACAACAAGCCAAATGAACACTTAAAGATACCGTGTCTCAAAAAGTATTTTAAAATATCTTAAAATTAATTACATTTATCTGATAATGTGTCTATTATTCTAAGATAATTTAATGGAATCTTAAAATGACATAGTGGTTACTTTGAGATATCTGAAATGCATATTAAGATATCTCAAATGCATTTTGAAATGCACTATCTTGAAATAACTTCCTGTACATTTTTAGATATTTTAAAAGATTTCTGTGCAATTCTGTACAATTTCAATACAACTGCCGGCCATTTTGAGATATGCTGAAATGCCTCTGAAATATTTTGAAATGAAGGGAAATTATTTTTAAGGTATTTGAAAAATACAGGCATCTCAAAATTGTCTAGTTGTTGTTTTTAGATTTTTCAGAATCCAATCAAAATATTTAAAAATTAATTTTAGACATATTCAATACACTCTTACACAAATGAGGAAAACAACTGCAACACAGACGGCTGACAGATCGAGAACAATCAAATCAAGTAATAAAGTGGACTGAAAAATAAAGCAATATACGTATATGCTCAGAATGTGCATATTTCCCCATTCTTGTTAGATCATAAATAAAATCCTACTGTTTACCTAAGCCAAGTCTTTTCATGATATCGTCTATTTTACAGAATAAATGAAGATGAGGCAGCCAAGTTTGTTTGTCATTACCTCAACAGCATGTTTTCAAACTGGCAATTCTTTCTCCAGTTATGTAACTGAAATCCTTCGCTTTTGAAGAGCCCACCCATGTTATTCTGTACGTGGAGAAAGCCACACTTGTTATGCAAATTAGTCATTTTCCCAAAATGCCTTACAGCCTATGAATGTATTTGGACTCATCAAACAAGCAGGTGTTTCTTTGAGTGCATCAAAAAAAGAAATCATAGATTACACATTTCTGCAAAGCAGAGAGGTATACTTTTGCACAGAGCTGCAATGAAAAAGTCTTACTTTTTTATTTTTATATATTTTTTTTTAAGTTACACCGCTTGTGTATTATGTGATCTTTACTCGCCCTGCATAAGCTGTGAGAAAGGCCACAAGCCAATTTTGTGTCTTCCATGGCTAAATGTTTTGTGATTAATAACGTTTATACAAACACACAACTGCAGAATTTAAAAAAGAAAGCTTAGACTGATGTAGGTCATTACGATACTTTGCAGTGAATCGAGTTATTTGGCTGAGCTCATGAACGAAAGCCTGATCTGTTGGCTTTCCAACAGCTTTTTATTCAAGTCAAGAACAGTTTTAAAGGTCAATAAAACTTATGTTGTTTATGCTATTAAAATGCATTCACATAGTAAGCAAACATAACAGTAGTAGTATGTTTTCAAGTCTACTCTCTTAGCTTACCTCCACACTACTATATTTTCTATTAAAAATGGCATTTTTAAATAAAAACAATCACCATGCACACTAACATCTTTACAGCAGTATTTTCATTTATACTAAAATGACTAAAAATGCATATGTCATAATTGTTTGCCTGGGCTGACTGCACTAGGCAATGGCACACTACAGACATCTTTAACCAGGCATTACTGTACGATTTTGGCACAATTTGTAATTGCCAAATGATTTTCTGAGTCTACCTGAATTTCATCTTTATTTGCTGTCGTGGGGCAGCACGGTGGCACAGTGGGTAGCTCTGCTGCCTCACAGTTAGGAGACCCAGGTTCGCTTCCCGGGTCCTCCCTGCATGAAGTTTGCATGTTCTCCCAGGTTTCCTCCGTGTGCTCCGGTTTCCTCCCACAGAACAAAGACATGCAGGTTAGGTGCATTGGCGATCCTAAATTGTCCCTATTGTGTGCTTGGTGTGTGGGTGTGTGCACGCCCTGCGGTGGGCTGGCACCCTACCCGGGGTTTGTTTCCTGCCTTGTGCCCTGTGTTGGCTGGGATTGGCTCCAGCAGACCCCCCGTGACCTTTTACTTAGGATGTAGTGGGTTGGATAATGGATGGAGTTTCACTTGCGGTATGATAGGGTTTATGAAGTCCTATTACCGCTCAGGATCTAAGGATTTATGTCCTGTCACAAATTTCAGTTGGCCATCTTGTAGTGTGAGTAGGTTCACAAGGTGAATGTTTTGATATCACCATCAAATTTCCTGAATTTTGTTGTTCAGCCACTACAGTCAATGTACATCGTACATGGATAGTCTCAGCTCCCACAACATGGCAGGTCAATCAGAGATGATGTGCTTATGCAGCTTGCACATAAGCAGCTGCACAACTGGCACTCTTATCCTGCAGTGCGACCACAATTTCTAAACATTGTACAAAACCCAAATGTGATGTGTACAGGTAAGCAGCTCTTCTATGCCTGCTATGTTGGAATGTTTTTCTTCTGTGAAGGCTGACCAATCAGGGAATGAGATGCATTTAACAGGACCCAATTGGGGAAAAGCAACATAATAAGCACAATGGAGTCTGCATTTTCAGAAATCTTTCTTTTCGCCTGTCCACACCTTTCGCCTGTCCACACCGAAATGGCCCACTGTTATTTTCAAAAATCTTTGGCTCTGGAGTACACTTTCAAAAGAAGTAATTTCTAAGTTAATGTGGATGAAATGTAAAATAAAGACAAATGTCTGCATTTATAAACAAAGTACTGGTGCAGACAGAGCCTTAGTTTAAACTCTGCTCCCTGCTCATTTGAGTTTGTCTTCAGAATCTGCTAACGTGGGATGTTAGTCAAATAGGCTTGTGACAAATGGGACTCTGGGAGATATACAAATTTAAACGTTTCAGCTGGTTATCAAGTCTAATAAATGGGTACCCCTTCTTTCAGCCACACTAAAATGAGAAAATCAAACTGGTAGAGCATTTAAACACCAAGAAAAATACTAAAAATAACAAACTTGGTTAGATTTGGTTGTCTAACAATAATAATTAATAATAGCACAAAAACAAAATAAATGTGTTTAAAAATAATAACAATAACACCACAATAAAAACACATATTATATGTGGATATATGCAATAACATTTCAATTAAAATTTTATCATTAATGCATGCATCTCCAAGGATATACTGTATGTGTGCACAGATTCATTTACTCATGCACTAATGCCCTAAAAATTTTTTACTTCATATAATCATCAGATGAGAATGCATAACGTACTTGGTTGTTAGTAAAGTTTATTCTTCATATTTAAGTCAACAAGGGCTGTGCTGTTATCTTTATAAGCATTCATTTAACAATTAGATGCTTGCAGTGTACAGTACACTTAAGAGAGAGGGTGACAAACATCTGGAGCCTCATGTATAAAACTTGCTTACACTAGGAAACGTGCATAAGCCATTTCTTACACCAAAGTCAGGATTTATAAAACATTAACTTGTTGTGGAAATTACCTAAAAGTTCTGAAAGGTTTCGACCACCCCTAAGTCCATAGCAGACTCTTTTTAGTGTTGGCATTTTAGTGACTCCAGGCGGCAGACACTGAAGTGAACAGCAAATCTCCTTTCATTGCATATTTCAATGACACGTCAGTCACACGGTGATGTCAATCCATCCATTTTTTAAAGTTGGTTGAAAACGGGGATGACATAATTTCTGAATAATAGTCTCTGTAATGTAGGCTCTAATTCAGCACATAACAAGAAGAGAACACTTTGGGACATTTAAATTGGTATATAAGTCAGTCATCATCGCGGATAAGGACACAAATACCATTAATGATATTTAAAGGACAGAAAACTTCTTTTTAACTTTGCCTTTGGCAAAATAAACACTTTATTATTTTAAGATGTCTGGAAATGTATGCATAGCATAACATTTGGGTGCGACTTAGTTAATTGATTTGAAAGTTGGAATGTTTTCCATTATTTATTTGCTTCATCAAAGAGACAGATATCACTTTTTAAAATATTTTGTCACTGTGGCATGTGTGACATGTGATGGATATTTGATCAGACCGCCACTCCGCTGTTTGTACAGGCAGGGATAAGCACCTGGCATGCACAGACTACCCATCTACTTGCTCTTGCTGTTTGCCAACAGGAACGTCTATCAGGCATGTAAATGAGGAATATACTGTATACAATGTATTCAAATTGAAATAATCTCTCTAAAGCTAAATCTGAAAACAGTGAACTAACCTGTGATTGAAATTGTTCAGTGTATTTCTCAATCTGTTTTAAGAACTGGCGATGTACAGTTAGGAGTTGTTTTGGGCAGGACAGATAATGGTACTTGTTGATCCATCCATCCTGTAAACCTGCTGATCCTTAGCTGGAGTCTCCTGTCCTAGCAAGTAACAGGCGCAGACAGGAATAAGCCCACTGCAAGGTGAGCACCTACACACACACACACACACACAGACACACATACACATCAGGGGATAATTTAGCATCACCAGTTCACCTCAACCAACATGTCTTTGGACTGTGGGAGGAAACCAAAGAAAACTCACGTTGACCCATGTGCAGACTCCACACAGCGAGCATCAGGGACACGACCCCCTTACTGTGGGACAGCAGCACAACTGCTACATCATTGATTATCATATTTACATTAACTGTAGCCTTAGAAACTGAGGAAAAAATACCCTTTATTTGAGATATAATTTAGGATCATAGCGACTGGTGACTCCTTTAACTCTGTGAAACGTCAGTAATACTGCTTCTCATTTTGGCTTTGGCACTTGTATTTTTTGATCTCTTGATTTTGACTCTTTTTCTGGTCTTTAATATTTGTCTCCTGACTGCCTCACAAATCCTTGTCAATTGACTGATATCACAGAACGTACAAGAACATGAAAATGCCTACGTCAAAGAAGATGTTAATTTATAAAACCTGGTGTATGCATATGTACATGCAACTTAACCTTTCAACATCACAATCGCCTTGTGTATGTGTATATGTGGAAGCATCTCAAACCTCAAGTAATTATCCACAAACTGATTCACCTCTAAAGTGAGACAATAGCGACAACAGAGAAGGTAGCCAGAAAGCAAAACTTTCAAGAGTGCAAGTTTTTTTATCTCCCTGAGTGGGGGGATGAATTCTGTTTTGCTTTGTTTTTCTCCTTTGTAGTTATTTTGAAACAAATGGTTGCATCAGTTGTTATTATTAATTTGATTCAGTAGAATGTCATTTTAACGTTCTGGTTTTTGAAAATCTCTGAAGTTGAGGCACACAAAGAGCTTTTATTTGGCAACCTCAGTGTGGGTGTCACCAACAAGCACAAATATGTTGAAGTGCAACCAAGGCCTGTGCCACCATTAAGGTGTATTAAGCATTCGCCTAGCGTGCAGATCATAAGGGGAGGAAAAACCCACTTTACACGGGTTAGCTACCAAACAGTCGGATGGCACACTAATAAGCTTAGCCTGGGGCACAAAATAACCTAGCACCAGCACTGAGTGCAACATGTAACTTCTGCCATGTATGCAGTGAGCTTTACCAGGTACACCATGTCTAAAGTAATACTCATAAAAAAAATAAATAAATAATGGTCTGAACCCAAGTTAGAGGCAAAGAAGTGGACCACTCAACACCAGCAGAGAAGCGAGTGCAAAAAACACATCTACGCACTCGGATTTCATTCTGTAAAAGTCATCTGTAATTGGAGATGCCTTATCATGTGACATTATGCCAGAGCAGTCTGGAGATACAGATGTGGCAGGTGACACTGAGACAGCTGCTGAGGAATCAGATAAAACACTTAACATATGCCCTAGAGTGAATTAACCGTGCTAGTGTAATATATACAAGTACAGTTGTAAGACTTCTAAATGAAAGTCTTCATATTTGGAGGTTGTTTCAGCTGCTGGTGAAGGAGTCACTCAGTGTAACTGGTCCCAACAGAGTCTCAGGTGCCACACTAACACCTTTTCCATATGTCATCAGTGTGTCCAGTGGTGGCCTTGTCCCCATAGGTGTGGTACTGCAGACACAGAGAGACACAATCACAGCTGTTTTGTCTTTGTAGAGTATTATGTTGCTCTACTATCCCCTTTTGTATTATTAATATGCAGCCTTTCTCAGAATGCCTCAAATCTCACAGGCTTACCACTGTTTATAAGGTATTATAGTATACAACTTCTCCCTACCTTTCCATCTACATCTATAACCTCAGGCAATTAGCTGTAGTAAAAGACATGCAGGAGTTAAGTTACAATTTAAACAATGTATTATAGATAATATTCATAAATAAGAACAATATGCAAAGTACATTTGAATATTGGCAACCATACAACCTGATAAATGGTGATATGTAGTTTCAGGCAGCACACAGAGTTAAGTTAGTTACTTAAAAATGTCTCCAGTTAAGGCATCATTTGTGGTCGGCTTTCTTCAGAACAGGCTGCATGCCTGTCTCAATATGGCTGCTGAACTGTGCTCTCCATTGTGTTGTCCTTTCAGTTTGGTAAGAGAGAGTGATGCTCCTTCATCAGATCAGGGCCATTCTTAGCAGTTTGGGGGCCCTATGCGGTTCAGAAATGTGCAAGTCCTGGGGGCATTGCTCCCCTGTAGCTCAGGAAGGTGTTCTAATAAAACGTCCAAAAAAGAACGATAAAATTTAGGATGAGGAGGGTATCGTGACACACGACTTGCATGACAGGGGCCCCAGGCCCACAGCCCGACAAAAAAAAAAAAATAAAATTGTAAGCTGGGCCCCTACGCGGATGCTTAGTTCATGTATGCCTAAGAACGTCCCTGTTCAGATGTTAGTAAGAGAGAGAGAGTGAGGTTAAGCAAGCAGATTTATAGATTCTCTGTCCAACCCCTAGAGCCAATAGGATGTCATGGTACTTAAAGGCTTCTGATACAAGCCAATTCCAAACAGCCATACTTCAGACCAATGAGGAAATAGAACATTTTAACACCTGCCATCCCCCAAAACCATTTGTTGAGATAAAGCTTGGCATTAGGCAACCTAACTTTGTGTGGGGGATGAGAGAGAGAGAGAGAGAGACTCTAGCAGAGAAACATTTATTTCAAGCATCTTCCCCCAACTCTGTCATAAAATTCACTTTCCTGACTTAATTTTGCCTAAAATACAAATAAAGACATACAAAATATTTATCAACATATATGCAAAATCTCACATCACAACAGCAGCCATTTAAGAAGCGAGTTGAGAGCTCAGAGAAATTGGGAGGTGCTAACATACATTTCTATGTCATTTTCTTATTAGAAAATATACCTGTATACCTGTTCTTTTAACAAACAACACATCCTCGCACTATATCTCAGAAGAAAGGAGATCCATGTCAGTAGGTGGGTAGGGAGCAGGGTCACCTGACACCATATTAATAAGGCCAGGAGGTAGAAGATTATTTTGCTGTGCCACATTATGTAGTACATCCACATATCATGCTACAGACCTTCATTGGCTGATAGAGCAGTCTCTTACTGGACACACCCATACACCACCTAACATGCACTCCACAAATGAGTGTGCTAGAGAATGCACAACAATGTAGCTACTCTTCTCTTCTCTGGGCTTTGGGGACCAGGGGAAAGTGTAAGGAATAAGTATCTAAGAGGGTACCCACTATCACCTGACTTTGTACTTTTATTGTTTTGCACATTTTACAGTAGAGAGAAGAGATTTACTAAAAATATAATTTTTTAAGTCAAAAAATGCATCACTTTTTGCAAATTTCTTTGAGAAAAAATGTAACACTAAGGAGGTTATTATGTTTCTCAAAGCACATTATGATAACGGCTCAGTAATATGAATTATAATATGCATAAGTTAGCATTTAGCTTGATTGCCTGCATTTTGTACTTGATCACGGGAGACGTCAGAGCCCACTTATCTAAAATGTTGCGCAGAAATGGGCCAGAGTTGCTGTAAATATATGCAAATTCTTCTGTCAAGTTTTCTTTTTTAAATCCTGACTTTTGCATGCAAAGATGCATGGACATTTCCAGCTTCTCTTTGTGCACATGCAAGTTTTACATATGTGACCCCTGGAGCAGATACAGTTGCATAGTCATGTTCAGTTTAAATGGGACTTGGTGTACTGTTTCCTGCCAGTGCAGATTCACAGACATTATTTCCTAGGTGAACATTCTCCCTTTCAAAAGTTAATTTCCGAGTTAGTAGGATACTGAAGTTGTCCAAGATAAAAAGTCTCAGCACAGCATCAGCCTTAATGGCAGCATGTAAACTGTATGTACTGTACTTCTCAGATTTGATGTGCCAGTTACAAACATATGTGCCGACAAAGCCTATAATCAAATTTTGTCCTTCATTCCTTTTGATAACCTGGATCCATTTGTTCTCTGTACTTCTTCAGTTGGAAAGCTGGGAAAAAAATCAGGTAAAGATGTTTTTGTTTTAAAGTTGAACACAGAGGGATGCTATAGAAGCTGTTGTTTTAAGATTCCACCATTGTTTTGGATAACCAAAAGAATTTACTCATTAGTTATGTCTCCTGGAAAATGTGATGCAGACACTGAGGTTTGTATACTTCAGAGGGGAACCTCAAAGTAGAAAGCCTCCTGATATACAAGTGGAATGCTACTCAGTATCTCCGACACAGACACTGAACTTCAGCACAAGATGGGAATTATGGATCATTTTAAAAATATTTCCCTTTTTAAGATAAATTATATTTCAAGTAAATACCCCCAACTTAAGATCTAAACCTGGACTGTTTTCCTGTTCCACACAGATTTACATATCTAAATGTTATACCAATACAAACTTTCAACATTTATTGCAGCATAATTTTATTCTTTTCTAGGGCATATTAATTTGTTTTCATTTGATCCTGTATTCAGTTGTCATTGGTATGAAGCACTAATGTAGGTAAAATGAACATTATCACAAATAAAAATGTTTATAAAACAAATATTTTAGATTGAGTTATACCATCATTTGTCTAATACAAGAAATTGCTCTATTTAAAGAAAAAAATTCTGCTTCGGAGATCTAAGACATGGAGAGCTCTGGTGCTTCTAGGATTTTAAAGGCTCTATTTAATGCTGAAAACTTGGACCTTGGAGTTTCTGGAGTGAATAATATACAGTATAAAATTCACTCTAGCACATGTACAGTTTACCATGGATAGGGAACTCTGTTGTCTACATTTCTCTACATTCGTTCTTGTGTTCATTTCTATCTATGTCATTATAGCTATAGCCCTAAATTCTGTTGTTCATAACTTAATGAAAACCTTTCAATAAAAACAGCACTTTGATTGTTAACTGCATCCTTGAAAGCTAATTATGTTTCATACTTTAGTGAACTGCATATAATCTCTACCATATCTGTTTTATTGAGATTCTTAGAGCATTTAATACATTAAAGGTCTTTTCTTTTCAATTGAACAACTAATTGAGAAATGCAAAATGCTACAAAATGATTTCTCCTCTGAACAAATTAGAAAACTGTAATGCTATATATTTTAATCTCCAACATTTACATTTTGCTTCTTTATAGACATTATGGAACTTTAAAAAAATATTTTAATAAATACATGGTAATTTGTACAATTTAATACAAGTATATACTTAAATGTTGTAACAATGGATTATTAAAAGAGAACTGAAAGAAACTAAAGGGTTAACTAAACACAGTTTAAAGCTTGTGAATGTGAGGGTTGCCTCTTCATAACAGGAGCCATCAAAGTAATTACTAAGGTTAAAAAAAGTAAATGAGTAATAAACACCCCCTTAAAAAGCGAGAATAAACTAGTGAGAAAGTCCAAAACACCCTTATTGTGAAGAAGTGATAAGATCAATGGGAAAACCCACAGGACACCCCTACTAATGAAGTGATATTTAGAATAATAGAAGAATCAATCTTTGGTCTCCTCCTGTACAGGAGATGGACGTCTGAAGTGGAACTCCTTTAGCAGCTGTCTTGTTTTTTTTTTTTTTTTTTTTATCATCCCAAGGTATCCTGTATTTACTTAACCCGAGGAGACTCAAATACAGGATATCCAAGCATATATTAACATAACTGGCAGAAATGGGGTTTAGAAAAATATGAAAAAGACAGCTAAAGCTCCATCCAAGTCTAGACAAACATCAAGCCCAAGTTCAAGTTCAAGGTACAGCCTTTCGGAAACTTACTTGGAACAGAAAGGCGAAAGTACAAATTTTCTGAGACCGGATGCTACTGCATCATCTCCAATCGAGAGCGAAAGTGGGAGCGATTGTACAAGCGATTTGGGCCAGGATAGCGCATCGATTCCTGAAGATTCATTGAAACTGAAAATGGACTTGCCTTCCACATTGTAAACCTCTCCTCGCAAGCCAGAATCATTGCACGGGGAAGATCAAAACAAGCTCTCTGAGCTGAAGGTAATGATTGCTGCAATGGCCACCGCTCAAGACATAAAAGAGCTCAAGAATGATTTAAAGAAAGAAAGAAATGACATAAGGAAAAAAAAGAAAGGATATAAGGAAAGAAATAAAGGACATGCACAAGACAAACAAAAAGCTGTTTCATGATATTAAAGACCAAGAAAAATGTGTAAATAATTGCTTTGAGGCTGCCTTTAAAGGCATGCTAGAAAAAATTGAGGAACAAATACAGGAAAATGCATCCAAGTTTAAGAGTAAACTCACAGCACTTGGCACTCAGTTGGAAAACGTTAAGCAAACACTCATGACTCGTACTGACACAGCTGAACAACCGGCATCTACTGCTGATGGAAAAGCAACGGCTACAAATTCCGAATGCAAAGCACTCAGATAAAGACTTGTTGCACTGGAAGATGGATGCAGAAGGAATAATGTTAGAATTGAAGGTCTCCCTAAGAATTGTGACAGTCCAAACCCAGTGAAATTCATAGCTGAACTATTCTCTACAATAACTGTAGAGGACTTCAAAGCAGACAACGAGATAGCAGCAGCTTACTGCATACGGGGACCAAATCCCTCTAAACCTAGAACTCTCATCATATGTTTTGAAAAATGACAGTTTAAACTTCATATAATGTTACTTCTTAGATAGAAACAAGAGATAATATTTGAAAATAACCACATTTGTATTTTCCCGGATTTCTCACCCTCAACAGCAGCTAAACGTGCCGCGTTTTACAATATTCAAAAGAGCTTATTGCAAAGCTGAGTTCAGATACAGTCTGTTATATCCTTCCAAACTGAAAGTGGACATTCAAAGCAAGCTATAAGTTTTGACTTCTATGGAGGAAGCAGAAAAAGAACTAAAAAACTGATCCAGATACTTTTTGAAATACAATCATTGGTCACATTCTGTTCAGGCATGACAAAGAAGATCTTACCGGCTGTTTGATCCGCCTGCAATGATACTGGTATCATTATTATACATCCTATTTACTTCTCAGTCACTTTTTGTTTATGTTTTAATTACAATTACATCTATACAGTGATCCCTCGCTATATCGCGCTTCGACTTTCGCGGCTTCACTCTATCGCGGATTTTAAATGTAAGCATGTCTAAATATATATCACGGATTTTTCGCTGGTTCGCGGCTTTCTGTGGACAATGGGTCTTTTAATTTATGGTACATGCTTCCTCAGTTTGTTTGCCCAGTTGATTTCATACAAGGGACTCTATTAGCGGATGGCTGAGAAGCTACCCAATCAGAGCATGTATTACATATTAAATAAAACTCCTCAATGATACACATTCACACATTTCAAAGCTCTAACAGCCCGAATTGCTTTTGAGTTTTTGCTTTACTCTGCGCCTGACAGAGGGTTTGTGAGCAGAGGGGCTGTTTGCACAGAGGCTGTTTGCTTAGAAGATACGGATGCTCCTCTAAAAAATGCTGAAAAGACTACCTTCACATTGATCCCTTCACTGCGGTGGCTTTATCGCGGTGCTTCGTTTACTTAAAAGCACAACAGCCCTATTGATTTTTGTTTACTTTTCTCTCTCTGATATTCTCTGCTCCTCATGTCGCTCCTTTGAAGAGAAGATATGTTTGCATTCTTTTAATTGTGAGAAAGAACTGTCATCTCTGTCTTGTCATGGAGCACAGTTTAAACTTTTGACTAAAGGGTGTTATTTCATGTCTAGAGGGCTCTAATAATGTTAAAATCGTATTTAGAAAGTCGTAAACAGGTTTTCTATGGTCTAACTGCGCAAATATTTATAAATAAAGATTTATAAATAAAGAATCCTACTTCGTGGAAATTCATTTATCTGTCTGGAGCGGATTAACCGCGATAAATAAGGGTTAACTGTATAACTGTGCAGAGAATATTTATAAACAGTGTGGGAGAGTTTCTAAGGGCTTAAAATATATAAAAATAACCATACAAACATATGATTTCTACTTTGCGGATTTTCACCTATCGCGGGGGGGTCTGGAACGCAACCTCTGCGATCGAGGCGGGATTACTGTATATGTATATGTGTGTATGTGTTTAACATCATACTGTTGGTTTATTGCATTAGGGCTTACTATACTTATCCAGGGCTACTGTTTAACATCATTCCCTAGGTTTACTCTGTCAAGACTGTTTAAGATTATATTTTATGCTTATAGTATTTGGACTGCATTGTCAATAGATATCTCTATTTTGATCCTTGTACGCCACTGCTGGGGGGCTCGTTTTGTTTTGGAAATGCAGTGTCTCTAGGTATGTCAGAGAAATGGGACTTTGTGAAGTGTGGTCTAACCTCACGATGGCAGGTAAAAATGGGGGGGTATAGAAAGAGAGCAAGCTATTTCTAATCTTTTCTTTTAATCCTTATAATTATAAGTGCCAATGCAATATTAGGCTTCATGGCAATGTCTCCTGAGAAAACTGGAAACTCTGCGGTGGGCTCGCGCCCGGCCCGGGGTTTGTTTCCTGCCTTGCGCCCTATGTTGGCTGGGATTGGCTCCAGCAGACCCCCATGACCCTGTAGTTAGGATATAGCGGGTTGGATAATGGATGGGTGGATGGATGAAAACTGGAAATTAAGGTCAAAGCTGTCTTATTTTAAGTTATGACTACAAAATGAGCGCGGCATGGTGGTGCAATGATGGTGCTGCTGCCACGCAATAAGGAGACCTGGGTTCGCATCCAGGGTCCTTCCTGCCTGGAGTTTGCAGAGGTACTGCCTTGCGCCCTGTGTTGGGTGGGATTGGCTCCAGCAGACCCCTGTGCCTCTGTGTTAGGATATTGCAGGTTGGATAATGACTGACTGACTGACTGACTACAAAATGATAGCAATTACTCAGAAGCAAGATCCTCATGACCAAATAGTTAACTTTGTGAGCTGGAATGTTAAAGAGAAACAAAGTATTCTCTCACCTTAGAGGTCTAACCGCCAAAATAGTATTTTTACAGGAGACCCACTTATTAAGCAAGGAACAGTTTCAGCTACACAAAGACTGGACTGGCCAAATATTCCATTCCAGCTTTACAAAGAAAACTAGAGTTGTGGGAATTCTTGTATATAGAACAATAACATTTGTAGTAACAGATGTATCGGATAGTGAAGAGAGATATGTGATTGTCATAGGTAAATTAACTGTAAAGTGATTTTGATAAAAATCTACGCACCCAATGTAGATGATAGGGACTTTATCCAAAACGCATTTGCATCCATTCCCAATGTGAACACACATAATATTATAATGGCTGGGGACTTTGTGTTTTAAATCCAAAAAGATAGGTCTCCTGCCACAGGAATGAGGACATCTAACACTGCAAAAACAATTACACAGTTTGTAACAGATCACAACTTATCAGACCCCTGTAAATTTTTAAACCCAAACTCAAGAGTATACACCTTCTACTCACCAGTACATCACTGCTACACAAGAATTGATTATTTTTTTATAGATAATAATTTCTTGCCTACGATTGAATCTTGTAAGTACGACGCTATCGTTTTTTCCGACCATGCTCCTCTGATCATGAAGCTAAAATCACTATGCCCCAAATAATTATCTCACAGATGGCATCTTAACCCACTTTTATTAGCAGACTAGAACTGTACAGAATTTATATCCAAGGAAATTTTTTTTTTTTTTTTTAAGAGACAAATACACCGTCAGAGGTTTCTGCAGAAACACTCTAGGGAAACTCTGAAGGCTTCTTAAGAGGACAGATTATCTCATATCTTACCCACAAAAATAAATTGGAAACCAAGAAGGTATCAGAGCTAATCAGTGAAATTTCCAGAATAGATCAAGAACATGCCAGGTGTCCAAATGAAGCACTTCATAGGAAAAGACAGAATAATAAAAGAATCGACACGTATACGGAGTTACTGGTGGGTGTAGTCAATTGGCTAAGATGATAGAATTCTGCATATTAAAAGAGTCAGATGATGTGATTTACCAGATAAGATAATCGTAATAGGAAAATATAAAAGAAAAGGAATCGTTTTCTTGATGGCTCACTCCATGGACAGAGACATTTGTGCATATCTCTGTGCAAATAAAGAGTAATTCTGCATTTTCATCTGGTCTCCATGAATGTTTGAAAACGAGGAAAGTTTTTTCCACAACATCAGAAATAAAACAGCAATCTCAATACTACATCAGCACTATGCAATTGCTTATCAAAAGGCAAAAGACAGCTCACACTTAGCATTTAGTAGCGGATTTCTTCTAGAAATCCATTCATCAATAAATCCATGAGTCATTTGGGTGTGCAAGGCAGAAACAAGCCATGAAAGGATGGCACACTGAGAATAACAGCCTATATTAATCATTTTTTAAAAATCCTACTTAGATAAAGAGGTAATGCACAACCAGGCAGCATCCTGTGGCCAATTTGTACGTCAAACATTCAAACCTGAAGCTATGAGGCAGCAGTGTTAACTATTGTGCTGCCCCTTACACACATTAATGCAGTTTAAAACTGGCCTGTATCTCTACTGTATCTCTTTTCAAAAAACATATTCTAAGTGTAGGATAATCTCCATTTGGAGAGCCCGTATCAGCAACATTATACACAAACCAGAAAGTGCCAGTGCAAAACACACCAGGACAAATTGTTGCCAGTTAATAAACAGGCATTTGGGATTTGGGAAGAAAATAAACATGTAGAAAATCAGACCAGGGACCTCATGCATAACGCCGTGCGTAGAATTCACATTATATATGGACAAAAGCAGAAATGTTCGTACGCACAAGAAAATCCAGATGCATAAATCTGTGCATTCGCCAACTTCCATGTTCTTCTGCTACATAAATCCCGGTCAGCATGAAAAGTAACGCACATGCACACGCCTGCTGTCCCACCCCAACTCCTCCCAGAATTACACCTCTTTGAATATGCAGATCAATATAAATAGCACTTTAAGGTCAAAATGTCAACTTTAATCTCGAAATTTCCACTTTAATCATGTCGTTTATTTCGTCATTAAAGTAGAACATCATAAACTTCATCTTAAAAACGTTTAATTTACTAGTTTCTCAAATTCCATTGTAACTAAAGTAGAACATTAAATGCTTTGTTTTGTATTTGATCTTCTATGTTGTCTATGTGTGTAAATCACTACGTGCTTCTTAAACCGGCTTTCTCTTCCTCAGACAGGACACAGAATCCATTACATTTGTGATATTACAGCTCTCTGAATAATTACAATACTGAGATGTATACTTGATATCATTTTCATGGTGATAGGAGTTAAAGCATGTTATTAAACATGGGAACACGGTGGCGCAGTGATTGTTCATGCCTCATGCAAGATTGCTTGCTGCACCTTGCACAACCTTCGATGAAATACTTTTTTGCAGCAGTACTGTCTCTTTTAAACGTACTAACCTCCAATTCCTGTCCTTACTTTTCTTTCTCCAAATACCCAATCTCCACACAATCAGCTCTGTAACAGACATTAAGCCATCTGTAAGCTTAGAACGCCAATTCTTCAAAACTTTTAAGAAACATTGAAATATCTCCGTAGTACGTGTTTAATTATTCTATCCATCTATCTTTCCAGTGTCGCGCCAGCCTCAGCAAGAATACAGCGCAAGGCAGGAATAATCGGGGCGGCAGCTCGTCACTAGCGCTGCGACACCGTGTCCTCACATGTTTAATTATTAACAATATAGATTATTTAAATGACGTTAACATTTTATCTGTATAATGTAATAAACAGATTTTGCTGCATTTCATCTTAAAAATGATATCGGCATCATATGTAAATACGAGCTTTATAAACTGGCTCACGTTGTACAATATTATAACACTAGTGCAAGTTTACAGTGAGTTAATTGTACTTATAAGTACAAACAGTTCTACAAGGAGCACTTGATGGACTGATTGAGTGCGTTTAGAGTTCTTGGGATGAAACGGTTTCTGAACCGCGAGGTCCGTACAGGAAAGGCTCAGAAGTGTTTGTCACATGAAAGCAGTTCAAATAGACAGCATAGCTGAGGCAGCTTGTGCTAGATGCTGTATCCCGATAATGTGCAGTGAGACAGAGTTTCTGTCTAAATCCTAACAAAAATCTCTCCCTAAATACTCAAATCACCCTGAACAGAAGAAAAGCAATGTAATGGCAGGATTCATAAAATGAATGCCAGGAAACCATACCACTGAGGCATGAAAAGTTGCCAAGAATGGTGACAGGAAATGTGAAGAACACAGATGGATTTCTTTTAAAATGGCAGAATCTCTCAAAAATGTGTTCCCCAAGCACTTGTGGATATGCTGTTTTATGATAGGTGTATAATCTCAAGATGTGAATTAATATACAAGAACATCTTGGCTTGGGTAATTTTAGGGATTTTATTTTCATCCTTTTACTAGTGTATAATTAATGTATGGCACAACTCTGAGAAACAACTTTGACTTGAAAAGTACCAAACTTAACCTTTAAGGCTGAAGCTTTTGATAAAAGGTATATGGTAATACAATGTGAAATTAATTAAGTTAGGAAAAGTTACAGCTAAATTATCAATCAAAAAGAACAAAATCAATTTATGCAAATGCTAAAGAATTAAACCCCTGGGAACTCACAGCCTTCAGGAAAATACAGCTTTAAAGTCTAGTTACCCGTATGCAGTTATTAGACAAATGCTGCTAAATAACATTACATATGGTGCCCACAACATACTTGGAGACTATGTAACTTCTTAAAATTTGACAGAAACACTCCTCTTTGTTTAAACAAAACTCAAAACTTCATAGAAAAAAAGCAATCTTATATTCAAAGAAAGCGTAAAAATTACTTGAATTCCAAGAAAAATATTAAAACAATCTATGACTTCAAAATCCCCTTAAAAAGCAAAGATCACCATTGCAATTTCTGGTCTGGTTATTATACCTTTCTTTAAATTGAAGTACTTTCATCCATCCAACTTTTATCTCTACAGAATGTCTTTCTCTATGTTCAGAGCTACAGTAAATAAACACACCCTTGTGTACAATTTCATAATACAACTAAAAATACAACGCACTTCATGTGATATGAAAACAGCCATGAATTAGGCAGTCTTATACTGGAAGGGCTTAACTTACCAGACGGACCCAAGAGCTGTACACCAATGCCATGTGGAGTTTTACAACAGGAAAAAAGTTCTGAGATACAGTAGAGGTACACAGACATGTTAGAAGATGGCTTGAAAATCCACAAAATTCAAACTTACAATTACTTTTCAGTGCTTTAAATTAATTTAATTGTGCTTTTTCTCTTCACTTAAAATGTATTTCCCAAAGACGCTTATGATCTCTTTTATTGAAGCTCTTTGAAGGATTAATGTTACTCAGTGACAAATCCTTATAAATTCCAAAATAAGGACTATGTACAGAATGTACAAAATGCAGAACTTTTGGAGACTGGAATGACTACCAGAAAAAGCTAGTGATAAAAAGACAAATACAATTTGCTAATAAAAAATATGCATCAAATCTAGTCTTCTTTATAAACCTACAAGTCTGAAACCATAATTTGGTTGCTGCTAGCCAGTTAATAGCTGAGAGTATACATAAATTACTGATAAAAAGAGAATGCAGTTATAGGTTGTTTCCTTTGGAGGCACTAGCTCTCCAGAAATGTGTTCTTTTGAAATTGCGGCATGTTAAGTAACCGAGAAATATAGAAATATATACTAATAAAGGCAAAGCCCTCACTCACTCACTCACTCACTCACTCACTGACTCATCACTAATTCTCCAACTTCCGTGTGGGTGGAAGGCTGAAATTTGGCAGGTTCATTCCTTACAGCTTCCTTACAAAAGTTGGGCAGGTTTTATATCGAAATTCTACACGTAATGGTCATAACTGGAAGCAGTTTTCTCCATTTACTGTAATGGAGATGAGCTTCAACGCCGTGGGGGGAGTTTCGTGTGACATCATCACGCCTCCCACGTAATCACGCAGTACATAGAAAACCAGGAAGACCTCAAAAAGCACTTAAGAAAACATGCATTATATAATTGAGAAGGCAGCGAAACAATAAGAAGCGTCAGCGCAATCCAATAACAAACTGCCACGGGTAAATATTCACGGGTGAAGGACTGTGCTTATGGAGAGGAAGATGAGATGGTCAGGGTGGTGTTTGACACAAACTCAGCGAAACTGCGAGAGAAAGTTTTAAGTGCCAGGACTAAGGTAACATTAAATAAAGCTATGGACATAGCACGAGATGGCACCAGCACAGCTGGGAACCTTCGATGCATGTACACCGAGTGGCTCACGTGAACTGACGCAGTGCACAGATAAAAGGCAACAGTTCCAAAGAGCGCTGAACAAAAACCGAATTACACAATTGAAAAGGTAGCAAAAAATATGAAGCGTCTGATAAGCATATTCATAAATCCAGCTACTGCGGAAACAAAGCACACGGTGGAAAAAGTCAATGTCCCGCTAAAGGAAGACAGTGTAAAAAACCCGTGCATGTAGTGTGTCAGGTCTCAGATAAAGAAGAAGACGAGCTGTTTATTGATGCAGTAAGAAACGAATCGATGAATGAAACCTGTCATCTTTACAACGATTGACAAACACGGAATGTAACTTGAACACAACACATCCTACAAATACGAACCTGATTGAAAGAAATAATGATAATCAAATCCTTGATGACAGCAACACTCAGTAACACTCACAAAACAAATACTGTATATTGACAGTCATGTTACGTTATTTTTAAAATGTTCCCTTTTCTTTTTCTACCTTTTTAACACACTACTTCTCCGCTGCGATACGCGGGTATATATATGTATATATATATATACCGATCTACATACTCGAATAATGGATACTTTATTCGCCATCAATGATTGTTTTGGTAAAGCCATACTCAGTGTATTCATTAGATGAACGGTAAAAAAGTAAGAGCGAGGGGAGGATGACTCATTGAGGCATGCAGGCTGTAGTCTTGCGTCAACTCTATCTGAATTGCGATCACATTTGAAAAAATATATCTTTTCAAGTTCTATTTAGTCCATATGTGTCAAACTCAAGGGCGGGCCACATCCGCCCGGCGTGTAATTATATCCGCCCGAGATCATTTTATATACTGTATTATTGTTATTAATGGCCGGGTATATGAAGCGCTGGTAACACAATAAACTACAGATCCCATAATGCAGCGCTTCAGCTGCCTTGCCGAACACTTACCGCGTTAATCAAGTCTACCTTATGATGCTGCAAGTTATTGTGAAGCTAGAGTTATTGCGCACTGAGTTTGCACGGCGCTTTGGTGACTTTGAAGAACAAAAAAAGTCCGTCTACATGCGGCTCGAACCTTGTGCATGTTTGGTAGCACATATCTGTGTGAGAAGCTCTTCTCAGTGATAAAGACTAACAAAACAGCACACAGGAGTCGCCTCACTGATGAGCACCTGCAATCCATCCTGAGAATCTCCACAACACAGAACCTCACACCAAACAGAAATGAACTTGTGGCCAAAAAAGATGCCAGGCGTCCAGCTCTAAAATGACATATGAGCAAAGACAACTGAATGATTTGATTTGTTATTGCACGTAAGGCGGAGCCAACCGTTTAACAAACAGCGTATTGCACTGATACGAAATAGCTGTGTGTGTATATATGTAGATATGTATGTATATGTATATACAGTGGTGTGAAAAACTATTTGCCCCCTTCCTGATTTCTTATTCTTTTGCATGTTTGTCACACAAAATGTTTCTGATCATCAAACACATTTAACCATTAGTCAAATATAACACAAGTAAACACAAAATGCAGTTATTAAATGATGGTTATTATTATTGAGGGAGAAAAAAATCCAAATCTACATGGCCCTGTGTGAAAAGTAATTGCCCCTGAACCTAATAACTGGTTGGGCCACCCTTAGCAGCAATAACTGCAATCAAGCGTTTAGTATAACTTGCAATGAGTCTTTTACAGCTCTGGAGGAATTTTGGCCCACTCGTCTTTGCAGAATTGTTGTAATTCAGCTTTATTTGAGGGGTTTCTAGCATGAACCGCCTTTTTAAGGTCATGCCATAGCATCTCAATTGGATTCAGGTCAGGACTTTGACTAGGCCACTCCAAAGTCTTCATTTTGTTTTTCTTCAGCCATTCAGAGGTGGATTTGCTGGTGTGTTTTGGGTCATTGTCCTGTTGCAGCACCCAAGATCGCTTCAGCTTGAGTTGACAAACAGATGGCGGACATTCTCCTTCAGGATTTTTGGTAGACAGTAGAATTCATGGTTCCATCTATCACAGCAAGCCTTCCAGGTCCTGAAGCAGCAAAACAACCCCAGACCATCATACTACCACCACCATATTTTACTGTTGGTATGATGTTCTTTTTCTGAAATGCTGTGTTCCTTTTACGCCAGATGTAACGGACATTTGCCTTCCAAAAGTTCAACTTTTGTCTCATCAGTCCACAAGGTATTTTCCCAAAAGTTTTGGCAATCATTGAGAGGTTTCTTAGCAAAATTGAGACGAGCCCTAATGTTCTTTTTGCGTCTTGGAAATCTGCCATGCAGGCCGTTTTTGCCCAGTCTCTTTCTTATGGTGGAGTCGTGAACACTGACCTTAATTGAGGCAAGTGAGGCCTGCAGTTCATTAGACGTTGTCCTGGGGTCTTTGTGACCTCTCGGATGAGTCGTCTCTGCGCTCTTGGGGTAATTTTGGTCGGCCAGCCACTCCTGGGAAGGTTCACCACTGTTCCATGTTTTTGCCATTTGTGGATAATGGCTCTCACTGTGGTTCGCTGGAGTCCCAAAGCTTTAGAAATGGCTTTATAACCTTTACCAGACTGATAGATCTCAATTACTTCTGTTCTCATTTGTTCCTGAATTTCTTTGGATCTTGGCATGATGTCTAGCTTTTGAGGTGCTTTTGGTCTACTTCTCTGTGTCAGGCAGCTCCTATTTAAGTGATTTCTTGATTGAAACAGGTGTGGCAGTAATCAGGCCTGGGGTGGCTACGGAAATTGAACTCCGTGTGATACACCACAGTTAGGTGATTTTTTAACAAGGGGCAATTACTTTTTCACACAGGGCCATGTAGGTTTGGATTTTTTTTCTCCCTAAATAATAAAAACCATCATTTAAAAACTGCATTTTGTGTTTACTTGTGTTATATTTGACTAATGGTTAAATGTGTTTGATGATCAGAAACATTGTGTGACAAACATGCAAAAGAATAAGAAATCAGGAAGGGGGCAAACAGTTTTTCACACCACTGTATATGTATATATATGTGTGTGTGTATGTATATATGTGTGTGTGTATATGTATATATATATATATGTATGTATATATGTGTATATGTATAGATATGTATATATATATATGTTTATGCGTGTGTGTGTGTAAATATATATATATTATATATATATATATATATATATATGACAACAACACTCATCACTCACAACAGTGACAAAACAATTACATTGACAATCAGGTTACGTTATTTTCAAAATGTTTCCTTTTCTTTTCATTGCTTCTTTAACACACTACTTCTCCGCTGCTGGTATTTTGCTAGTATGATATAAAAGGCGATATCCCTCCCATAGTAATTACGGCGGTACAAAAATCACGAGAGAAAAAGATATACTTTAGCTTTCTTTACTGACGATTTTACGCAGTTACAGACAGGAAGCTTATGACAGACTCTATCAAGGTGTGGGTCATGATCTACGCAGTCTTCTATCTTTCGTCACCACTCTGAAAGGATTTTCCGGACAGATGACATAATCTTACGCCCGACAGCTTCAAAGTGTATTGGCAGTAGGTCCATCCTTATATACTGGTTGCTCCATGTGCAGGCTCTTTTTCTGGTCTCCAAACAAGGACAGGAATGGACGCAACTCCACCTCCAAAAAATACAGGAATAGCACAATGCCTACATGCAGTTCTCATTCTCCTAACAAGAAAAGAAGATTTTGTGCTGGCAGAGGACAGAAGTATACTATTCTGTCTTTTAGGCTGACTATACAATCCTCCAGTTGTCTTTGGCTACCTAGTCCTATGCTTGGCTGGCAATTCTAAATGCTGAGCCCCTGTGTACCATGCTTGGTCTGCCTGTATGAATGAATCCATAACAGTGTGCACAGAGACTGTGGCATTAAACTTAATATTATAACAAACTGATTATAACATAGGTCAATAATTGAGAAGAACTGTGAAATGAGGGAAAGACTAAGTGGAAGCAGCAGGTTACAAAATGTAGTCAATCTTTACACTTCAGCAAAC
Organism: Polypterus senegalus; assembly: GCF_016835505.1. Taxonomy (NCBI): domain Eukaryota; kingdom Metazoa; phylum Chordata; class Cladistia; order Polypteriformes; family Polypteridae; genus Polypterus; species Polypterus senegalus. Next base: position 114,034,009 of record NC_053157.1, on the reverse strand, counting down.
ATTGGAAGATCTGCATTAGTTTACTTTATATGCAGAATTCAGGAACATACATGATAAATATAACAAGGGCAATGATGAATGACAAGATACCATTTTTGAAAAGGATCTAGAGATTAATATTAGGATACAATGTTCTAACCTTCAAACACATCTGCAGAAGCAATTCAAAACTCTAGGCTAATTTGTCATACACCTATTCTCTCATCAAGGCTGTGGGGCTGGTGCATATCCCATAGGAGCAATGAACATACGGCAGGAGCTATCCTGGACAGGATGCAAGTCATTTGTTGATAAGCTAGCTCACATGCCCACACATAATCACAACAGGAGGGGGAGCTCTCATGGTATCACCCAACCATAGACTGAAGATGGCACAAATGAGCAAAAACTGTGCCTTCATTAAAAAAAATAATAATAATAATAACAGTATGGGATGAAGACAGGGAGAACCCAAAGTACAAACTAAATAGATCCTAAACCCTTCTGCCTATATGGGCCTGCCTTGAACCAATCATGTAGAAGTGATGGCCTAATTACATGCTGTCACACACGAGCAACTAGGGGGCTATTAAAGGGCTCAACGAGCCGTGCGAAACCATAAGACGCGGGTCTAAGACAATGTGTTAACAGCTCTCTCTTTATTTCAACAGGAAAGATGAACAACAAAAGAGCGGACCTTGAGTTAGTCAAAAGCTTCATCCAGACATCTGAGCCGCTTCCGTGTTCTGAATTCTCACCCGGTCCCTTGCAGATGACATCACCACCATCCCAAGATCCTCCGCCTCATTTTCCCAGCATTCCTACTTCCGTTCCCCAACTCATAAATACGTCGGTATTTCCCCCATTGATTGTCAATTGTATCTCATAAAAACTGACCATTGTTAAGAATACTTCTTGTTCTAATACTGTGGTTTGCAGTATATGGGGACGGAATCCCCAGCCCTCAATCCTGTGTGTCTGTGTTTTCTTCACAATGCATAACATAAAGGCTATCAATTTACCTCTGGCCTCTCTCTCTCTACCTCAAGTATCCCTAGCCTCACAGTTAGGGTTTAGGCGATGTGTAAAATTCTCAGATTAATCAGTCGCCCCTTTTAAATGTTGCCAATTGGCAATGTTACTGCAGTGGCAAGGCGAGTGGCATAACCATTTTAAAAGAGTAAATGAATATTGTTTTTCTGCAGTTCCTATAAGTTTCAATTTGGCCACGGGTGACCCTATTATCAATAACCATACACTGTCACAAGCTATGAAATTATCTAATTTGATACACTACCAGTCAAAAGTTTTAGAATACCTCAGGTTTTTCCAGTTTTTCTTCAAATTTAATCAGTTGAAATGCAATGAATAACCTAAAATTTTAAACGGAGAAACAGTAAACTGAAAAGAAAAACAAAAAAATTAGTTTAACAAAACTAAAAAAATGAAATTTAAGAATATTACAAATGGGCCTTCTTAACGGAACAACTAATAGGTTACAAGCTACAGATGGTCTGCACCAATTCAAGTAAATTAAGTCTTGCAAGTTGAAGCAAACAGCTTGCACAAGCGTTCCAACTTCTGTTGATTACAACTGGCTACAGGGTTTCTGCAAGAAGAAGGATGTCGGCTTCATCAACAATTGGAATCTCTTTTGGAAAGGCGCGTCTCTTCAAGCGTGATGGCCTGCATCCGAACAGTTTCGGCGCCCGGGTCCTCTCCGAAAACATATCGAAGGTAATTCGTTTTTCTTGACTATCTATCTCTGCTCTTAACCCCTTCCGAAATAATACTGCTGTGCCAGGACATGATGAATGTTTAATAGAGTCTTCCGTTAAAGTTCACACCATTAATACTGTAATAAGCAATCTCAATGCACGTAGAAAACCTAGGAAATACGGCATAAACTCCAATAATCTAATTAAAATCACTATTTTAGAGGAACAATGTATTAAAACTATAAAACAGATCAGATTAAACAAAAATATACACAGAGCGGCTAATAATAATAATTTAGTTCCTATTCCAAATAACAATAACGCACATAGTACTCATCTCTGCACCTCCGAAACATTAAATATGGCACTATTAAATGTCAGAGCTTTAACTAACAAAACGTTTTTTATCAACGATCTTATTAGTGATAAAAATAGATCTTATTGCACTAAATGAAACATGGCTGAATTCAGATGCGCGTCAGTTTTAATCGAATCTGCCTCCGGATTACAGTTTTACTCATTCAAACCGCCAGGGAAAAGGGGCGGATTGGCTAACATTTACTCGAGCGATTAAAATGTAAAGATGTCAGTTTTGGTAAGTTCAAGTCCTTTGAGTATCTCGCCGTTGTTATTCATGGAGATTCTCAAGTTCTAATACTATCCGTGTATAGACCTCCTAAATATAACGCGTCGTTTTTTGAGGAATTCTCTGACTTAATGTCAATTTTAATTACTAATTATGACACACTCCTAATAGTTGGCGACTTTAATTTTCATATAGATAATCAGTGTGATCTAAAAGTAAAAGAATTTATGAACCTCCTGGATTCTTTTGATTTGAGACAACTCATAAATCAGCCTACACATAAAGCAGGTCATACATTAGACTTAGTGATTACTAAAGGACTGAAAGTTGATATAAAACAGATCATTGATATTGGTCTATCAGACCATTTTCTTCTACTTTTAATATAGAAATAATGATAAAAACACTCATGAGAAGCATATTGTTAAAAACGCTTCTTTGATTCGCAGCAGCTTTAAAACTTACAAACATTTTAAGCAATCAGTCCGTTTATAGTGCCAGCTATAATAGCGAGGACAATGTAAATAGTAAGGTGGAAAGATTTAATTCTAAAGTGAGAGCTGCTGTTGACATAGTTGCACCTGAAAAGACAGTGAAAAAATCTTCTAGCATTGGTATACCATGGAAGACCCAAAGAGTGTCTGATTTAAAGAGAACATGCCGTAGAGCTGAGCGTCAATGGAGGAAGAGTAAACTTACTATCCACCACGAAATATTAAAAGTCAAAATAACAGAATACAATAACACTGTCCGTCTTGAGAGACGCTGCTATTTCTCAAGATTATAAATAACAATGCTAGTAATCCTAGAGTCTTATTTTCAACAATTGATCACCTACTAAACCCAGGTAGCTCAAAGGAATGCCTCCTAAGTGCTTCCAGTGAAACCTGTGAGGCTGTCGCTGTATTCTTCAATCAAAAAATTAATGATATTAGAAATAACATAGTATATCTCCCCAACACTAAGGATCCCCTAAACCCCAACATCCTGTTATAAACAAATTAAACTCTTTCACTAGGATAGATTTACCTGATTTACAAAAATAATATCTCAATTAAAACCCTCCACCGCGTCCTTGACCCGATACCAACAAGGTTTTTCAAAGAAGTATCAGGCGTGCTAATTGATAATGTTCTTGACATAGTAAATTCGTCACTAGATACTGGGGTCTTCCCAGACTGTCTTAAGACTGCTGTAGTTAAACCCCTACTTAAGAAACATAATCTTGACCCTCGCTCTTGAAAATTTTAGACCCATCTCTAACCTGCCCTTCTTAAGTAAAGTTCTAGAGAAGGCAGTCATTATGCAGTTAAATGACCACCTAAATAAACATGCTATTCTTGATAAATTTCAGTCAGGTTTTAGAACAAATCACAGCACAGAAACTGCACTCGTTAAAGTAGTAAATGACTTTGGGTAAATGCAGACAGAGGCCATTTATCTGTTCTCATCCTCTTAGATCTGAGTGCTGCATTTGACACCATTGATCACAACATTCTTAGAAATCGCCTTAGTCAATGGGTGGGCCTCTCTGGCAGTGTCTTAAATTGGTTTGAATCCTACCTGACAGGGAGAAAATATTTTGTTAGTTGTGGGAATTACAACTCAAGACACATGATATCCAATATGGTGTTCCACAAGGCTCTATCCTGGGTCCGCTGTTATTCTCAATCTACATGCTTCCGTTAGGTCAGATTATCTCAGGGCACAACGTGAGCTACCACAGCTATGCTGATGACACACAGCTGTACTTATCAATAGCACCTGATGACCCGATTCTATTGATTCACTAACACAATGTCTGACTAGTATCTCAGAATGGATGAATAGTAATTTTCTCAAGTTAAATAAAGAGAAAACTGAAATTTTAGTGATCAGCAATAATGGATACAATGAGGCTATTAGAAATAAACTGGATACATTAGGATTAAAAGTCAAGACGGAGGTAAAAAGCTTAGGGGTGATTGTTGACTGTAATCTGAATTTTAAATCACATATTAATCAGATCATTAGGACAGCATTTTTCACTTAAGAAACATAAGTAAAGTTAGACCTCTTTATCACTGAAAGATGCTGAGAAATTAGTTCACGCGTTTGTTTTCAGTCGACTAGATTACTGTAACGCACTCCTCTCAGGACTACCCCAAAAAGATATAAATCGTTTGCAACTAGTGCAGAATGCAGCTGCTAGAATCCTAACTAGGAAAAGAAAATCAGAACACATTACTCCAGTTTTGATGTCACTACACTGGTTACCTGTGTCATTCAGAATTGACTTTAAAATTCTGCTTATGGTTTATAAAGCCTTAAATAATCTCGCCCCATCTTATATATCGGAATGTCTGACACCTTATATTCCAAATCGTAACCTCAGATCCTCAAATGAGTGTCTCCTTAGAATTCCAAGAACAAAACTTAAAAGAAGTGGTGAGGCGGCCTTCTGCTGTTATGCACCTAAAATCTGGAATAGCCTGCCAATAGGAATTCGCCAGGCTGATACAGTAGAGCACTTTAAAACACTGCTGAAAACACATTACTTTAACATGGCCTTTTATAACTTCATTTTAATCGTAATTTAACTTAATCCTGATACTCTGTATGTTCAATTCATCATAACAACTATTCATGGTGGCTCTAAAATCGGTACTGACCCCTACTCTCTTTTCTGTTTCTTTTTCCGGTTTCTTTGTGGTGGTGGCCTGCGCCACCTCCACCTACTCAAAGCTTCATGATGCTCCAACAATGATGGACGGATTAAAAGGAAGAAGTCTACGTGACCATCATCATCATCAAGCCCTTCCGTGAGAACCCTAAATCCAAAGAGGACTGTTTCATTTATGTTAGGTAGAATGCCCAGAGGGGACTGGGCGGTATCATGGTCTGGAATCCCTACAGATTTTATTTTTCTCCAGCCGTCTGGAGTTTTTGTTTTTCTGTCCCCTGGCCATTGAACCTTACTCTTATTCGATGTTAATGTTGATTTATTTTTTATAATTATGTCTTTCATTTTTCTATTCTTTAATATGTAAAGCACTTTGAGCTACTGTTTGTATGAAAATGTGCTATATAAATAAATGTTGTTGTTGTTGTTGATTACTTAAAAACCTCAGTCTGTCGTAAAGCAGAGTTAAGAAAGGTCAAAAAAAGCAAGTGTCAGTTTCTACTGTGAAGAAGGGACTTTGTGCTGCAGGCTTGACAGGGTGAGTAAGAATAAGAAAGCCATTCCTTAAAGGAGAAAATGGGTCCTTGAATCAGAATTTGAAATCTTGGGTTCATCACGCAGGGTGTTTGTACACCGTCGGGTTGGTCAAAGGATGGTTCCTCCGTGTGTGACACCAACTGTCAAACATGGAGGAGTAAGTGTGATGGTCTGGGATTCTTTTGCTGGGGGCAGAGATGGTGACTTGCACAGAGTAGTGCTGGGCGATATGGAAAAATCATATATCACGATATGGATTATTTTATATCACAATAACGATATATATCACGATCTACCACCCACAATAAAGTACGCTTTCAGTTATTCTCTGAAAAGTTTGACAAAAATATCATTGCATACTTTTTTGCAACTTTATTTTGAAGTGACATTTAACTGAACTGTCACAAAACCACAAGATGGAATTTCTTTGCGAAAAGTTCATTTTATTCTTGATTATCACTTATATAAGAGATGAATAGAGTATGCATTGCATAGCGACAAGACATTATCATTCATTTGTCATAGCCTATTTAATGCAATATTTTCTTTAGTAATTGATAAAATTAGGTTAGAAACGATAGAAACGATAGAAGAGAAATAGGACGATAGACACTTTTCTATCGTCCCCACGATATATATCGCCATATCGCCCAGCACCAGCACAGAGTGAGTGGCATTCTAAATCTAAAGGGTTACCACAGTTTGGCTGTTATATCAGCAAAAGGAGGCTACTTTGATGAATCAAAAATTTGAATGCAATTTTGTATACTTAATGATTCCTTGACTTATTTTTTATTTACCACTGTTTATTTGTTCTATGCTTTGATTCATGAACAATTAAGACATTAAACTGCATACATTTCAATAAAAAAAACAAAAAAACGGAGGTGTTCTAAAACTTTTGACGGGTAGTGTGTAAAAAAAACAGATGGGTGAATAGGTGGCTAAGAACAAATCAACTATGCCTATTTGGCAACACTTCCAATCAAATGAGCTAAACGATTAAACCAAAACTATTTCTTGACTAAGAAGGAAGATGTCTTTTGCAAACGATTTACAAACAGTGCACTTACATAGTCATTTACACATACCCCATCAAGCCGAGATACGCATGCTTAGTCAATGCTGTTAGTACAAGGACTAAAGGCTTGCCTCACTGGTCATTAATTATTGGTGATTCTGAATTGAGAAAAAGCACACATTTTCACATTATTTACTGCATATGAATAGATTAGGTTTGCTTTACACACTCTCTCCAACATGTCTTTAAAGCTATTTTTTTCTGTTAAGCCACACACTTTCAGCCTTCAACTCCTCCAACAGCTTATCTGTACACAATCAGGATACAAGTGCCTAATGTAAATGATGTGTTTAATTTTGTGTTTGAAATCATCGACAAAGGAAAATCCATCGCCAGTGTCAGTAATGAATCATCAATTGTTGATGATACCTTCTATTAGAAGAAAAACCTACTCACAGCCAGTATCTTTTCCCGCTCTTGGAAACCTTGTCCCAGAGTGTCCTTGGAAAGCTTTGCATGCTTCCACTATGTTTTAGCTCTCCCACTCATGCTGGTTCCCATGATTAATGCCCCTCCAGGTCATATTGTCCCCTGTTGGACCCTGCATTCCCACACTGGCATGACGAAGACCTTTCCTGTATCATTCTTTGCATTCTACCCATTTTGCAACAGGCAAATAGATTTCAAATAAATGCATTTTCACATACAAAAATTATTTTATTTTAATGTGAAAATATATAGTGTTCAAATAAATTAAATGAACACTTTTTAATCAGAGTATAGCATCAAGTCAGTGAAACTTCTGGGATATTGATCTGGTCGGTCAGTTAAGTAGCAGAGAGTGTTGTTAATCAGTTTCAGCTGCTTTGGGGTTAATGAAATTAACAGATGTACTAGAGGGGCAACAATGAGAAGACCCCAAAACAGGAATGGTTTAACAGGTGGAGGCCACTAACTTTTTTCCCTCCTCATCTTTTCTGAATGTTTTTTCACTAGTTTTGGATTTGGCTACAGTCAGTGTCATTACTGGTAGCATGAGGTGATGCCTGGACCCTACAGAGGTTGCACAGGTAGTCCAACTTCTCCAGGATGGCACATCAATATGTGCCATTGCCAGAAGGTTTGCTGTGTTTCCCAGCACAGTCTCAAGGGCATGGAGGCGATTCCAGGAGACAGGCAGTTACTCTAGGAGAGCTGGACAGGGCCGTAGAAGGTCCTTAACCCATCAGCAAGACTGGTATCTGCTCCTTTGGGCAAGGAGGAACAAGATGAGCACTGCCAAAGCCCTACAAAATGACCTCAGGCCACTAGTGTGAATGTCTCTGACCATACAATCAGAAACAGACCTCATGAGGGTGGCCTGTGGGCCCAACATCCTCTAGTAGGCCCTGTACTGACTGCCCGGCACCATGGAGCTAAGTTGGCATTTGACATTGAATACCAGAATTGCAGGTCCACCACTTGTGCCATGGAGGGACGCACAGACCTCTACAGGCTAGACAACAGCACTTTGACTGCCATAAGGTATCGGGATGAAATCCTTGGACCCATTGTCAGACCCTATGCTGGTGCAGTGAGTCCTGGGTTCCCCCTGGTGCACGACAATGCCTGGCCTCATGTGGCGAGAGTATACAGGCAGATCCTGGAGGAATTAATACCATTGACTGGCCCCCACGCTTGCCTGATCTAAATCCATAAAACACCTCTGGGACATTATGTTTCAGTCCAACTGAAGCCGCCAAGTTGCACCTCAGACTCTCCAGGGGCCTCATGTATAAACGTGTTTCCATGCTCAAATCGTGACGTATAAAAACTAAACTTGCCGTAAAGCCATGCACATTTTCACGCTAGCTAAAACCCTGGCATATGCAAGTTCTCCACTCGGTTTTGCAAACTGGCGACACCCAGCGTCAAGAGCAGTGCTACTGTTCCGATGTGGTTTCCCTTTCTTTTTTAGATCCACATCCCTGACGGAGCTTTATAAATACACTGAAATTAACTGCATATTGTTTATTAGTTTAATGCATCTGATTGAACTTTACCTGTAACAATATAATGGTCCACGGAATGGCCAAACTGTTCTAAATACCATAGCTGCTTTAGCGTCGTTACTCTCACTGCATCTTCTTCTTCTTCTTTCAGCTGCTCCCGTTAGGGGTTGCCACATCGGATCATCTTTTTCCATATTACTCTCACTGCACACTCTGAGTATTTATATCACTATATCTGAGTGGGGAATCACAGATCTACAGCAGCTGATTGGAAAGAGAATTATCAGTATACAGCATCAAGCACACGCTGCCTCAGCCATGCTGTCGATTGAACTGCTCTTATACAGCAAACGCTTCAGAGCCTTTCTTGTACGGACCTCGCGGTTCAGAAACAGTTTCATCCCAAGAACTCTAAATGCACTCAATCAGTCCATCAATTGCTCCTTGTCGAACTGCTTGTACTTATAAGTATTACCCCACTGTAAACTTGCGATACAGTTATAATATTGTACAACCTGAGCCACTTTATAAAGCATATATTTACATATGATGACAATATCATTTTTAAAATGAAATACAGCAAAATATGTTTATTACATTATACAGATAAAATGTTAATTTAAATAATCTATATTGTTAATACTTAAACATGTGAAGACATGGTGTTGCAGCGCTAGCAAGGAGCTGTTGCTCAATTCAAGGATTGTTCCTGCCTTGCGCTGTATTCTTGCTGGGGCTGGCACAACACTGGAAGGAAAGATGGATAGAATAATTAAAAATGTACTACGAAGATATTTCAATGTTCCTTAAAAGTTTTGCAGAATCAGCATTCTAAGCTTACAGATGGCTTAATGTCTATTACAGAGCTGATTGTGTGGCGATTGGGTATTTGGAGAAAGAAAAGTAAGAACAAGAATTGGGGGTTAGTACGTTTGAAAGAGACAGTACTGCTGCAATAAATTATTTCATCGAAGGTCATGCACGGCACAGCAAGCATCTTGCATGAGGCATGAACAATCACTGCGTCACTGAGCTGCCATATTAAATAACATGCTTTAACTCCTATCATCATGAACATGATATCACTTATACATCAGAGAACTGTAATATCATGAATGTAATGGATTCTGTGTCCTGTCGGAGGAAGAGAAAGCCTGTTTAAGAAGTACGTAGAAGATCAAATACAAAACAAAGCATTTAACATGCTACTTTAATTACAATGGGATTTGAGAAACTAGTAAATTAAATGATTTTAAGATGAAGGTTATGATGTTCTACATATTTTAATGACAAAATAAACTACGTGATTAAAGTGGAAATTTCGAGATTAAAGTTGATATTTCGTGCTTTTTTTCCCCAACGTGTGCCTGTTTTTTTTTTCTCTATACCCTAAAAAGCTTTCATATGACACTCAGACAGTGGGCTATGACTCGCCTTTTCACGGCGACTTTAATATCTGACAACATCTTTTTAATTTCGGGCACTGTGAGACTTTGTGAACTTGAGATTGCGAGTTTCTCCAACACTTTATGTCACTCAATCAACTTCCTTTTGTTGTTTATACCACTGTTTAAACCAACAAATAGTACGTTTTTCCTTGAATCCACTTTGTATTCGCTGAAATTCTTCTATTTCCGCCCGTGCTTTTGCCATTGCCTTTTCACAGACCACCAAGCTTAAGGGCTATTTATATTGATTTGCATATTCAAAGAGGCGTAATTCTGGGAGGAGTTTGGGGAGTGGCAGCAGGCGCGTGCATGTGAGTTACTTTTCACGCTGACTGGGATTTATGGAGTGGAAGAACGTAGAAGTTGGCGAACGCACAGATTTAGGCATCTGGATTTTTTTGTGCATAAGCACATTTCGGCTTTTGTCTGTATGCCATGTTATAGTGTGAATTCTATGCACAGCGTTATGCACCAGGAGCTCAGTGTTGCCCTGGTCCAGATCTGGGAGGAGATCCCCCAGGACACCATCCGTCGTCTCATTAGGAGCATGCTTCAACATTGTCAGGTATGCATACAAGCACATGGGGGCCATACAAACTACTGACTACGATTTGGAGTTGCTGCAATAAAATTTTGGCAAAATGGATTAGCCTGTCGCATCATTTTTTTCACTTTGATTTTTGGGGTGTCTTTGAATTCAGCCCTCTGTAGATTGATAATTTTTATTTTCATCAAACAATGTGGCATCCTTTCATTCCTAACATATTACCCAGTCCAAATCGGTATAGATATCCAGCATTATTTTTTTTTCCTCATTAAGATCTAATGTGTTTTCAAAGTGTTAATTTTTTTTGTAGTATATATAGATATTCACATCAAAATAAAATTTTACTGAATAAAAAATCCAGTTCTTTCTTTCTGTGACAGAAACAGTTAAAAACTGGGCCCTATGTGTGGGTGTCCCCAGCACACAGCTGAATCTTTGTTTTATGGTTTCCGTGCCAACATGTGCATTCCCTCAGGTGGGCTGATGATATTTGATTAAGAATTTGCCCTGCCAGGTGCTCTGCTCAACCTCTGTCTCTTTCGTACAGTAAAACGACAGCCTCTTCAAGTTAAAATATTATGTGGCATTTGCATAATAACTGCAAAAGCCCTCAACAGACAATCCTGATTAAAATTCCACAAGCTTTTCCTTCATTGTAAAAATGACCCCTTCCTCATTCCACAGGTGGGGCGAAGAATGGCCCAACTCCTCATCCGTTAAACCAAGCTGTCTGTCACTAGCTCCAGTTTTCATAAGGGTAAGAATGCCAGCCAACGACAGAGAGAAACTCTCTCTTTGTCTGCACTATCGAGAGAACGAATGCCAGATAGACAATGCTGACAGACCTGTCCATAATGTACACTGGAAGGTAAAGATTTGATAGCTGATAAAGAATAGCCACAATTATGGTCTGCTGGTGGTAGAAAATGAAGCTGTATTTTCACATTTATATTATAATCCTTTGAGTTTAATCACCCACACCGTATTATTTTCTTTAATTTCTGCAAGAGCCTGGGAATTTAAATGAGAAGGTGTAGTGTGTCACTCAACTGAAAGCAAAGTCTTTAGCTAAAAATATATATTCTGTTACTGACACTCTCATTATGCTTTTGCCGTCAGTAACAGATGACAGGTACATAATTTGCCTTTACAGTCTTCCTTACCATAAGTAAAATTGGGGGCCCTGTGAATGTCTATGTTGCACAAGCATACTATCATTCCAGCATGCACTGCTGCACAGCAGTGACTGGCATTGACTGAATTTTGATTCTTTGATTGCAATCTGTGAAAGGAAGCAAGTCTGCATGTCAAGATATTTAGAAGTAATTTATCACCATGCTCCCAAAGAGACTTCTTGTAATTATAAAATAGAGGCTAGTCTATTGCCACAGGCAGAAAGCACATGTACCTAATAGGAGTAGGAAACACCTTTCCAGTTGTATCAGTACAACAGCAGTGTCAGGCAAATGAGTGATTCTAAAGGCTATCAGTCCTGCATCAGATTTATTGTACTTAATGGACAGCCTGCATCAATATATCAGATCAAATGCCATATGTGCAGAGGCTGTGCTATTTTATATGAACCATGGCTGGTCTGAAGGTGGTCAGCAGCATCCAACTGATCTAAGGTGGGTTAAACCACTATTGCTCTGCTATAGGATCATTAACCAACTCTCTATTGATCATAAAAATCTGCCACTGTCACTCCCTCAAAGCATTCATTAAGGGGAATACCATCCATATGACTCAAATTTCTGGAACTTCATGCAGTAGCCTAGCTGGTCAAAGAAGCTGTTACATAAAGACACAGTCTTATTTTTGTGTACATTATAAGCAAAACTGTCTGTGTCTTTTTTGTGCGTGTGGATCTGTAAGAAAGAGAGAGAATATGTGGTGTCCCAAAAAAGAATATGCCTTGTCTTGTATGCGCATTGGTGGATCATCCTCAACACTCCTCTAAGGTATATGGTACAATCCCATGTTTTCTCCTATTCTCAAAGAGATGCCCAGTGAGGACACCTGACTCTGCCAATTCCAGTCTCCCATCTATAAATTACAAGGCTGACGGAATTACCCATTACTCTGTGAGCAGAGCATACTATAGGGCAAAGCTCCTGCATACCTGACACTCCAGAAGGAGTTCTGACCTTGAAGCCCATATTTGGCTTTCCCCATTTTTGGGTTTCTTTTCACTGCCTTTTGCACCTTAGAGCACTTGTACTTCTTGTTTAATTTTTGTTTGAAGTAAACAGGGATGACCGGGTTGAAACCCCAAAATTTATTGAGTGGACTTAGAGTATGTTTCCTCACTCAACCACAGCCTTTAAATGAAGACATTACACTGTGTGGAAGACAGAGTCTTTGAAGAGGCTTGTCAATGTTTATTAGATGTCATCTACAGACATTTGTATTCGAATTAAGACTGGGGAAACACTTAGAGAGGGTGTTTAAATGAAAATGGCTCCTTCTCGATATCGAAAGTAAATGAAATGCCATATCCTTGAGTCACAGATTACAGTTTGTTTCTAAGCTTTGAAAAATAGAATTGTGATCAATTTTAAACAGTGTACACCATGAATCAAGAAACGCTACTAACTGCCTTACAAGATTCCCCTTTTTTAACTGAGTGTGTGGTACTTCCCTAAATTGCTAAAACTATTAAAGGGATATGAATAAGATTCTCATGATATCACATCTTTTCTTATTCTTTTTTTGCTGGGGAGCATTTGATCGATATGCCCAGATAATTAGCCTACTGTTTATAATCTATACTGGTTTACACCTTTATATTTTTATTCATCTCTACATTTAAACAGCCTATTGTAATTTGGAGATTATAATTTATGATATATTTATACAGTATATATGGTGTTGGGGTTTGTAACATGTTTGTTGCAGTGGTTGAGGTGAAGTTTTATCTTTATAAATGTGGCATATAACAGCATAGCAGACATTTACTATTTTTAATTTAATAGGTATTCAGCTATAATTAATGTATTTGTTTATGTCTTAGTTATCTGTAATTGGTTATTAATTCAATTTATTGATGTATATAATATGCAGCCAATTTCCATTTCCACATTGCTATCTTTATTCAGTTCCATATTTGGGTGTCTCCTGCACTTCTGGAGTTTCTATATTTGTAATTACTCTTCAGTTTTTTATCCATCCATCCATTATCCAACCCGCTATATCCTAACACAGGGTCACGGGGGTCTGGTGGAGCCAATTCTAGCCAACACAGGGTGCAAGGCAGGAACAAACCCTGGGCAGGGCGCCAGCCCACCGCAGGGTACACACCCCCACACACCAAGCACACATTAGGGACAATTTAGGATCGTCAATACACCTAACCTGCATGTCTTTGGACTGTGGGAGGAAACCCATGCAGACATGGGGAGAACATGCAAACTCCATGCACGGAGGACCCAGGAAGCGAACCCAGGTCTCCTAACTGCGCAGCAGCAGCGCTACCCACTGTGCCATCGTGCCGCGCAGTTATTTATCTAGTTTGTTATTTTATTTTATACAACTCATCTGTTTTCAGAACATGTAATTCAATATTATATTCATTATTTCTGTAGTAATCCTTTTCCAGTCTGGAGTAGAACAAGAGATAATACTTCACAAAAAAATATATCTAATATTTAATATCTAAGAGTTCCATAGGTATGTACAGTATTTTTCTGACAAATTAAAATACATTTTGCAAGGAGATTACAATGTTCAGCAACAGAAGAGAGCTGCAAGAGAGGTGTGTGCTTCATATTGCCATTTATTATCTAGTTCGCGATTGCTTACCTAGCTCTCACAGGTGCTCATTATATTTTCCTTTTGACATATTACTATGAAGGGCATGACTTGAAACTGCTGCAGCAAGTACAAGTGCAGTCAATTCCCTTCCCTACACTAGTCCTGCCAGAGTATAATACAATTAAAGTTTCAGAAGAGCACCATCAAAAAAGTAATATCTGAAAAAATATAATTTTTTGCCTAACCTAAAGTCTCTACTTTTTCATTTGAAAAAGGACACCCCCAAGGACACCACCCCAGTGCTTCTAACTAACTGCCAATAGCTTGCAGTTAAGGTAATCTCCTCTGGACAATCATCTACTTGATCCACCTACAAAATTGGATGTTTGCCTTTGAGTATCACACACTTGACATGTACTATTCCTGAAGTTTTAGCAAGCACTTTGGCATCTCACTCTTCCCCATATTTCAAGAACTAAGAAAGCATTCTGTGACCATAAACAGCAAAATGAATAATCTCTGTGTGCAAAAAAACAAATGGATGGAGGGTCTTGCAACATATTTCAGTCTGTAACACAAAATTGTTATTATCATGATTATTATGGATGGAATATGCTGTCATATGAATTCACCACAGGCCAGGTCAGGTTGGGGAGCATACACTGGTACAGCGCATTGCCGCACCCTCCAAATGACGAAAAAACCTTGGGGTCCCACCCTGCGGATATGACCATCTATCTGCCACAGCCAGGTGTTACGTGGGTGACCCTTTGGCCTGGTCCAACTGCACAGGTCCTTAACAATGATGCTCCTGCGAGCCTGATTACCCTCAAGTTTTCACAGCACATGGCTGAAGTACTGTAACTGATGCTCCCTCACAATGGAGGAAATGTACCTCATTTGGGACTCCATGAGCAAGAGCTCATTTGGACACAAAGTCAAACCAATGGTATCCAGGGATTCTCCAAAGAGCCACAGTACCAAAGCAGTTCAGTCTTCATCTCAGATCACTGGATAGTATCCAAACCTCACTAGTCAAGTCACCACCGAAAGAAAAAAAGAAGCTAAAACCTACAGACGATACACCCAAAGTGATGGCCTTATCTCACAGGAAGCTTTTATTGACTTTCATAGCAGAAAAATACAGTTTTCAGGTTCTGACTTCAAGATTTTGAGCTAGAATATCACGAATGTAATGGATTCTGTGTCCTGTCAGAGGAAGAGAAAGCTGGTTTAAGAAGCACGTAGTGATTCACACACAGAGCACATAGAAGATCAAAAACAAAACAAAGCATTTAACATGCTACATTAATTACGATGGGATTTGAGAAACTAGTAAATTAAACGATTTTAAGATGAAGTTTATGATGTTCTACTTTAATGACAAAATAAACTACGTAATTAAAGTGGAAATTTAGAGATTAAAGTTGACATTTTCTGCTTTTTTCCCCCCACTGTGTGCCTATTTTTTTCTTTGTACCCTAATAAGCTTTCATATGACACTCAGATGGTGGGCTACAACTCACCTTTTCATGGTGACTTTGATATGTAACAACTTCTTTTTTTATTTCGGGCACTGTGCGACTTTGTGAACTTGAGCTTTCGAGTTTCTCCGACACTCTATGTCATTCAATAAACTTCCTTTTGTTGTTTATACCACAAAGTACAAAAGTACGTTTTTCCTTGTATCCACTTGGTATTCGCTGAAATTCTTCTATTTCCCCCCGTGCTTTAGCTATTGCCTTTTCACAGAACGCTGAGCTTAAGGGCTATTTATATTGATTTGCATATTCAAAGAGGTGTAATTCTGGGAGGAGACGGGGCAGGACAGCAGACGTGTGCACATGCGTTACTTTTCACGCTGACCAGGATTTTATGTAGCGGAAGAACATGGAAGTTGGTGTTCGCACAGATTTATGCATCTGGATTTTTTTTTGTGTGTACGCACATTTCCGCTTTTGTCCCACATTTCAGAGACAAGTCTGTTAGGCTTTGACTATTTATGATGGGGATGATGCCACTTGCTCTACTTCCCTGTCTCTTCTATTAACACTATTAATTCCTGAAGCCATTTCCATCCTCTCATGATGCATTAGATTATGTTGCATTATATTTGGGCTGCATATCACTGAAGGCTTGCTCTTGTTTATAGTACTGTGCTATTATCTTTAATTCACTATAAGTTTTTGTCTTCAACTATTTTTCCTCAAGCCCTTACTTTGTAGTGACAAGTAACCTAATCCCTACGGCCATATTTTGCAACAACATTGTATCAATCCTTTTCCGAACCAGGAATGTTATTTTCACTGACTTTAACATGGCATTTTCTACATTGGACAGTTTTTATCAATTACAATTCTGCAAATCAATGCTCATTGCAAATTAAATTTGTGAATCCAGTTGGATAATGGATGGATGGACAGTAGAAAAACTTCTAAAAATGTCTTAAATAAAGCCTTGAGATGAGATGCAAAAATAAGAACATTCTGTTTTCTAAATATTTTAAAAAAGTGTTCTTTCTCTTTAAATTCATAAAATGATAGTGTCAAGTTTTCTTACTTACTGAATTTTAGATTCTAAAGCCTGGAGCAAACTGCTCCTCTGTGCATAATGTGTATCAGATGTGTCTTTGTTTGTGTTCAGCTGACAGGCCATGAATTGTTCTGTATTTTGATTGCAGCACCAAGTCTCTGGCACGAAGGGAACATACCAGAGCCAATCAGTTTCAGACTTTGCGTATTGGGGATGGTGGCCTTTAGGTATTCAGCATCGTTTTGCTGTGATCTCATACGCAGTGTTGCAAGATGTACTCCAAGTCTCCTTCGGATGGTTTCAAGATGAGCCATCCTTTGGTTACTACTCGCCTTCTTTTCAGATTAAAAATAGATAGTATGTAAGGCACTTTTAAAAACAGATAGACGTACACACACACACACACATATTTGTGTTCCTGAAGTACAAAGAGTATATCAGGACCATCTGTGCTGCACTTACAAGTGTAAAGTGTAAATGCTAGAATAATTTAGTTTTAGTTAGGCATTTATTTTCAACACAAAACTTTGATTGTTTCATTATTACAAGAATACCGTAAAGTGTAAATTAAAAGTTAATAACAATAACTATTTTGACTCAATAAGAAAAAGGCAGCTTTTTCTTTCTCTCCACTACTTTTCTACTCAGTCCAAAAGACCTAAATTAGCAATGAACTGACATGACAAAACTGGGATTAACTGTACCAAAGTACCACTAACAATTAAAGAACTTGGTGAGAGTTAATTCCACAATCTAGTAAAATGACATTTGATATGCATATACTTCTCCTTTCATTGGCGAACACTTAAGTAATTTCTCAGGAATAATAGTTTATGGCAAGATTTGTACTTTCTTGTTCTTGGTAGATTACCAAAACCCATCTCCCCATTAGAACTGGGCCCCACACTAAACTGTAGCAGTAGTGTTCCAGTACCAGGTATTAGTTATTATTAGTACATAACACTACTCATGATCTTAAGAAAGGCAGAATTCTTGATTTAAGAGATTATGCAAATAATTCAACTGCACTTACACCAAGAGTGAGGGAGACCTTGCATGGTTACACTGGGATTGGAGCATGTTGCAGCTTCTGGCTCTCTCTTTCTTGGATCACTTTTGAATGTTCACAATATGTTACAGCATAACAGGATATCCTGCAACCACAAAATCATTTACATAAAACGACTGTACTCCTTTTCTATAAAATAAGTACTGTACTGTATCTTTGTATATTTAGTAGTTTTTACATGACTTGCAAATGTTGCCTTTTTACAAATCATTGTCTAAAATAAGCATTAATAAATTGCCGGTAGAGTTGTAGTATGTTAAACATCTGTTTTGTTCATGTTTGTAAATACAGTACATAGTGATTATGACAATGTCACACTAGTAAGGCTGGCAAACTTGTTCCAAGGGCAAAATAAAACATCCTATGTTGTTAAAATAGCTAAGTTAAAATATGAAAATACTGTAAGCTTTTAAAGATTTTGAAGCAATTACAACAGCAGAGTCTTTTCTTTATTATAAAAAAAACTTTGGAGGCCAAATTACACACAGTTTGTGCTTAAACAGCTGAATGCTATGATTTCACATCATGCAGCGCATGAGTCATATACCGATGAACCCTCAGCATCACAACAGCAAAACGGCAAAATAAGAATACGCCAAAACAAAATGAAAACAAACAAATATTATAAATATCTTTTAAAATCAGGACAGTTTGCATTTCATAATGGTTATACTACAGTCGTGGCCAAAAGTTTGGAGAATAACACAAATACTGATTTTCATAAAGTTTACTGTTTCATTGTTTTTAGATCTTTTTGTCAGATGTTTCTATGGTATACTGAAGTACAATTACAAGCATTTCATAAAGTTTCAAAGGCTTTTGACAATTACATTAAATTTATGCAAAGAGTTAATATTTGTAGTGTTGGCCCTTCTTTTTCAAGACATCTGCAATTCGCCCTGGCATGCTGTCAATCAACTTCTGGGCCAAATCCTGACTGATGGTAGCCCATTCTTGCATAATCAATGCCTGGAGTTTGTCAGGGATTTGTGGGTTTTTGTTTGTCCACCCGCCTCTTGAGGATTGACCACATGTTGTCAATGGGATTAAGGTCTGGGGAGTTTCCTGGCCATGGACCCATAATGTTTTGATCCCCTGGCCACTTAGTTATCATTTTTGCCTTATGGCATGGTGCTCCCTCATGTTGGAAAAGGCATTGTACTTCACCAAACTGTTCTTGAATGGTTGGCAGAAGTTGCTCTCGGAGGATGTTTTGGTACCATTCTTTATTCGTGTCTGTGTTCTTAGGCAAAATTGTGAGAGAGCCCACTCCCTTGGCTGAGAAGCAACCCCACACATGATGGTCTCAGGATACTTTACTGTTGGCATGACACAGGAATGATGGTAGCACTCATCTTTTCTTCTCTGGACAATCTTTTTTCTGGATACCCAAAGCAATCGGAAAAAGGGGACTGATCAGAGAAAATGACTTCACCCTAGTCCTCGGCAGTCCAATTTCTGTACTGAACAGAATATCAGTCTGTCCCTGATATTTTTCTTGGAGAGAAGTAACTTCTTTGCTGCCCTTCTTGAGACCAGACCATTCCCCAAAAGTCTTTGCCTCACTGTCCTTACAGATGCACGCACACCTGCCTGCTGCCATTCCTGACCAAGCTCTGCACTGGTGGTGCCCCGATCCTGCAGCTGAATCAACTTTAGGAGACTGGCCTGGTGCTTGCTGGACTTTCTTGGGCACCCTGAAGCCTTCTTCAAAACAGCAGTGGAAATGGGGTTTTTGGGATTAAGTTCATTTTCATGGCAATGAGGGACTTTGCAATTAATTGCAATTCATCTGATCATTCTTCATAACATTCTGGAGTATATGCAAATTGCCATCATAAAATATGAGGCAGCAAACTTTGTGAAAATTAATATTTGTGTCATTCGCAAAACATTTGGTCATTACTGTACTTCAAAAGAACTTCCTATAACAGATTTAAAATACACTGTGCTTCAACTGGAATCATCATGCTGGTAAAAATCTTATCCTAAAACACACCAGATATAATTATACTAACCTTTTGTACAATGCTGAACCATAATGTACAACTCAGCTCCTAAGCTCTATATTTATAATTTTCAAGACTCCAGAATACAAGTTCTTGTTTCCAACCCTGTATGAATCTGTTAGATATCAGGGATTTGAAATGCAAAAGCCACATTTCACAATGCTTTGTAAGCATTTATTTACTTTTGTTGCTCTTGTTTCTTTATACCTCTGTCCACTGGTCTGTGAGGTTTAGTAAGTCACAATATGAAGAGAAATCTTTTTTGTTTCCATTTTATTGAATTTATGAAAAGCAAAAAGAGAAATCTTCTTTGCTTTAGGAAATGCTTTGTGATGACAAATGCTTGTCTAGCAGCACACACGTCAGAGCAGGTATATCTGTCTCTTAAGTTGACCAGATTTTGTTTTTCAAACAGAAGGAGCAGGAGCAGAGATATAATAAAACTTCATACATGCCTTCATATAAACTGGATCTTTACTATTGTTTCCAATAAAAATAATTCATTCATTTTAAACAACTTCATTTATATTCAATTACTTATTAAGCTTTTCAAGGACTTGTAGGCTTGCTATTTCTCTTCAATAACAACAAAAAATGAAAAAACACAAAAACATGCTATTTTAAAATTAATGATTTCTTTTTTAACTTTCGGAAATATAATGAAGCCATGTCACCAAGTTGTCTGTCACTTTTGCTGATAACCAATTTTCTTAAAACCAGTTTTGTGCTCTTCAAAGTCAACGTGAACTTCAAGTCGCAGATGTCAGCCCTCCTGATTGCACATTTAGCTTCCTACTTGTTATAGCCTAGTAGAAAGGTAGGAGTATTACTATTATTATTTAACTTGTCTGAAGATGTGCATTTTTGTTTTTTGGGCACCTTTTGTACTAATCAGTTGGTTTTAAATAGCAGTCCTGAGTCAAACTGTCATGTGTCCTGTAAACAAACCCTGTGCTGCATGCGAGTCACACTGACCACAAAGCATATATTGTACTTGTCACACATGGACCAGACAAAATGTGGAGGTCTCCTGTTTGTTTACACACTAAGTAATGATCAAGAAAAAAAACCCGGACAATTTCAGATATTATAAATGTATATATCCGTCATACTTTTTAAAATCCCAAAAAAGATGACATAGTTTGCAAAAAGAAGACATTTGATCACCCTTTATTAATTAGTCTTTTTATTAAGAAAAGCAGGAATGTAGTTGAAAGTGGAATGGTACCTTAGGCAGGCATGGGAGAAGAGGATGAGATTTTATTGGAACCAACTGGGACAAGGAAAAAACTATGGTGTATGATGGGACTGTTTAGGAGTGGGACTGAAAAATCAATACCGTGCCGACCTCTAAAGCAGACCAGACCACAGGTACATCTACTGTACATCAGAAGAAATGCAGTGGAGTGGTTTAGCAGCTTTACAACACTTGGAGTCAACATCAGTCATCCTATAGTGCGCACAACACATGATGGTTGTTGTTAAGAAGGCTCGCCCATGTCTTTACTGACTCAGATGTCTAAAAGAAAACACAAATTTTTAAGTGCTAACTAATTCCTATGGATAAACAAAAGAGCCCATAGTCTCTGAAAGCATTACATCCTTCTATGACAACAAAACACTGCAGAGGGTTGTGAAGCTGCAACAGAATATTGCCAGCACCAAGGTGCCTTCTGTTCAGGACATCTACTAACTTTTCCACTGATTTTCACTTGTAAATTCAGACAAAGTTTATTATCCATAGGTCACAAGGCTACTCAATCGCAATTTATATTAACAAATACAGGATTGTTTTCTTGGAATTATACAGTATACACCAATACCCACAACATTAAACGCACCAGCTCTGACCCAGCATGGACTCTGCAAGACCTCTGAAGGTATCCGGTGGTTAAGTTGCAAGGTGGGATCCTCCATGGATCAAGCTTGTTTCTCCAACACATCCCACACACAAGTGACTGGATTGAGATCTAGGAAATCTGAAGACAAATTCAACACCTTGAGCACATTGTCATGTTCCTCAAACCATTCCTGAACGATTTTTGCACCGTGGCAGAGTGCATTACCCTGGTGAAAGAGGCCAATGCCATCAGGAAATACTGTTGCCATGAAGGGGTGTAAGTGGTCTGCAAAACTTTTAGGGATATGGTACCTGTCAAAGTAACATCCACATAAATGCCAGGACCCAAGATTTTCCAGCAGAAGATTGCCTAGAGCATCACATTGCCTTCGCCAGCTTACATTCTTCCCACAGTACATCCTGCTGTCATCTCTTCCCCAGGTAAATGAAGCAAATGTGCCAGAATGGCCACAAGATCTAAAAGAAAATTTGATTTGTCAGAACAGGCCATCATCTATAGTCCAGTTCTGAGGCTCACACGCTCATTGTAGGTGCTTTTGACAGTGGAAAGAGGTCAGCATAGGCACTATGACTGATCTATAGCTACACAGTAAGCTGTGGTGCACTGTGGGCTCTGACAACTCTCAGGCCAGCATTAAGAAGAAAGTAGTTCTTCTGTGGGATTGTGCTGGATGGGCTAGTCTTCGCTCCACACATGCATCAGAGTGCCTTTGAGGCCCATGACCCCGTCAGCAATTCACTGGTTGTCCATCCTTAGACCACTTTTGTCAGGTATAAAATGACTGCATACTGGGAACACCCCAAAAGACCTGCCATTTTGAAGATGCTCTGACCCAGTCGTCTAGCCATTACAATATAGCCCTTGTCAAAGTCGTTCAGATCCTTAAGCTTTCCCATTTTTCCTGCATCCAACAGATCACCTTAAAGAACGGACTACTCTCTTGCTGCCTAATATATCCCACTACTTGACAGGTACCATCATTTCAAGATAATCAATGTTACTCACTTCACCAGTCAGTTGTCTGAATGTTATGGCTGATAGTTGTACAGTACATTTAATGTACGTTGTATTCATTGTCTCTCTTTTTTTTTGGTCTGTTGTTGAGATAGCATAATTGTTACTAACACGAGAGACCAATGCAAGTAAGAATTGCATTACACTATGTACACACAACGGTAAACTTCAAAATATGTTTAAGTGCATTGCAGTCATGCACCAGCCATCTGTACTATCTGGATTAATTTAAACAGAAAGCACAAAGAGATCTTGCCTGTAAATATAATTCTAAGAGTATTCGCCTTCAAAATCATTCATGAAGTAATAATGAGAATGACAGACTACTGCCTCCAATCATTGACTGACAAATGCAGAACATAACATACTTCACGCTGTTCCATAAATTTTGCTGCCGTCGACTAGATCTTGGAACTTGTAATTTACGACATCTGACTCAAAAAACAGAAAGAAAATGTGCCAAGAACTTGAAATTCCTACTTGCAAAGTATGGACAAGTCTCTCAATTCCAACTTTATCCACTTCAGATTATGACGTCAATCCAAAATTAAGGAAGTACAGTGGAACTTTATAAGTTTAAATTATGTATTAGAAAAATTGAGGTAATTCATTTAAAGCAAATACATAAAACTGAATACTGAAAAGGTAAACGTTAGCATTAGCAGAACGAACAGTAACGGATGTTAGCTTGCTACATCCTGCTATCCGTAAATTGCACTTAATGCTCGTCAGTTTCTTCTTCACGCTGGACAATGGACCAATGCAGTTTCCTTCCACAGTCCAAAAGGTAGAGAGATAGATAGACAGAAAGGTACTTTATTCATCCCCTCAGGTAAATTAAGGTGTCTAATGCATCAACGTGACACAGAAGTAAAAATAGAAGAAGAAGAAGAAGATCATTTGTTACAGTGTGGGAGGACAGAGTAGTGACCAGGTCATAAATTACTTCTGTTTACAAAGGAGTTATAAAATCTCACAGCAGTAGGAACAAACGTGTTCTGGTCTACAGTGCAGTGAGAGAATACAACTGCTACGCTTACTTCTCTGACCTGTCAAAATGTTGTGGAGAGGTTGACTGCGATTGTCAAGGATGGCCTGTACCTTCTTCCATATACACCTTTCCTTCACAATTTCCTGCGAGTCCACAGTAATACCCATCACTGAGCTGGCCTTCTTCCCCAGCTTGTCAAGCTTCTACATGTTCTTATCCGTCATACTGCCTTCCCAACACAGGGCAGCAAAGAAGAGGTCACTAGCAACAACTGTCTGGTAGAACAAAGACAACATTTCACTACATATGCTAAATGATTGGAGTCTTCTCAGGAAAAAGAGTGTGCTCTGCTCCTTGCTCTAGAGGACATCAGTGTTCAGAGACCAGTCCAGTCTGTCATCAAGGTGGACACCAAGATATTTATAAGTCCGCACCACCTCAATGCCCTTCACTCAGATGTTAAAAGGCTGAAAGGGGGGGGCTTAGACCTGCAAAGATCTACAATCATCTCCTTGGTCTTTGTTGTGTTCAAAACCAGTTATTTCTCCAGTCACTGAAAGCTCCAATCAGATCCCTCTATTCCCCTTCCTGCCCATTCCTTATACATTCCACAATAGCTATAACATCAGAGTACTTCTGAATGTGGCAAAAATCCTACTTGTATTTAAAGTCTTCTGTGTATAATGTGAACAGGAATGCAGCCAAAACAGTCCCTCATGGGGCCCAACATTGCTTAATAACGTCCCGGAGACACAGTTCCCCAATTTGACAAACTGTGGTCATCCATTCAGGTAGTTATGAATCCAGGAGGTGAAGGTGGAGTCCACACTCATCCTCTTCAGTTTATCGTTGGGAAAGAGGGTTGGATGGTGTTGAATGCACTTGATAAGTCAAAGAACATAATCTTCACATAACCACCCGATTCATCCAAAAAGAAATGGGTCTGGCATAGCTTGTGGGAGACTGCATCCTCAAAACCACCGTACTCCTGGTATGTAAACTGTAGGGGATCCAGGGCATGCTGGACTTGTGGTCTGAGGTAATGCAGAAGCAGCCATTCCAGTGTCTTCATGATTTGTGATGTTAGGTCTGTAGTCTGTAGTCATTTAATCAGTTGGTTACCCAACTTTAGGAACCAGCACATGACATTTACCACAGAGCAGGGACCCTCCCACCTTGAAGACTCATGTTGCACAATATCTGTAGATGCTCAGCATGTTGATCTGTACACTCCTTAAGCAGTCTGAGACACCCACCATTCAGACCAGCTGCTTTTCCAGGGCTTAGTCTCCTCAGCTCTCACCTCATTTGCTGTGAAGAGTAGGGGAGTGGGACCTGGTGTAGCAGATGGTGCAGCACCAATGTCTGGGGTGTAGCAACATTAAGTAGCAAAATCTGCCTCTGCAATGGTGGCAGAGGGAACAGATGACCCATTCTGTGACACTTAGCCAGTGCTGGACACCATGTCACAGCCATTAAAAAACAGGTTAAACTCATTGGCTTTGTCCTCACCCACTACTGTTACCTGGCTCCTCTTTTTTATGGCCAGTAATAGTCTTCATTCCCCTCCACACTCTGAGGTTTTTGTGTTGAAACCTCATCTTCAACATTTCTTTATAATCCATTTTTTCCTACTTTAAAGACCTGCAGGTGTTGAACTGGCAATATTAAATTGTCTGTACTGTGAGCGTGTGCTCGCTTGTGGTAAACTGCCTACCAGGCATTTACAACTTAAACGAAAAAGGTCTTATGAATAGGGTAAAGTTGTCTTTCACGGAGCAAAAAAGAAAAAGTACTTGGCCGTTTTAATTGCTGAAGTACGGGAGTGCATTTCACAAAAATTTTTTTTTTTTTTTAAACTTTGTTTACGCAGGGATAGGGTTGCCAGACGTCCCTTATATACAGGACATGTACCATATTTGACCACTTGGTCCCCTGTCCCATACTGACCTTTCAGGGACACCCAAATGTTCCGTATTTAGTTCATTTTCAAATTTTGCAATAAAAATACATTTTTACCACCTTCTTACGCTACTTAGTTGTAACTTTATAATTATAATATCTTTTCTTAGATTCTCTTGATGAAAATAAATCCAAATGTAATGAGGAAACTAGTGTTTACTGCCTGTTTGCAACTTGTTCAGTTGATATGGTTGGCCGAGGACAGCGACACTATTACCGTTTTGCTCTTCAGCCATGCTGCTGTGCAGTTCTGTATCAGCATTGCAACATACAGGGGTCAACAAAGTGTGTTGTTGCTACTTGCCATGGCCCACTTTTTTTCTAACTGCCTGTATTAAATAATAATAATAATAATAATATTTCTCTGTTGTCTGCATTAAATAAATATTTTCAAATGAATTCACTTTTACATATTTTTTTTAGCTTGTATTAAATAATTTTCAAATGATTTTACTTTTGTTTTCCTCATAACCCATTAAAATCTTTGCTTCATGTTTTTAACTTATGTCTCTACTTTTATATAATATATTGGTCTGGGTGTGTAGGTGGCATGTATAAATGTATATATATAGTAATAGTACTAGGGTGTTATACCGTGTTAGCCATGATGAATGTAGAGAAAAGCCAAGCAAAATGACACCTTTTATTGGCTAACTAAAAAGATTACAATATAGTAGTAATTTATAGTATATATATATATATATATATATATATATATATATATATATATATATATATATATATATAGTAAAATAAAGAGAGATCTTAAGAGTGTCCCGTATTTGTAATTTTCTAATCTGGCAACCCTACGCAGGGGGGTGCTGCCGACAGGTCGGGCCTGTTGGAGGACGCTGTGGGTACCACGTCATAAAGGCGTGCGTCTCTTTAACCCCGCGGTTAGCAAACAGAAAAGTGCGGAGCGTTCAGTTACTGCATGCATTAGTGTGAGAAGGGGATGCCCAAGAAAAAGTAACTTACATTTGTAGTGCCTATCAGCTCTTCGAAGGAGCGCGCCAGGTTGTGCTCAAGCTAGCTTGCGTGCACGCGAGGCTGCTAGCCCTATTTAACACATGTCTTGCAAGAACTGAGTGGAGCACCTGTGCGGAAGGCACCTGGGTCGGTCACGATTGGCGTAAGGGAGCAGCGTGTCGCAGGATTGGCTGAAGATTTGTTCCCCGTGTATAACAGGTACATCATGCCTTTTGGGGTTGTATTTAGACTCTGTGGTGTGGTGGTATAAATCATTCTTTAGTATACCAAAAAATAGCGGCTTGTGCTTTATATATATATAAACAGGCCCCGCCCAGCTCTCTACTCCTGACGCCACACTAGCGCCTTCCCTCGGCCCGCAGCCATGTAATCCATGCCTTGGATTAGCGCAAGTATTTCGCTCCTGCAAGCGAACTATGATTGTTAGTGCAATGAGAGATGTCGCAAAATCAACCGGAATGTTCAAGCAAATTATAGAAAAAAAGATCTAAATCCTTTAAGTTAAAGTGACCATCCGTCCCCGTTTTCCGGGGACAGTCCCCTTTTTCGGACAACTGTCCCCACTCAGAAACATGTTCCCGTCTTGTCCCTGGTTTCAGCTGGTTCACTTTTTTGAATGTATCTCATCACCACGATAATTTTAACTCGGCACGCATGCACGGTGTTTTGACGGAGGTTATGCTTTACCACATCCTGCAACTTTGGCGAGAAATCACGTGATAAACTATCGCTTTGTACTCTGTAGTGTTTAGAGTCCCTACTCGTAATCTGTAGATTCTACGCTCCTCTAGCCCCTCCCCCTTCTTGCAGCCCAATGATCGCTCTTGGATTCGCTCTAATAAATCGGTACCACAAGCGAACTATGATACTTAGTGCGATAAGGAAGACGCAAAATCAACGGAATGTTCAAGCAAATTATAGAAAAAAACAGATGTAAATCTGTTAAGTAGTTCTCTCGTGAAAAGTGGACAGACATACAAACGGGTCTAAAGAAATTTTTAAAACCGTTTCTTAGCGAGCATCTATGGGCCGAGGGTAACCTAAATTTCAAGTCCCAAGTCCTCATGGTTCGGGAGATTTCGTGATGAGTGAGTCATAGATATACTGTATATACATATATATATTTATGTATATGTGTGTGTGTGTATATGTACAATATGTATATACACACACACACACATACACATGCAGGTCAATTCCTGCATTATATCCAGTGTTTTTTAGCAGGTTAGAAAATGGATGAACAAAGATAAAAAGACATGCACGTATGTACCTAACACATGGTGGACAAATCTGTAGTCCTGACACCCAGGACTACCAGTTTTTATTTCCAGACAACCAAAGTAGAGACTCACAAAGCCTGGTGGACTACCTGATGTTTTGGATCTTTGGTCCATGCAATATTTTCCAAATCAAAAACAACTTGATAAAAACAAAAACCCAATTCTTTATATGCGATCTTAATTCAGGTAGCACTTTTTAAGACAGCTCCTTATAGCTCCAGACTGTCCTTACCACCATCTAACACATACACCCAGACTAGTAAGCAATATAGCAAGTAGCAAGCTAATAAAGGATACAAGAGAAACAACAGCATAAACTTTGTAGCAACTGGGGCAATGAGGGCACGAATGCCAAAATTCAATCATATCCTCTCATCATTTATCACATCTTAAATATATGGGAATAATTAAAGCATTTTTTGTTATGGATTTAAAAAAAAAAGAGTAGAGAAGACAAACTATTCCACTACTATTTGAATACCAATCTCTCTATTATAAAAAAAAAATCTTGGGAAGCAGACTAGAGAGACGAGACATGATCTTCTCGGAAGACTATTTGACGTCCCGCAAGAGACACTTTAACGTCATGCGACACAGGGCAGTGAGGCAACATTTAAAACAAGTTCACAGACATCTAACCAAGCAGTTGATGGAATGCTTTTGGCAGACACACTCATGTGCTCCCAGCTCATAAAACAACAAGTGACAAGCAGAAAGTGCTGCTTGCCCAGCAGCAGCAGGAACAAGCCAGCAGATGATCCTACCACTTCTCCTTAATGTGCGTTCAGCTAACCCTCCCCTTCACAATGCGAGTGGCAGAGACACAAAGTGGCAAAAGGACAGCTACTGTACAGGCTTTTAAATGATCGACGTGCAGCGTGACAAGCAGAAAATGCAGCTCGCCAGCAGGAGCAGCAGAAAGACAGAGGCTGATCTGACAGCATCTCCTTAGTGTGTGTTCAGCCGCCCCCCTTCACAATACGAGCAACGTCATACAGTACATCCTGCGAGAAAGAGATTTAACCACGCCCAGGGCCGGAAATAAAGGACAAGTATTGTTTTTACAAAAGTTTTCAAGTAAAAGTGAAAATAATGCATATATAACAATTCCCATGAAAAAGTCAATCTCTTTAAATTGTATATCCAGTAAACCAAACCCAGGGGTGGGCGAGCAAAGTTCTAGTTACAACTGAAACAAATCATGAAAACAAGCAGTATGATGACAAAAACAAATGGAAAATAATGTTTCTAATACTGCAACAACTTTATTTGTTGATTATATATGGAGGATACTCTGCAAAGGAGAGATGACTGCAGGGAGAGGGTAACATTACAAACAAGTCAGAGAATGCTTTATACAGAGAGCATCCAGAAACCACGTGTTAAAAAATGCTCCTTTGTTTTCAGGCCATACAAATTTTAGTGTTGAAAGTGCAGTAACATTTGATTGTTTACTGTACTAATCAGCCTGCAAGATTTAACAAATACCTATGGCCAGCTAAAGGTGTAGGACACTGCTGAGGACATATTACACCTAAGCATAACCCTGAAGGTCAAAGTCATGGTTATTCTGAGAGAAAAAACTAAATGGTGGGGTCTAAATTAGGCCTGAAAAACAAATTTGAGAATGCACTAATAATGTAGTATTTCAGTTCACTTTTGATAAAATATTTTGTGTACATTGGAAAAAGCCAATGTTTCAACATGACATAATCCTTTAAAAGTCATCTATTTACTAAAATATTCTCTTCCAAGATGCAAGTTGTGTTTATATTGTGGTAAAATGTTACAAATAAACATTGCAGTAAAAAGTTTCAGGCAGGCCTCCATCCCTTATATACAGTAATGCAGGGCTACCAGACAGCATACTGGACTATCAGGCTACCATATGGAACCCCAAATATTAAAAGGGTTACTGGACGGAAAATCATTATTGATGCTACAGAAGGGTGAATGGCACATTTCCAGATAAAGGATACACATTACTAAACAAAAAAGCAGGTCATAAGTAGTTTGGAATAAATCCAGGAGTAGCTGATTTGAATCAGACCAACAATCGCCTTAGGCTGCATCAGGATGTTGTGGTTGTCAACGCTGTCAAAGGCAGTACTGAGCATAAGAACAATGAGCAGCCGAGTACACCCCTATGTTAGCATTTCAGAAGAGATCATTGGTGATACAAGGGGAGAGTGATGACAGAACACAAGGTGGAAAAATGCCAATATTGTATATTTAGAAGAAAAGATGGATAGATGGATGGAAACAATGCCATCAAGAATTTTATTCAGAAAAAATAATAGAGATACGATGAAGTTTACATAGGATGGCATGAGAGGATCTGAAAAGAAGACTGACTATTTAAATGAGAGAAAGGAAAGTAAGGCAATAAGGGTTAAAGGGAAGATACCTAACATAAGTGAGTGCTCTTCTCCAACTACAGTACATGGTTTGAATATATACTTTAAAAATGAGGAATAAACGTTTAATGTTGTGATTTACATTGCAAGAATAAAAATGAAAGCAAAGCAGTAAAGGTAACTAAGCTGTTTTATTTAGTGTATTTTATAGTGTGAAGACAATGTAAGCTTTGTTCTTTTGTTCAACACACTAACTTGTACATAGTAATCACTGTCCCATTGTGAGCAGAATGTCAATATACAGTTTCATACACTGCAGCCGTCTGCATAAATACAAGTAGTGAGCCATATTAGCTACTAATGCCTGACTCAAAACATTACAGATTCATCAATTGTCTATACCCACATCATTTGTAGAATGACATGCAAATTGAGTTTTCTAATAAATTATGTGAGCTAAACCAAATTTGTTCATGTTCTGGATAATATTAATGCATCTGAAATTCCTATAGATCCCAGTTCAGAATGCAGGTGTCCAATAGTTGTGTCATTAATAAGAATGTATCTGTAGTTTAAATCCAGTTTGTATGCTACCATCATGTAAACATTAATAAGTATCTGATTATTTGTGGAAATGAGTGTACATTTGCTTTAAAAACAAGAGCACTAGTATATGCTGAAGTACTTCTGTGACTGTGGGAAACTGGCAGCACATCTTTACTGCCATGGATAGTGTTTGCTGCGAGATATTCTAACGCCCACACTGGTTTAAGAAGAAAAAAAGTGTTCCATTATGCTTCGAGAAATTACATCTTCTAAGATATGCCCTCACCAGTTCAGTTCAGTTTATTCTTATAAAGTACACTTTCATTAAAAACACCTAATATGCTATACTCTACTTAAAAACACAGTATAGTTAATATAGAATGCAAGCAGACATATAACAAAACTACAAAGCATAATGTAGAAGTGCCAACAGAAAGCCTTCATGTAATCTTATATAAATGTGTATGTGTGGAAGTGCGTGTCTCTGTTTGTGTCTCCCAGAAGTGTGAGGCTACAGCATGAAGCTCAAAGCAAGCGACTTTGTTGCCAAAGTGAAAGCGCCGAGAAAAGAGAAACTTGCTTAGCCTTTAACACACATGTGAGATGAGCACATTGGCAAAATGAAACCTCAGAGGAGAGAGAAACTTGCTTACCTGCAGATAGACAACGGAGGTGAGAACATTGGCAAAACAAACCGCCGAGGAAAGAGAACCTCGCTTAGCCACTAATGCATAAGCGATGTGATTGATTGATAGAAGTCCCAGAATCCATGGTTTCTAGGAGCCTGGGCTTTTTACAGCACGGGCTTACACAGCTAGTATATACTGTAAAATCTACACATGTACTAATAAAAGTTTTATACGCACAGCTTAGCCAGTTTACAGTCACTGCCTAACCTAATAACACAATGGTGCTGTATAAGAAGGGCCAGAGCAGACTGTATTTACTAAAGAGACTCATGTCTTTGGAAATTTGGGAAAAAACCCACAAAGAGACCTAAAGAGAACATGCAAATCCATGCAGACAATTATTAGGCATGGGATTCAAACCCAGAATGCTGAATCTGTGAAGCAATAGTGCTGACCACTACATCACACATAATAGTAATAATAGTTGTAATCTTTGAATACATTTATATAATACTGTATGTACATAGTGTAGGTTTTTCTTTAACATTATTGTGTATATTAAAAAACAACTGTAGCTAAATATGAGTGTGTGAACATAAAAACCAAAGAAGTTTCAGAAACAAGCAGAGACACATCCATCAAGTTAAATTTGTTTGAACTAAAACTCCTTTGTAAAAGATAAAAGAAAAAAATGTTTTCTTATAATATATGAGATTGTTTTATTTTTAGTTAGAATATATTTATAAATTGCCCTATGGTAAATTTGTAGCCATCCAAGGTGGGTTGGCTCCCACCTTGTGCCTGAGGCTGCCAGGGTAGGCATTGACACCCAGGGACCCTAAGCTGCATAGCTGGGTTAGAAAATGGATAGATGAATAAATGTATTTGTAAGTATGTCACATTGAGCATATCGATAGGAACTGCGCTAGATATAAACACATTATACTGAATTACATTAGCTGTCATTGGAATTGTGCAGTTGAGCTCTTGATGTTGAGATACCATGCAATATTTCTTAAACTCATGATGAGAATCTTGTTCTGTCTCACCAAGTTTGGATTTGTTGAGTCAGTTATTTATTCTTCAATGGAAAGGTGACTGAGGTAATATAGGACTAAACTAGAACTGCAGTTTAATAACAACACAAAAGGGCAGGGATTTGATTTACTGAACTGTGGGGTCAGATGATAAGATAATAAGAAAGTCTTATTGTAGCCAACATGAAAACAAATGCCTGACAACAGTGCAGTAACCCAAAAGAGTAATGCCAGACTACTTTGTTGCTCTTTTCCTCCATTTTGTACCTTCTAAAAATGAAAACACAATTATAGACAAAGATGTAATTGTGTAGACCAGAAACACAATCTAAACTTGCTTCTCCTTGTCAGGGTCACAGTCCTGGAAAAAGCAGAGAGAATGTCTTATCTGTTTCAGGAAAACATTAAACCTGGAAAATATCAATATCAAAGTTGTATTCTTTCACTGCACTGTCATAATTTTTCCCCAAGTTATACAATATTATATATATATATATATATATATATATATATATATATATATATATATATATATATATATATATATATATATATATTTTACCACAGATGTTATGGTTGTTTGTAAATTGAAAAATGTAAAGAATAATACTGTTAGTCAAATCTACAGAAATTTTCTGATGACTTGTTCATCATACGCTGCACTAATAATGGAGATGAGTCAAAGTACAGAAAGGTTGGTGTAAGACCACCTGCAACTCAACATCAGCTAGAAGAAAGAGCTGGTGGTGGACTTGAGGTGTGCCTATGAATTTCTGAGAGCTGTCACCATTCAGGGGGAGGATGTGGACATGGGGGTCCATATAAACAAAAAACTGGACGGGTCTGACAACTCAGTGGCACTATACGAGAAGGGCCAGAGCAGACTGTACAGTACTTGCTAAGGAGATGTGTGCAGCAAGATGCTGGAAATGTTCTCCGTAGTAGCCAGTGTGGTGTTCTGCACTGTGGTTTCCTGGGGAAGGAGCCTGAGCTCAAAAGAAGCACAATGCCTGAACCAACTTATCAGGAAGACCTGCATCATCACAGGGAGAACCCAGGATACACTGGAAGCTGTCGTGGGAAAGAGGATGATGGCAAAATTGGTTGCCAGCGTGAAAAATACCCTCCATCCCCTCTCTTGGAGCACTTTTAGCCAGAGGTGTGCTAAAAAGCACCTTTGGGAGTCTGCCCACTACTGTCAGGCAATTCAGTGCTTCCTCCTGGGGCTCTCATTAATTGTATTTAAAAAATGTTTTTAAATATCTGAACAATATACATTTATTTATTTGTTTGTTTATAATTATTTATTTATTTATTTTTATTTACATACTAGCTGAAATACCCAGTCTTGCCCGGGAGGAATATAAAGTTTTTTTTTTAATTGTTTGAGAAAAACTCACTAATGTGCTTGTCTTGCGGTGTTGTATGTATGTTATCATCCAGTTGATGCTCGGAACCGGCCAACTGTATTTAATTCGAAAAGCAACAGGGACACGGTGGTGCTGAAAAATAAAGAATGCTGGCAGTCACCTGATATATACACGGGATCCTAGAAAGTATTTAAATCATCAGAATTACTCTGGGCATCTCTCTGCTAGAAGGATTCATGTTGCCGAAGTGCTCGCATCGTTTGTGCATTAGCAACTAAACGACTGTCTTTCTTAGGAGGTTTCCTTTTTGCTGGTGTACTGGCCTCGCTTGCGTATCCTCTGAGCTGGAGCCCTCACCCTGACTCTATGTCTCACTTCCGGGCCGGACAGACACACACACACTTCCACACGTAGAACTCTATTTAATTTCAAAAGCAACATGGGCGCGATGGCGCTCAAACATAAAGAATGCTGGCAGTTGCCTGCAGTTCACTCTCTGGTGGTCATTCCGAGTGTCAACTGGATGATAACATGCACACAACACCGCAAGATCATCCCCCACCCTACCCAGAAGGGGGTGGGATAGTGTTGATTTCACCCTACAGTATTTCTAGTCGACCAATGAGGAACATGTTTGCCAAGTTTCATGAAAATCGCTCCAGCTGTTCGGAAGTGATGCTGGAATATACTGTACATACACACATTGACTTTTATATATATAGATTGATTGGTTGGTTGGCTGTATTATTTGTCCTGTGGGTGTGTATCCTTGTTTTTATGTTTCTCCTTCTATATGATAGAAAACTTCACACATTTTAGAACAGGTCAGGTCAGGTTTGGGAGCATGCACTGGTACAGCGCGTTGCCATACCCACCAGACGACAAAATTGCTTGGGATTACGGTTGGCAACCCCCAAAGGCAGACACACAGTCCAGTCCCACCCTCCAGAAATGGCCCTCTATCTGCCACAGCCAGATGTTACGTGGATGTCCCTTTTGGCCTGGTCCAGCATCTCAGGTCCCCAACAATGAGGATCCTTTGCTGGATCACCCTCGAATAATCTCGCCACATGGCCATAAGTACTGTAACTGACGCTCCCTCACAGTGCAGGTAACGGGCTTCAATCGGAACTCCATGAGCAACCGCTCATTCGACACAAAGTCAAACCAGTGGTACCCAAGGATTTTCCGGAGAGACACAATAGCAAAGGTGTCCAGTCTTTATCTCAGGTCACTGGATAGCGTCCATGTCTCGCAATCTTATAGCAAGACAGGAAGCACCAGGACTCTAAAGACTTGAACCTTTGTCCTTTTGCATAAATATCAGGAGCACCCCTTTCCAGCAACTTCATGACCCCCCAATGCTCTTCCAATCCGTCTACTGACTTCATAGGAAGAGTCACCAGAGACACGAATGTCACTGCCAAGGTAAGTAAACCTCTCGACAAGATCGACATTCTCACCGCAGACAGACACACTGCTGATGGCTGTCCCCAAGAGGTCTTTAAAGGCCTGAATCTTGGTTTTTATTCAGGACACTCACAAGCCCAGAAACTCAGACTCCTTGCTCAGTCTCTTGAAAGAGCTCCAATCAGAGCCTCCATTGACTCAGCGAAGATCACAGCATCATCAGCAAAGTCAAGATCTGTGAATCTATTTTTGCCAACAGATGCCCTACAGCTGCTGAACAGAGTAGGAGAAGGAAAATAACTCTGAAGAACCCCAGAATCATCTGGGAAAAACATAGAGGTTCTGCCTCCACTCTGCACAGTACTCACAGTACCAGTGTACAGGACGCCAGCCATAATATCCAGCAACTTTGGGGGGATCCCACAAAGTCTCAAGTATGTCCCACAAGGCAGCTTGATTAACCGAGTCAAACACTTTGTGAAAATCAACAAAGGCTGCAAAGAAACTCTGCTGATATTCGCGTTTGTGCTCATTGAGAGCCCCCAGTACCTGGATGTGGTTAGGACTTCTTAGGTGTAAAACCAGACTGCTCCGGGTGCTGGTAGCTAAGCAAGTCATCAAAGATCCTATTGAGAACGACCCTAGCAAGGACCTTACCTGGCACCGAGAGCAGTGTTATATCCCCCTGTAGTTGCTGTAATCCAGGCGATCACCCTTCCTCTTCCAGTTAGGGATGATAAGTCCAAGTTTTCCAGTCAGTTGGGATGACGCAAGTTTCCCAAATGGAAGCAAGGATTGCTTGCAACGCAAGGAGGACAGCCTTACCACCATCCTGGAGAAGTTCGCCCCGGATACCACAAATCCCTGCAGCATTCCCAACCCTCAGCTGGTTCACCACATGTGCAATTTCGGTAAGATTGAGTTGATCCCAGCTAACTGGAGGATCAGCCTCAAGAACTGTGGACCCACAGATATCCAACGTCCTAGCTTGAGGATCATCTTTAAACAGCTGCTAAAAGTAGCTGGCCCAATGGGTCACAACTGCAGTGTCATCTGCAAGGACTGTTGCATACAGCCGCACTGACTGCAACTCTCTGAGGAACAGATTTGGATGTGTGTAATGCTTCAATTCTTTTGTAAGAAGGACATGGGTTACTAGACCATAGATGGTGTGTCACTTGCTCACACATTCCTCTAACAAACACCTCCTTATCTGCCTTCAGATTCCTTGCAGCCGTCCTTCCCAATTCCTGATACAGACTGGAGTTGCCATCAAGCCATGTGTTGCGACTCCTCTTGATATGCAGAGTGCCCTGCGAGATGAAATACCACCTTCTGGGAACACTGATAACACCAACACAACCCTCAGCAACCTTCAGGGACTTGTCACGAAAGGTGTTCCACATCACATTAGGATTGGCTGTCACACCCAAATCCGTAAGTTCCTCACACAAACTCATCAGAAACACTGGTATCTTGGAGTCTGGCCAGGTCCAGCCTCATTTTCCTAGTATGTGGTAACCTACCGGACGTAAGCTAGATCTTCAAAGTAGCAACAACAAGTCTGTGGTCAGAATTCAAACTTTTGCAGTTTTGTAAGAGCATCCAGCGTCTGCCCATGAGGATGTGATCCATCTCCTTCACCGCACCACCAGTATTGGAGTACCAAGTCCAATGATACGGCTCAGGA
Source organism: Polypterus senegalus (assembly GCF_016835505.1). Taxonomy (NCBI): domain Eukaryota; kingdom Metazoa; phylum Chordata; class Cladistia; order Polypteriformes; family Polypteridae; genus Polypterus; species Polypterus senegalus. Next base: position 113,997,016 of record NC_053157.1, on the reverse strand, counting down.
CCCTGGAACCAGGATCCATTGATTTGCAGCCCCTGACTTTTTGCACAGTCAAGGAAATACGGAGCCACTTTCACCAAGGTCACCAAACCCACAGAGACCGAGACAATCCTCATAGCCAGTCCATGTCAGTGCCAGTGGCTGCATTGAAGTCACCCATGATCAGAGGAGTGTCACCTCATGGGCACCCATCAACCACCAAGCAAAGTTGCGAATAAAATGTCTCCCCTACTGAGACATCACTCACCGTGGTCAGAGCATACACTGTGACAACAGACAAGGCACCCAGGGAGTGCTATAATACAAGTCTTATAATATGCTTATTGAAAGAAGTGACATTGGACACCATCGGAAGAAGTCGATCCAGTACAGTAACAGCTACTCTCTGAGTATGACAGCCATCAGAGCGACCAGACCAATAAAAGGTGTATCCACCTACAGAGATCTGGTCAGTCCCAGGCTTGTGCACCTCAGAGAGTGCCACCACTGAAATGCAGAGTTTATGCAGTTCCTCCGACAGCAGATGAAGATAATCATCATGCTGGAGAGACAAGACAGTCCATGCGCCCTCCTGGGTGGGCCTCCTCAAATTGGGACCCAAGTGCTACCATGCAGGGGGTGACGTCTCAGCACCACACCAGCCCTGATCCATGACAGGCCTGACCCCATTGGCTCTCCGACGGTTTTGACTCATCCGGGGAAGGGGCTCCCGAGGGCTTTCCCCCATCCCATTCATGATGTGAGCAGCCTTCCTATGGGCAGCTGCAGCAGAGCTACTCCAGCGGAGAGCAGAAAAGAGTCCTTTCTGTCGTCTCAGAGCTGCATGAAATTTTTTTTTATGGTGGCTGTAGTGCCAATCCTGCCACCAACCCCCATGATTTCCCTGCAAGTTGGAAGACCGCTTGCAGGGCCGAAAGAAGTTTAATGTCATATCCAGGACATACATTTTAGAACCTCTCATTAAAAATGCATACTGTATATTATTAAAATGATTTAGGAAGTTCATAGAACATACAGTTACATCACCAAGTAATCTAGCTAAATCAACTTTTTTGCCTTTTTTGTCTAGCAGGCAGTAACAGACACAAGGCTGTGGGCAGTTGCAACAAGGTCTGTTCAGCCAAATGGCCGATATTGACATGGTGCAAGAGAAACTCAAAGCTGTTGCTAAGACAGACTTTGATAAATGACACACTGACTTCAGATTTGCTGTGCTGTAACTTGGGTATGTATTTGTCTACATAAACATGTTCTTGTTGTACAGAAGAGTCTAATTGCTGCTGTGTTATAGCTGACTTGTGCTTTACTCAGAAGAAAAATTTGGTTTCTTTCAATGCATAAAATTACGTAATCGAAACAATATTATATAATCATGCATTTAGGGACGAGTGTCCATTCCTGCAGTTATACACATTAGGGCCATGTGAACATGCATGTTTGTAACCAATCAAAACGTTAGTGGATGGCTGGATCCCAAATATATTAAAGTCAACGACCATACACGCAGCTGTTAATCCTTTTTGTAGCTCTGCATCTTGTCATGCTGCGAAAGGATGAACCATCTCTACAAATCAGGCCAATCTGATTTTGTATGCTTTTCACAAATAAAGAGATTGAATATTCATGTGTATCTTCCAAGCAACAGCACTCAAGCTATGAACCTTTTTTTTTTAACCAGATGTTTTGTTTTCTTTCGGTCCAGAACTCCTGAAGTGTGCCTCAGCATGAAATAGAAATTGAAACTTATAGCTCATACAGATGCCTCTTCACTGATATCTGCTTCAGCTGTCAAGGGAGGATTGTCCCTAGCCATTTGCTACTCAGATCGATGTTATGGCTGAGGTACTGAAACACTGTATGTGTGCCGAAGGCTTGTCAAGACTTAGTGCAGTTGTGGGCACCATCATTTATCCAATACCCTTCAATCCAGCTCCCAAGCAGTAACCTTTCCCCACACTGGCTATTCACTGACTGACACATTCTGGATGGAAGATCAAACACATTTTCTCTATGAAAAAGGGCAAGCACTCTTCTTGTCCCAAAGAAACTAGTTTGGGCCAGGTTCATTGCTTGGTCAAAGACCTTTATGAACCTCGACCTACAACCTCATGCTGATGAAAATAGCCACAGAGTATAAAAGCAAGCAAGTAACATTGGAATAATATAATATAATAAGATAATCGTCAGTGTCCTTCAATGCAAGGAGGTGACACGAGTGCTCTGCTCAATAAAACACAATCACTCTTTTACTCTGTTACACTGCATTACTGGAGCTTACAGTGTGATAAAGTACTTAAACAGAGGTTAAGTGAAGCTGTCCAGAAAATTTAGAATATGTTAGCAGAGTGCTGTCAGAAAATCTGCGTGTCTACTGCACCCCAGAGGCATGGACTGTATTCAAAAAAACGTGCACTCAGAGGCGCTGCCCAGATTCATTCCATGCACTTTTAGGTTCATTTGTTACCCCTATTTTAATAAATGTAACAAGACTTAAAATTGGTGAATTGATAGATTCTTGTATATTTTATAATTCTTCAAATTTTATATATGAGTGTCTGGCTATCAAGAGGTCTCCAAGGGTAAGGGCTGTAACAAGGCATTATAGTGCAGGCTGACTTCCCATCATATTTCCCCAAAAGAGAGAAAAATGCCCACTGCCAGCTTCTAATAACATAGTGTATGTGTGTGTGTGCGTGTGTGTGTGTGTGTGTGTGTGTGTGCTTTAGCGGGGGGCTAATTTTTAATACATGGTGCACTGCAAAGGGAAAGAAGAAGAAGCACAAGTCCTAGAGAAGACAGAGTTGTGGTTCGGTGAATGGAATATTCCCTAAGAATGATAGTGGGAAAGAATGATGGAGGTGATGGGCTTGGGTGAGGGGAAAAAGGGCAATGACTGCCCAGGGCCCACTTGGGAGGGGGTTTAGCTTGAAGCCTGAAATTAAAAGTTTGTTTTTGAGAGGAAGAGGTTCACAGAGACTGCTTATGTATAGGAGTTCTGTACTACACACCTGGCCCTCAAACAAAAGTAATAAAGCACTTGATTTGCAGGAGTTTGGAATTCCAACCCCACAAAGGATGGCACATGGAACTTTAATGATGGGGAAACTGGTAGGAAGCCATTTGTAAACCTTCAGCTATTTAATTGGCAAGGCACACAAAAAAGAGTGGAACTGTGTTCTCTCATTAGGGTGGGAGAAGTTACCTTGGAGACTCCATCATGTTAAAGCAGCTGAAGGCTCAGAGATGTAGGGGCAGCACAGGCCACAACAGATAGATCTAACATGGCATCCATGTACCAATCATTTGGCCACCCTAAAAATTACCCAGGTAGAGGTGTTTAAAGCTGCCAAAGTGGAGAGTACTAATGGATTCTGATGTCAAGTGGAGAATTAAGGGTGAAGCCGTGACTTGGAAGGGTACTGCTTGGGAAATGATAACTGGGCGAGCGTGGATGCCAGCCCATATATGTGCTCTCTATTGTCTTTTATGTAATATACCATTTTCCATAATTCTGTCCTTCTTGGTGTTGATCTGTGCATAGAAATTTGACATTAGGGTGCCCCTCATTTATTTATTTAATTATGTGACCATTAGAATATATGAGAATTTATAAACAAACGATAAATGGCAGAGTAAATGGCTTGTTTAGTCAGCTAATAGTTAAACTGAGCTAATATCTTTTCCAGTCAGTTTTTGAAAGTTATCAGAATATTTGGTCTGACTGCTATATATGTGCTGATTGTGTTGTATTTCGCCCCGCTGAGTGTAACAGAAAATTACTAGGAGAGGTTTTTCAAGATGGACACTAATGACATTTTTTATTTCTGTCTTGTTGCTGATAAAGGCTAGAATTGAATGGACTATAATGGAGTGGTTTTGTACCACCATGTGCTGAGCATACTCCTTCAGTGGTCCAAAGAACTGATAATGCACAACATCTTTCTTTTTAATGGAATAGGATTTCTAGAAAGGTTAGTAATCTGTTATTATTAATTGCACAATCAAAGGTGATCAGTCTAGTGCCTTTATCTTACAGGTGGCCACCTTTACATTACAGAACTCAACATGACTTGTAGCTGGAAAGCATTTTAAATTGAACAAATGCACCCTGTTAGATCCTGTTAATTTTACAAACTAGGAATCACATGTGATGACTGATTCCCTCACAAATTTTTATCATGGTTCGAAATCTTGTATGGTGTAGCAAAAATATGTTTCATTTTGGCAGTCGATGAACTTGGAACACACAGAGGTAAGCCACAATCTTGACCCTACTTTGTTTTCTTTTTCCAGCTAGTTGTGGTACGGCAAATATGAAACATCAAACAGACGTCCATGCTGGTTCCAAAGTTTGACGAATCCCTCCTCCCTTTTTACTGTTTCAAAATACTCTTTCTTTCTTTCTTTCTTTGCAGCCACCAATTTTCTTAACTGTTTGAAAAGCACTGAATGTATTGTACTTCTCATTCAACTTTTACCTTTATTTGTTTAGCAGACAAATTACACAAGTTGATCACCACAAGTGAAGAACTATAAAATTAGAATAAAAACAAATTATCAACTTGGTGCCGGATAAACAGAGACAATTAGTGTCAAGATGGGCATCCAGCTGTAATGATGGAATCTTCAGATAATGCTAGGTCCAGGGGTTCTTAACCTGAGGTCCATGATGGGTTTGAGGGGGTCCGTGAGGGTCAGATAAAAATGAACATTTATATTCACTATACAGCCTGGTACTGTTGATTTTTCGCACATTAAATTTCTCACGATTTTTGTTGCGCGTTATGTCTCTCGCCGTTATTTTTCTCACGTATTATTTTTCTCGCAAGTATTTATCTCACCTAAGACTAATGTCTGTTTACATACTAGTGAGAAAAATAATGTGCAAGAAAAATAACAGCGAGAGATATAACGCGGGAGAAAGAAATCACGCGAGGAACATCATGCGAGAAAAATAGCGGTCACCATACAGCCCTCCCCATTGTCCCAATCAACGGCTTCCCATTAAAAGAAATTAATATTTCTGGGGAGTGGGGTTTTTGGCTTTCATCAGATTCTTAAAGGGGTCAGTGACTCATAAAAGGTTAAGAATCACTGTGCTAGGGCATACCCCATAGGCAAAGTGCAGGGCCCTCACCGGATCCCTGTGGCAAATGAGAGAGAGCTACCCGGCCAAGGGTGGGCCTAGTTAAGGAAGTTAGTCAGAAGAAGAAGAAGACTGGACAGGGAGAAAGAAAAGGGTAAGTTAATGGTAAGAGTGGGAACACTGAATGTTGGGACTATTACTGAGAAAGGAATAGAGTTGGCAGATTTGATGGGAAGGATGAAAGTGGGAGTGTTGTGTGTGTAAAAAACTAGATGGAAGAGGAAAAGACAAGAGAACTGAGAGGAGGTTTAAGCTATAATAACAAAAAGATAGTCTTGTCAGTGTGAATAGGAGTGATAGGGAGATGAGTGTCAAGCTGGGCCTTGTTGAGACTGTAGTTAATGTCATTTGTGTATATGCTCTTCAAGTGTGATGTGAGGATGAGAAGGACAGTTTTTGAGCATGAAGACTTTAGGGCAGTGCAAGAGGGAGAAAAGGTGATTGTTGGTGGTGGATCTAAATGGGCATGTGAGAAACAGTAGAGAGATGATAGACAATGCAACATGGAGGGTGGGTAGTAGGGAAGAGAATTGGCAAAGGGGAGAGGAGAGTAGATTTTGTCTTGGCATTTGTTTTTGGTAATAGTTAACACATTTTTGACAAGAATGTAAATCAGCTCGTCACTTACAGTAGTGGAGGAAGGGAAAGTCAAATAGACTTTCTAATGCACAGAAGATCTCATTTGAAAAAGATAAAAAACTTCAAGGTCATAAGTGGGGAAAGTGGGACAGTGCAGCATAAAATGGTAGTGATGTATTGGGAGATCAGAATCAGTAGTCAGTTGAGAGTGTGGAGGAATAGTGGGAGAAGAACAGAAAAGTTTTATTAAGACCAGGGGCCTTATCTATAAATGGTGCGAACACACAAGTCCACTTTAAAAATGTTGTATAAGCCCATTTCCACGCTCACTTTGAAATATATAAAAACTAAACTTGGCGTAAGGCCACAAATACTTTCATGGCAACCTCACACCATTTGTACGCACTTTTCTGTTCAGTATTGCAAATTGTTTCTGTGTGGCGCCCTTTTCTTTCTCAGATTTGCATTCCATGATGCGGGATTTATCAAATACACGGAAATGAATTGCATATTATTTACAAATTTAATTTACTTGATTGTAATAATTCTGTAGCAATATAATGGTGAACAGAATGACCAAACTATTCCAACTAGCATAGCTTGCTTTAGTGTTGTTAGAAGACAGCACAAATTTAGAGATGATAATGACTGGCTTCTAAGTCGATTTTGAATTCCAAGAGTGCTCCTCTTGGAGCTGTGTGCTGAACATGTGCTGGCTTTACAAAGGCAGAGTTTGAGGAATTATACTCCACTTGCTCCTTATCAAGTTCTGTCCACCCTCGGGTTTTTAGTCACAGGAGCTATTCAATGTGAACTTGCTGATGATTGGGTATTTCACAATCATCACTGAGTCACACCATGCCAGCTGTATGGGACTGTATTATCTGCTTGTCATCCAGATATATAAGATTTCCTTACACTATAGCTGGGAAACATCAAAGTGCAATTCGCAGCGACATCTAGTTTTCCAAATGTAATTGGAATGGTCAACAGCACGCACATTGCTACTGAATCACCGAAAAAATGAGCTGGCATTGCATTGTCTATAGCAGGAGAGCCTATAACAACGGCAACTCTGCACACTTGCAAGTGTTTTTGCCCAGCTAGTGCAGCAAAAGGCAAGCAGTCCTTTCACTTCAAACAGCCATGTAAAGAGGAGAGAATGGATCCGTTGTGGCACTCGTCGCCGACGCTACACTATAAAGCCGACTTCAGAGAATGAATTTGCTTGTGTAAATAGAAACCATTTCCACTCTATTAATGTGCTGGTCTATAGTCCACAGAAAGTGTGTCACATTGTGCAAGCATGTAGCATACTTCATAATGTGTCACACAATCATGGCTTGCCTGTACCTGAAGTGATGCAGTATGATGAACCTGACCCTGACCCACCAAATGATTGGCCAGATCGGACATAACGTTACAACTTCATTTTGAATGTAATTAGCAGAATGTAAAAACTGGTAATTAGATGCAGCATTTATGTTTTGACTAGTTCACAGTATCGCATTTATATTCCTTAGTTCATTGGCCACATCTCTTACAGCATACACTATTACATTTTGTGACTCCAGAACAGCGTGCATCAGCACATGACCAGATGGTCGCCCAATGGTTTCCGAGGCAGAGGTATGTGCGCAGCCAGCGCCCAAAGATGTGCTCAGAGCAGCAGCACCATCACCGCCCGGGGTCACCTTATGTAATATTGTCTGAAACAGAATAAACGGTAATACCACATCTTCTGCCTGCTTGCTGTCTTATTAAATAAGCAAATTTACACAAGTATGGATAATGGTAAGCGAAAAAAAAATTTAACTCTCCTCCACCCACAGTGATATCAGAGTCCCCCTCAACCACCAATAATTGCAGCAGCTTGCTGTTCAAACAGTGGAATTCAGTGGGTAGGCTGCAACTCACCTTTTCATGTTGAATTTAATATCTGACCTTTTTTTTTATTTCAGGCACTGTGCAACTTTCTGAACTTGAACTTTTGAATGCCTCTGCCATGCTGTGCCACTCCATCAATTTCCTTTTCTGCTTAAGCCACCAAGTAGTACATTTTTCCTTGCCTCCACTTCGCTGAATTTCTTCTCTTTTACATGTGTTTTTGCCATTGTCTTTTAACCAAACACTGAACAGTAGAGGTTACTTATATGGATTTACATATTCAAACAAGCGTAATTCTGGGAGGAGTCAGGGTGGGGCTATAGGCGTCTGCATGTGTATTAAAATTCAAGGCAATTCAGATTTATAAAGGGAAAGCATGTAGAAATTTGCTCGTGCAGTTTTACGAATCTGAATTTGTGTGCATGCATATTTCTAGTTTTGTCCATACACAGGGTTTTAGTGCGAATTCTATGCAAGGTGTTATACATGAGATTCCTGGTTTCCGTATATGTCTTCTTTTAGAAGTACTGTTGCCTTTGAAGATTAGGACCATGCATCTGCATTTGCTCTTTGACACTTGTAATCTTGCTATTATTTATATTGCACAGATATGCTTACTACATGGTAAGTCTTTGCAACGTAGGCAGACTTCTTTGTGTGTTGAAAAATGCTCTTGGAATTCATTGCTAAACTTTCTTCTTTAAAACATAAAAAACAGGCCATCTTCCTACAGCAGTTTATCAAAAATGAAGGAAAACAACAGATGCATCAAAACACAGATATAGGTCACATTTCTGGCTTTTGAAAACCATGACCCACTTATTTTGCCAGTACTAAACAAAAAATATACTGTTTTCAGACAATTGGTGCATGCATTAAGACTTACTCTGATTTTATTTGGAATTTCATCTGCATGAGGAAATAAAACATCTCTTTAAATGAAGCAATATACCACTGAATTCACCCAGTGAAAAATGTGGATTGTAGTAAGTTATGCACACAGCTGTGCTGGGACTATCTAAGCTGCAGGTGGGTCATCTCATACCTTGGACAATATAGAGTCATACTGCTTATGAAATAGCATTCTCTCATATGCAATAAAGCACTCTTATTTCTACACATTTAACTGTTCGCTTATTGCACTTTCTTGCTTTTGCTTCAACTGTTATGCTTTATTAGCTTGCCAAAAAAATGTTTCTGGGCTCTGTCAAGAGACATTTCCAAAAAAAGGGGACTAGAGACCTACTTACAAAGTTTATCATCTTAAAAGTCATACAAAAGTGTTTCTACAAACTGCCATTTAAGAGCCCTAGAACTATTGCCTTGATCAACCCCAAGACTTTATATATTGTGGCCTTCCATAATATGTTTTATATATATATATATATATATATATATATATATATATATATTCTGCATGATGTGACAGTGCCTGGGGAAGGTACTGGCCATACAATTTCACACTGGAGTTCCTCAATGGTGGGTCTCAGCAGAGCCTGATGTCATTTCAGCTACCAAGGAGATTATGATATTGTAATGGGCCTTTCTCATTGGCAGTGATCTCGTCACTGAAAATGGAACTACTTTTCCACAGTGCACTTCCAAGCATTAAATCTAAAGCAACTTGCTGGACACAATTACATGTAGAATGTTCTTTCTGGAACAAGAAGGCAATTGAACTAGTTATGAGACTTCAAAAACCAATTGGCTGCTTACTGTTCAATATGGTACTTACTGTCCTTGGTGGTACTGGAATGAAAGGGATTGCAGTAATACTCCATATTAAAGCTGAATTTGTAAATGTTAAAAGGGTGATTTAAAGTTGATTCATTCAAAAGGTAAAATACTGGAAATGTGTGTGCGTACAGATAGAGATTAAACCAGTCTGCAGAGAAGCATGGATGTATGTATATACATTTTTACTTTGACACTAAAAAAATTTGTTGATCAGTTTTAAAAATGACAAATTAAAACTGACTTGAAGTTCAATAATACATGTGAAAACTTACAAAAATGAGAACATTTTTCATAAGCACCACAGCTTTATGCTGTAGTTACATTTTCCTGTGAGAGTCTCCATTTCTTTCATTAGTTGAAGTTCATCTGATGTATTTATAGAAAACACTAAATTAGCTTTAATCCAAATATTCAATAGTGTTATTCTGGACACCACTTTCCAACATTCACATTCATCTTCTGTTTTTTGCTTCCTAATGCCATCATTTACAAGAGGAGAGTGAATGACAATACCAGAATCTTTATTTAAAAAAAAACCAAAAAAAAAAAAAACCTGCAAGTAATCATGTATTACTTTTTTGTTATTAGACTAAGATTTGTACAGTCAAAAATGACAACTTACAATTGCAAAGTACTTAATATGCAAGAAGCCTAAAATAAGTCACTTAAAGTCAGCTTGCATTGTTCATCTATGTCAAGAGTTTCTTAGTTAAGGATAAAAATACTCTCAAAAAAGGGACTCCGAACCATCTGCTTCTTATAAAAATATATTTATTTACAAAAAGAATCAGTTGACAAGAAATCAAAAACAAAGGCATTTTACTACTTATTCAAGTCACTTGTTTTATCATAGCCATTACTCACACTTCCTTTATATAATACTGTGCAGTATTTCCACATTTAATGTATGACTGGGGTTTTAACCCTTCATTTAAATCAGGAGAAACATTTAATCTTGCTTCTTCATCTTTATATTTAAAAGCAAGCTTTCTAAACTTGGCATTTTACACATCAAAGATCTTAAGATATCGGATTTTGCTTTCTATAAAATGCTCTTACTGTATAGGAAGAAACCTACAGATTAGATTACAGGCTGCGCAATAAGCTGGGTGTAATCATCAAAACACATGAGGCACACACAATGTCACCAACATCTCTCGGGACCGGTTACAATAATATTTTTGGCAAATGTTACTGTCTTGCATTTGTATTAGCCTGCATACTATATGATTTCACATACATATCACTTAAAGCAGCCAATTGCATGCATTGCCACGTTGCACTGCTAACAATATGTGCTGCACTGGTGCCTCCTTTTCAATTGTCTGTTGCTGCACACAACAGAGTCAGGCTTGTATTTTTGTTCTCATATGTTGCAGGAAAGTGGCACTCAGCCTGTCTGGCACTGCTCTTTGTGATGGCCTTTAACGCTTTGCCAAAGGCACCGCAACATACTCTGCCAGCAAGCTGTCAACCACCTTCTTGCGGAAATCTGCTGCAGTCACTGTTTGCCTGTTTGAACAATGTATAGCCATTTGTAAGTGCAATCTCACGCATGCGATGGTACAGTGTGGTACCATTTGGCGGTCTTATGGCTGTAAGCGTATGACCCCATGCATCTGATCCAGTCGATCAACTCTGGCCATTTTACAGTTATACTCCTCAAGTGCAACTGGCTTGTCCAGCTTCCTACCTTCTGGGCTTCCCTTTTGACAAATAATTCTCACATATATTGTTAGTGTACACTGTAGAGAGATAAGCCATCAGTTTGACGATGTGTCATGCCACTGCCACCAAGTTTTCCACCTACATGAAAACTTGAGTTGTCACCACTTTCATCTTCAGCCTGTCTGGCATCAACTGTGAAGGCATGTGTCTCCTGTTCACCCTCACTGTGCCACAAGCTCCAATTCCCCTACTCTAGTGATGTATAAAAGTTGTTCATGTACACAACATGACCCAAATGTTCATAACCCTGAAGCATCTCCAGCACAACCTGACTTGTCAAGGGGACAGTTCTCTCTTTAAAAGGAAAACTTTCCTCTATACGCGATTACTTTCAGGCAGAAATCAGTGTTTGCTTCTGCCCGTACAAAATCCTTTATGCCATACTTTGTGGGCTTGTCTGGCATATACTGGTGGAAAGAGACGTCACTTGCATTTTATCGTTGATTCATAAACGGACAAATCATGGCCAGGCTGATAAAACTGTTTATGTGCTGATTTCACAATGTCAAGCAGGGGCTGGAATTTATACATGGGGTTATAGCCTGGCTCACCCCTTGGGATTTGCTTCTGGTTGTCACAGAAGTGAATAAAACTTTGCAGGAGCATGTACCTATCACGCAACATTACCTGTCCAAAGCCACAAGGGGACAAAGCTCGTTTGGACCAATGATCCCTGAAGTTATATCGCCAATCTAGTCCCATCTCTATTTGTAATGACACAAAGTCCTTCATCTCATCTTTTGTTGTGGGTTTCCACTTTGAAAAACGAGAATGCGTTGCAATTGCAACCCGCAATTCAGAAAAATTGCTCTGCATACCTGTTTGTCTTGTCTGACAGTAGCTGAAAGGCAGTCTCAGGATAGAACAGCCTGAAGTAGTATAGCGGCTGGTAATCGGTCATGTCCAACAGCAAGTCATGCCGTCTTGTGAAGCCTGGTAGCCAGTTTGGCTCCCACGGATCAATGTCTGGGTATTCCTGCCACACGAACCTTGCTGTAGGTGCATCAGCTGCACGAATGCACTAAGCTGGCAGCCGATCAGCTGTGGCAACATCGGCTGGCGTCCCATCAGCTGGTGTCAGTTCCTCACTCTCTTGCTCGATCTCCTGATCACTCTCAACATAATCAGGTTCTGAAAAAATCAGTCCGAGTCAGTGATAATACACAAAACATCTGCTGAGTATTGTTTTTTGCACTCGCTTCACTCCCTCGCAAGATGTTGTCATCATCTTGCCTTTGTTTACATTTTGTAACTTGCGCACACACAAGGATTAGATGACGAGTCAATGAGTCTAACATTCCTTCAAGCAGAGGGGGAATGCCTTTAACGAAACAGTGAGTTTTGTCGCCATTAACAGCCGATTGACGCCCTCTATCCCAGGATGTCAACTTTTGTCAACATGCGCCCTCAACAATAGTAGACATCCGCCCTAAGAGTTAATCAAGCATTTAATTCTATCCAAAAGTAACCCCGAGTTCAAAATCCACATCTGCTTACTATCCATGTTTAAACCTGCACTCGCTCCATGCAACTCCAAAGACATACCAGTTAGGGCATCTGAAGTCCCAAACTGGCCATATACACATATGAGCGACAGGCCGTGCAGTAGGGACTGGTGCTTTGTCTAGTGCAGTTTTACAGTTCTGCATTAAGAACATCAAGGAATAAAGCGACTAGGCGCCCAGCTGAAACTTGTGCCCATGTGAATTATTTTTCCCCAAACCGTACCTGCAGAGTTGCCCATTTCTTAAGCTATTCAGGAAACCTTAATTCGTCTGTCTGACAAAATTAAATCCTCAATTTTCTTTCCCATTTATTTGGAAGTTGCTTCCACAGGCCATCCAGTGTTTGGTCTTCTTCAATGGACTCTCTACCCCACTTAAACTGCTTGTTCCAAAATTCATGGATCTCCTTTGGCTTTTTCCCTTCTTTTGAGAGACATTTTATCACTCAACGTTGCACTAAATCTAACATTTTCTTTCTTGATTTGCACAAGGACTCTTCCGACATCCTGTCTCTTGGAATGTTAGACTTGCACTGAGCCACAACTGCACACCAGTAACCTCGAGACAGGTCAACATACTCAGACATGCCAGTAACCCTGTGGGGAGAAATAAAAATGCATTACTTACACATTAGTCACCTCCTGCAGTTTAAGGAGCTCAAAACACATTTACTTATTGATAAATGAGTTACTAACAGCTTTGAACCAACTCTTCAACTAGTGTCACTAAAGAGCAATAAACTAAAAAAGAAAATCTTAATTCTTAGGGAAGGTCCATTTTTCCTATTATATTTATCTAGAAGGCTGTTATTGATAAGGCACAAACATTAGACATTACTTAAAAATCAGTACGTTGACCAATAAGTTTCTCAAAGTGGTTTGTCAGAACTAATCAAAATGTATTGAAAAATACGAATTCAAATTAAGATACACAGGACAAGTAAAATCTGTTAAACGCCAACAGTTCTGTTGAATTCAAGTGTAAATTTCTCTATCGTAACAGAAAAACTTGAGATGAGATAAGACTATCGCCAAGTGATTTTTTCAAGTTGGCAGATGGGGTCTTGCCCATGGCCCTCTCATTCATGTCAATGCTTTTGTCAGACACAGTTCCTGCTCCCTCAGCTCGTCTAAATTTTTAAGTTTTCCTCACTATAAGTTCCCAATAAAAGAGTCATGTCCAAATCTTAAAAAAATTTTATCCCGAAGGGTTATCAACAGAAGGAAGGAGGGGTGAATGAGGCAATCCTAACACTGAGAAACCATAGGTCAAACGAATTAACGTGAAAATTGTCGATCGGTTAAACAGCAAATTGGTTAAATGTGTATCAATAGACTATCCTGAAAAAGTAGGTGGTGATAGTGTGGACGATAAAACCATCAACTTACAATATCCCGTAGAATATCTACAACCGTTAACACTGTCCGGTTATCCACCGGAAGAATTACTGTTGAAAGAAGGATGTATCGTAATGTTATTGTGTCATTTATGTATGAGTGATGGGCTATGCAATAGGACAAGATTAGTTGTATTGAAAATTGGTTGAACAATTCTGACATGTAAAATTTTAACAGGCGATAAGGTAATGTAGTACATATTCCGCGGATAACTTTAGACACCTCTTCTAAGGCCATTTGTATTAAAATGTTTACAGTTTCCTGTGAGAATACCTTTTCCTATGACAATTAAATCACAGTTTATTAGAGAGATAGAAACAATATTCACTCACGTGCAGTTATACGTTACGTTGTCACGATTCAAGTCCAAACACAATCAAAATTCAATGCAATATTTAAGTTAATTCCAAATATTGTTTTTACTAAGCTCTTTGACGGAATTATTTGGCTCTACTTATACACATACATACACACACGCCACCCCATAATGACAATGTGAAAAAGTTTGAGGTTTTTGCAAATTTATTAAAAATAAAAAAAACTGAGAAAGCACATGTACATAAGTATTCACAGCCTTTGCCATGAAGCTCAAAATAGAGCTCAGGTGCATCCTGTTTCCCCTGATCATCCTTGAGATGTTTCTGCAGCTTAATTGGAGTCCACCTGTGGTAAATTCAGTTGATTGGACATGATTTGGAAAGGCACATATCTGTCTACATAAGGTCCCACAGTTGACAGTTCATGTCAGAGCTCAAACCAAGCATGAAGTCAAAGGAATGGTCTGTAGACATCTGAGACAGGATTGTCTCAAGGCACAAATCTGGGGAAGGGTACAGAAAAAATTCTGCTGCTTTGAAGGAATCAATGAGCACAGTGGCCTTCATCATCCATTAAGTGGAAGTTTGAAACCACCAGGACTCTTCCTAGAGCTGGCCGGCCATCTAAACTGAGCGATTGTGGGAGAAGGGCCTTAGTCAGGGAGGTGACCAAGAACCCGATGGTCACTCTGTCAAAACTCCAGAGGTCCTCTGTGGAGAGAGAGGAGAACCTTCCAGAAGGACAACCATCTCTGCAGCAATCCACCAATCAGGCTTGTGTGGTAGAGTGGCCAGACGGAAGGAAGGCACTACTTAGTAAAAGGCACATGGCAGCCCGCCTGGAGTTTGCCAAAAGGCGCCTGAAGGACTCTCAGACCATGAGAAACAAAATTCTCTGGTCTGATGAGACAAAGATTGAACTCTTTGGTGTGAATGCCAGGCGTCACGTTTGGAGGAAACCAGGCACTGCTCATCACCAGGACAATTCCATCCCTACAGTGAAGCATGGTGGTGGCAGCATCATGCTGTGGGGATGTTTTTCAGCGGCAGGAACTGGGAGACTAGTCAGGATAAAGGGAAAGATGACTGCAGCAATGTACAGAGACATCCTGGATGAAAACCTGCTCCAGAGCTCTTCACCTCAGACTGGGGTGACGGTTCATCTTTCAGGAGGACAACGACCCTAAGCACACAGCCAAGATATCAAAGGAGTGGCTTCAGGACAACTCTGAATGTCCTTGAGTGGTCCAGTCAGAGCCCTGACTTGAATCCAATTGAACAACTCTGGAGAGATCTTAAAATGGCTGTGCACTGACGCTTCCCATCCAACGTGATGGAGCTTGAGAGGTGCAGGTGTAGAATTCTGAGGAAAAAAATGAATTTAATCCAATTTGGAGTAAGGCTGTAACATAAAATGTGGAAAAAGTGATGCGCTGTGAATACTTTCCAGATGCACTATGTATGTATATATGTATGTGTGTGTATATATACAATTTTTTAATGTAGGTAGGTCATTTCGACCTGGTCATTTTAAAAGTAGCTCGCGAGCCGAAAAACGCAAACATGAAACAATTTTCTTTCAATTTATTACATTTTACTGGTTTTTACTATAGTTAATTACTTGCTGTAAAATAATTAGTTCCATTATGCATATGTAAGAATTCCTATGAAAATTTTTAAGTTGTACATCTGCTTCCCCATACGTGAGCAGCAAAGCCACAAAGCACACAGCTCCCGCCCAGGGGTTGGTGAGCAAAAAAAAAAAAATCTAAAACACAAACCTGCTGCATGCAAAGAATTTAAAAATAATAATAATGACAATGCAATGTTATATTTACATTTTCATAATCAGAAATATGAAATTTCAGAGTTAGAATTAAAATCTGTCCGTTCTGTCTTCTCTCGCACACTACAACAGACACTCAGATACTTAAAATGCTTTTATAAATGTTTCACTGACAAAAGCCTCAAAAAGAAGAGACAGGTAAGTTACATCTTGGCTCCATCTAATGCCATAATGCTGGACAATACAACATTTTTAGTAAGTTTGCAACACTTTGATTTGCTTATTGGCAATTAGTCATATGAAAAAAGGTAACCTTAACGTGTCAGTATAACTGTTAATGAGTAAACACTTTGCTAGCGTTTAATTGGGGGTGGGATCACACACAACCTGAATAAGCAAGTGTAACCACTGCTTCAAAACAAACCAACCAGAAATCGAATGTTAAGTCTATTTATTTTAAGTCCATGACTTCAATTGTGCAATGATAAGAAGCTAATAAAAAAAAAAGCAGACACGTGTAATTACTTGTACCACCCGACAGGATCTGAAGCACGGATTTAAGCCATGCCACAGGTTTTTAGGAGAAATAATATACCCCTTAAGCGTTCGACATTTAAAGCACTGAAAAAGCCTTAAATGAACAAAAATGTGTAAGGGGAAGTACAAATAACTGCAAACATACTAATGTACAAACATACTAACATGTGAAGAGGTAGTCCAAAGCACCTGGAGTAGTAACTTCTCATTCTGTGCATCATCCACGTCTGAAAGGATCTTTCTTTATTCTACAAGAAACATTAAGACAGTACTTTTTCACTGTATGCACACTTTTCTTTATTATAATTGACAAAAAAAAATATTTTTGTATCTCTAGACAGGATCCAAAAAAAGACACAAAGTCTGTTTTGGGTTTTATAGAGAACATATTCTACCCTTTGGTGTTGGTCACTGAAGACATGATCAGCCTCCAGTGGGTAATAAAAGGGAATCATCAAAAGAGCAAAAAAGCAAATTCCATGTAACACTATTAAATATTGCTCTTCAGTTGCTTTTGACCCCCATTTTACATAATCTGGGGGTCTAGGGTCACTTACACTTACCAGTATGTGCAGCCCAGGGGAATCTAACAAGCACCATCTCACATTTTTTTTTTTAGGAGATTTATCAGCAATAATTAGAAAATAAAGATGGGAAAATGTGACAAAGCATGCGTACCAAAGTTGTATTTCAGTTGTTTTTTTTATTAAAAATACTATCTGTATTGGGCAAAGTTGTGGAAAGGAGAACTTACTCAACTAAGGATGTTCCACTAAAAAGAACCAAGCAATAGCAAGAAACTACAGGTAGTCCCCAAGTTACAGGCATATGACTGGAGCTTCAGCTGCTCCTTCATCCGTCTGGGGGACACAACACAGGAGCGTCAGTAACTGCCGCTCTTCAGTGTGGGCCAGAAGCTGGACGGAGGCAAGAAAGGGGGTGATTTCGCTATTCATGCAGTGTAGTGTCCCCTCGTGCGGCTCCGGCTGATGAATGGGGAGCTACCGCTTGTGTGCAGGACGGAGGCTTGATGGGGCAGTTTGCTGCCCGCCCACCATACACGGCTGCCCTGCTCGTTCTCGGTGGGCAGCTGGTGATGCTGCAAGTGGTGACAGAGTTGTGGCTAAACATAGGCCATTGAGGGTGAGCGGGGCGGCAGCATTGTAGTGTGCCTCGGGAGACTGCCTGTTGAATGGGGGCGGTGGTGAGTGATTCACTACCCGCCTTTGGCCACACCCTGTTTGCTGTTGGTGGGCTGATGCTGCAGGCAACATACTGTATGCAAATGGAGGTGACTGTGTGGTGACCCGCCCCCCCACCGCTCCCATTCATTCTCAATAGCAAGCCTGCTTGTACTGTTACGTATATAGCAGGAAGTTGTCTCTTGTCAGTACATTAGACGTGTTGACGAGGGGTGCCTTCCTGCTGTAATAGCGTGTACAGTGCTGTTCAGAAGAGCTCATCTTAACCTTTTGTCTTCACACTTCAACAATGTCTCTGAAACAAATCTGATACAAGTGCTGGTGATACAGTAAAGAACAGAAAAACCATCACCATTGAAAATAACGTAGAAATAATAAAAAAGAGAGGTAAAACTCATTTATTGGCAAAGCACTTGGTTACAGTTGGTCAACAATAGCATTTATTAAAATAACGTACCTGTTCCGACTTAACCCAAGAACAAACCTATAGTCCCTATCTCGTACGTAACCCGGGGACTGCCTGTACAAAGTATTGAGGAGAAAGCTCGGGAACATGAACCGGTCACTTAGTACCCCTGGGCAAACCGGTACTCTCTTATTATGGTTGAATAGCGTTTTATTTTCATGAGCTGCGCTAATCCCGAATACCTTTTTTTCTCTCTATTGATGCGGCAGTATAAACAGCTGGCACAAAGTTACCATAAATCACCTAACAGACATTCTGGTAAATGCAACGATGAGGGAAGTTGGAATGCTAGATATGACAAATCTCAGTATCTATGGTACGTTAGTGTGTCATTACAACAAAACTATGACCGACTCACCACTGTAGGCCAGTCCACCACGTGGTAGAAGATAACACCACACTGCAAAAAGTTCCCAAAGTTGAAGAAGTGAAAACCTTCGGAACAGGGTATCCTTACTCCATGATTTTTTTTTTTATTTTTTATAAATTTCAATAAATTCCGCCGCATCAATCTATGAACCACCACTGTTCACGACACACTAACTGCCCTCGGACGTGCACAAATTCAACTTAAGTGTTTTATTTTCGGCTTTCTGACTCGTAAGATCAAATCTCTAAAATTAACCTCAGCAAGTAAAATGGTTTTCCAATATTAAAAGTTTAGGTATTTAAAATACTGGAACCACAAGTACCGAGACAGATCACGACATGTACGGCACACTAATTACTTAGGTTCAACATCCAATGAGAAATACAATCGTAGTTACTTAATGCATCCGTTAGAGTATATAATAAAAATATGCAATACATTTGTACTTTCACGCGTTGTTCTGCCAGCTCTTCCGATTCGTAAAGGCTTTGTAAACTTTAGGCCCAGAGGCTCGATTCCTAAGAAAATCCTTAAAAGTCTACTGCACATTACTTGCACGATAAAATTCACACGAAAGCAAGCAAGTAAGTATGACAGTATCTTGTGTACGTAAGACCTATTTAATAAATCCGAATTGAATTGACACACGAAGCTGTGTCAATTGACACGAGGCAGGCCTAAATACTATATAGTAAAATGCAAAAGCAAAAAATATATTTGATTATCAGTCTAAATGATACACATACACTAGTTCATGCAAACATCAAAAACAAAAGTGACGAATTTTCCTTTTTAAGTACTAAAAAAACATACATCCATATTTAATGATAATAAAAAGGTAGCAGATAATCATGCTGTTAACCAACCTCAAGCTCAAGCAGGCAAAGAGAACGCTGCAAGGCATGCTGGGATTTTGATAGCGCTCAAGCCGCGCCCCCCAGTTTCTTAAAGAGGCAACACCACAACAGAGCGTTAAGACGCAAGCAGGAGAGTCAGAATAAAAACGGCTCCAGCTTATGCTAAGTGAATAGTCCACAACGTAATTACATTAATTGAAACTGAGTCTGTTTATAAAGAGAACACATTGTGTCGTAGTCGAAGTTAATTAAGCTGTAATGCAACAAACGCAGACAAAAATAGACTGTATTCTGTTGTTTTATTCTGAATCCATCCAAACAACCATTTTCCAAAGTTTTTCTTTTTTTTTTCCTTTTTAATACAGATTTATCAAGGAAAGTACTAGTAAACCAGTAGCACTGGTTGCCAGTTTGGTGGTTTTCTACCACACAGCAGTGTATTTCCAATCATTCAAAGCTAATTTAAAACTGTCCTTCTACTTAATAGATTCATCTGCAGAATACAAAAGGAAGATTGTAGATAAACAAAAAATGAGTACACAGTTTTGATAATGTAGATTTCTAACACTAACATGAATACAATCTGTTTAAGACTGAATACAGGGATGGCTGTCCAGTGAGTGAAACATGTTACTGTACTTTGTAATTTTTTTTGTTCTGAAGGAATTTGTTACAATAAACTGGGAGTAGCCCGTGTGTGTGTGTTTGTGGAGTCTTGTGTGATCTTGGATAGGGCACTGAATGACCACTAGTGGTTGGGTATATTCTGTCATCCATCATCAAAAAAATCACCTAATTAGAATTGCTCTGCCTTTTTTAAAACCAGTCCTTTGCCAATAGTACCACTCTTGTACACTTTCAACAAACAAAGTCAGTGCTTGCTCTTAGCAGGCAACTCCTCACAACACCACATCACTTTTATGATCACTTTTCAGTAAACACATTTTTTTCTAGTACTATCTTCACACATGCCACATGCACCCATCTATTCCATGTTGTTAAATGCTATCAACTGAATGTCAGTTCATGGAAAACCTTAAGGTAGGACTTCTTAACTGTGTTCAGTTTTCAGTCAGGCACTGGTGCTGTTGTTGCAGTGTTGATGGCATTGCTTGTCTTCCTGAAGAAATACGTTTCTGCATTGATTATTTTCTTTCCACGATGTGTCCAAAATATGAATGTGTAATTTTGTTTTCATTTGAGCTTCCAAAGAAAACTTATAGTTGATCTCCTTCAGTAGTGATTGACTTTTAATTCAGAGCATAGAAGAAACAGTGCTCTTCTTTAGCATCATAGTTTAATAAAATTGATGTTTTTCTTATTTCGCATGTTTACTTCTCAACTCTGGCATCCATATAAAATCATCAAGGATACAATGATTTCAAGAAGGCATGCGGAAAGTATGCATTTTCACTGGATACTTGTGCTGAGTTTTAAACCATTGTTCTTTCTTCTTTTATTTAAACTGCTGATACTTGATCTAGCATATGTAAAAGGGTATGTGCAAACTTATTATATGTTCTAGTATACCCTAGTCCCAGTGAGTCCAACATATAATATATATGTCTGTAGACAGCCATGAAGGCATTTTGCTTAAAACTGGTTGGGAATAATTAGACCGCTCAGTGAGTGTCACATTTCTAAAGCAATCCAATGCCTCATGAAGGCGGTGCTCGCAGTAGAGTCAGTGATTTTAAGCTGCAAATTGTAATGGTGCTTTTGTTAATTTGGACCAACAGACAACAAACTTCTGTTTATGATAGACTGCCTACAATTGAAAAGTCTAAAAAGATCCATAGTAAACATATGAATGCTGTCAAATGGTAGAGAACAGAAATGTGTCTTCAGTCTAGTTTTAAACAGTTCAATTGAGGGTAACTCCTTAATGTAAGACTCTTATTTAGGCAGGTTTTGTTCTATGCTAAACATCTCATGTGTTTTAACCAATCAGAGTATGATATGTAAGCATTAATCAGCACGTTTGTGTAAATTCAGTTATCAATAAGTATAAGCTTCTGCTTTTGTTGTATGATCATTCTGTAGCAGACTGAAGGATGCTCAGTCTTCAAAATTGTGCTACAAGAGAATAAATGGTGCAGTTAATTACTTTCCTTCTGCCTCGAAGAGATTTTATCAACTTGTCCTACTGCAGGATAAGTCAGTCAGTCAGTGATTTTCCAACCCGCTATATCCTAACACAGGGGTCTGCTGGAGCCAATCCCAGCCAACACAGGGCGCAAGGCAGGAACAAATCCCGGGCAGGGCACACACACACTAAGCACACACTAGGGACAATTTAGGATCGCCAATGCCTTCAATCACATGCATGTCTTTGGACTGTGGGAGGAAACCGGAGCACTTGGAGGAAACGCACACAGACACGGGGAGAACATGCAAACTTCATGCAGGGAGGACCCAGGAAACGAACCCAGGTCTCCTTACTGCGAGGCAGCAGTGCTACCACTGAACCACCGTGCCACCCTTGAGGATAAGTTTCTTTCTTTAATTACGATGTTTGATTTATACCACAATCTGGCATCAGAAACATTGGGGGCCCCATGCTCTTGGGACTACCAGTCAGTGCCCATTGTGCCCATAATTTAAGATGGCCCTGTGTTTACCCCTCTTTTCTCTTTAGTAGCTGGGGTTATGGTTAAGAAAAAACAGTAGATATAAAGCTGCAATAAAGTACTTACATCTACTCCTGTTAAGGTATAACACTAAATGTTGAGATCCTCAGCACTCATTGTTAAAAAGACAAATGATTTTGTTTTTTTTTAAACAGTAAAGCTTTTTGAAATCCCGGAGATCTTCCTTCTTGAACTTGCATTTCAAATTACATTCTGATAGGATTTCACTTTTTCACAATATTTTATATTTCAAAATTATAACATGACATCTGATATATTTACTTAAATAAAAAAAAAAAAACAGTTCATGAAGATAATATGACTCTGGTGACCTTGAAGGCAGTCTGGTACAATGGTTAAGGAATTAGGTTTAAAAGAGAAATATTTCCCTTTGAAATGATGGCTCCACTAACCATGTAAGCTCACTAAGTAATTTATTTTCTTTGCTTCGGATATGTGTTGAATTAGCCATGTCATAAGCTCATTGCTGTTATGCTATAGGTACAGAGATTAAAGTTTTAGAAAGGTTATGGACCAAGAGATTAAAGTCAAACAACAAAGCAAAACCATAACTGTAAAGATCAAAATACTGCTTAACTTGGCTAGTCCACAACCCTCCATTTCTTTCTTTTTAGCCATTCTTTGGTGGATGTACTGCTATGTTTTCGGGGCATTGTCATGTGACAAGGTTCACTTTCAGTTGAGCTTCAATGTTCTCACAGGTGGTCTCACATTATACTCAAGCACGTTCTGGTATAATGAAGAATTCCTAGTGGACTCTATGATGGTGAGCAGCCCGGCTCTAAATCAGCAAAGCAGACCCAAACTATAACATTCCAGCACTATGCTTTGCAGTTGGTATCAGCTTATTCTGATCAAAATCTCTCTTTGGTTTTCAACAAACATGTGTTCTCATACTATGGCCAACTAACTGTATCTTTGCCTTGTCTGTCCAGAGCACATTGTTCCAGAAATCCTTATCTTTGTCTAAGTGTTAATAGGCAAACTTTAGTCTTGCCCTAATGTTCTTTCTGGATAGCAAAAGCTTCCTCCTAGCACACCTCCAATGTAGATCTAATTCTTGCAGTTTCTTTCTAAATGTAGACTCAAGCACTTTGATATCAACAGTGGCTTAAGCTACCTGTAGGTCCTGTGATAAAATTCTGGGGTTTTTTGAAACTTCTTTCAGCATCTTGCATTTTGCTCTCAGGGTAAACTTGTTGCAATGACCAGGCCTAGCCAAGTTGGCAGGTGTTTCAAATCATCTCCACATGTAGATGATTTTTTGGACAGTGAAATGATTGATTTCCAGTTGTTTGGAGATCTTTTTAAATCTCTTCTCATAGGCATCTTTAAGCTTCATTCCTTTTGACCTCGGCATGGTAATAACACACTTCAACAAAGAGTAAAACAAAGAGTAGGACAAACTAAATGCCTGAGAATTAAATTAAGACATGTTATTTTATTATGTAATGATGTTATCACCATGTGCACCTGATTTTAGATATTGTAGGTAGTGAGAAATGTAGTGTTGTACTTATCTGTTATCTTGCATTGCTTTGAGTTATATTGTTCTTTACCATGTAAATCACTTTGTTATGTTGGCCTTTATAAAATATTTATGTTATTGAACCCAATTCATTTATTCTAGCTACTTTGGCAAGACGTCAGAAAGCCAACAGGGCAAATTTATGGATTCATTCAGCCATACTCATTGTTCTAGGAGCACTAACCACCTCAATTAAAAAGTAAGTGTGTCTGTTTGCTTGGTTGCTATATCTCTTTCATTTGAACAAAGGGTTCATCACAGACATAGAAACAAAATGCATTGTGTTTGTCAGACCAGTAGACATTACCACTGCTTTTATGAATCCCATTCCAAATGATAAATAACAGAGACAAATACATTGCATTTTTCATTGTAATGGATGATGCATCACAAAAATTTGTTGTGATGCATTTCATTACTACAAATGTTTGTGATGTACCATCACTTGGAGTGACAAATGCAATGCATTTTATTACTATATGCATTACAAAATACATTCCAATACATGGTGCACTGCAAACGGTAATACACATGTCTACATTTATTAGTTAGATTTCAACCCATCTTAGACAGGTAGCACAGCTATTACTACATAAAATAATTCACTGAGTGACTGATTTCATTTTGGCAAAGATGCACTATAATATTAGAGTAAGTAACTAGGCTGCTTATAATAGCCTAACAAATAAGAAGCAGTGTATCTGTGTGTCTGAATGAATTACAGTACATCATCTTTTTGGAAGAAAATGGGGTGTTATAAAAATAAAATATGCTAACTAGTGTTCATTGTCTAAAAGTGTTTTCCAGCATAGCTTAGTACATGTCATCATTTAGACAGCCAGCTTGCAAAAGGGTGGACATGCCATTGTCTGTTGGATCAACAACAGAATAAAACTAACTGTTTAAGACTTCAGTAGTCTCATGTGCCAGGAAGTGCTGATTCTTTTCTTTAGTTTAAGGGCTGTTGACGCCATTAAGTTTTACCCGAAGCTGTTCACATACAGACCACTTGGAAAATGATTGTATATATCTGACAATGTTGCAAATCATAACAAAAATAATTAAGACCAATACTTCCTGTTTTTTTTCCTAGACAGTTGTAAAACCATTTCCTGCCATTAATAGAATGCCTCCAAATGGCCATTATGGTGTGCAGAGAGCAACACCCAGGACAGATTAAGTTTTACAAGGATCTACCACTGAGTGTGGGATGCCAAATAAACTTTACAGATTAGGGAAGACCTACTTTATGAAATAGCTCTTAGAGTTAATGATATGCATTCATTTTACAACCATTAATCCAGGTTGTATTATGTTGGGATAAACTCTGGCTGCCCATGAATATGAATTGGGGAACTGTGCCAAAACGTAGATGGAGCAACTTCTCCATCTATTTATTACAGATAAGCACTTAAAATATGTGGTCACCATGTTGATACCATACATGTTAGGAGGTTGTCCACAACATGTTTTTTGTAGTAGGTTTATAGTTTAGAGAGCCTAGTACTTTTTCCTTTCACCTTTTAAAATAATTAAGTTTACAATTTTAAAGTGAGAGACCTCATACATTCTAATTTATTTAAATCGATTGCAGGCTCCTTCTTTGTGGTCAGTTATTTGTTGCATAAATCAAAATTAACAGCATAAAATAAACTTTAATTGTTGACCATATTTCTCACAACCCACCCCAATAATTGCAAACAAACCCACCCATCCTTTTAGAAATGTGGGCTAAGGAGTTAAAAACGTTAAATTTAGTACAATTGGTAAAGTCAGGAGATGCAGAAGGAGACAAATCTGAATTGGAAGAGTAAATAGAGACACAGCAAGCTATCACTTTCACATACTTTTTAGTTTAGCTGAAGCATTTTTAATTTGTTAGTAAGGGCTGTTTACACAGTTCAAGGATCTAATTTGTTTCTATAAAAGGTTTTTAAGTCTTCTCTTTTTTGCACTATGGCATTCTGAGATCTTTAAAAGCATGTAGAGTTTCTTGTTCATTCTTTGTAACCAGTGGCATAGCTAGAGTTCGTGCTGCTCTGGGTGGGGCAGTGCTTCAATTTGCCACCCTCCAACATATCTGACTATGTTAACCTATTTAAATAGAAAATTAAAATGACTTATAGAGAAAAATTAAGGTAAATTTTGCATAGATTTATTCATATATAGAGGAACAGCAATAATTTTTCACATACAGTATAATTATTTATAAGCATCAACTAGACAAGAATATAGTATAGATGCTTTGATAAGCCGTGTTCGAAATTATTAGTTTAATATAATTACGCTGCAAAAACCAGAACCACTGTAGTGTACAAGTGATAGGTGAGGATGTTTTCTGCGCAGAGCAAGAACACATGCTGATTGATAACGAAACGAAATTATAAATTGTAAATTAGTTGTTTATCTTCCCAGAAATTATTATCGGTGTAATGTTTATGTTTATTTTTGTTATTGCCTCATAAATTTCAACTGCTGTGTCTGATGCCATCATAGAAGGACAGTCTGGAAATTATTTTTGAAGCATTTGTGGATAAAAATCTGAGAATTTTACTTTTTTCATTGATGAGTTATATTTTTCTGAACCCTGCTGCTTACAGACGAATTGTACTGAGCCTTTTGGCCAATAATGCTACCCCCAAAAATGTGCCGCCCGGGGTGGACTGGCCCCTCCGCCTGCCCCTAGCTACACCACTGTTTGTAACCACTGATGTTTTTCCTTTATCCCTTTCAAAAGAATAAAAACTGTTTGACATGCTGAACCAAAATTCTCATTTACATATCACATCAGTAGATCCTGCTGCACAGATCCTCACAATGATGTACATGTACATTTGCTTTTTATTTGTTTATTTTTACACTAATTGTCTTAGGTGACATTTTATGTGTTATAGGGAGCTGATCTGAGCCGATAAAGACCCAGAGGTGAAAAAAGCAGGAGGGGGACTGGTCATTTGTGCATTTATGTGACTGAGAAATGATGCGAAAATAGTGTATATTACAATTAAAGCTAAAATTTGTAATCCAAAAAATGCAATGAGAAGTAAAGCAAGATGAAGCCTTTTATTGGCTAACTGAACAGATTACAATATGCATGCTTTTGAGGTGACTCAGGCCCCTTCTTCATGCAGTTTGCAATAATAATATAATTGTAATTGATTACAATCTGCCTGAAGAAGGGGTCTGAGTCACCTCAAAAGCATGCATATTGTAATCTGTTCAGTTAGCCAGTAAAAGATGTAATTTTACTTGACTTCTCATTGGATCCATATTGGCTAACATGGTACAAGACCCTACCAGTAATCCAAACTTTGAAATACTGGTTGTAGGAAATTGTCTACATTATCAACCTAGGAAGGTAAGTTACGTCATCCTTATTAATATTTATATTCCTTCCTCTGCAAATGGGGACTCAACAACATAAATAATTCACTTTTTTACCAACACTCTAATGGTGAATCATTCTGACACTTTCTGACTGATTCTGTAGTGGTTTTAAATATGTGACATTGGAAAGAACAATGACAAACATCCATCAGTATGAGTCGTCATGTTTTTACTCAAAAAAAAACAAGCTTAACCTCCTTTATGCAAATGTAAAGATACCTGTGGCTCCATTAGGCAGATCTGATCACAGTCTGTCTGTCTTACCCCCAAATACAAGACAGCTGTTTCCACCAGGAGAAAGTAAAAAAAGTAGAACTTGGAGTCTGAAAAGGTTCTGAATGACATAAGAAAGGGCTGAGAAGGCTCATATTAGAAGATTGCATTCCTTTAATATGGATTGTGACATTTTTTAAAAGTCCTATAGCTCTGATAGTCCAAGTGATTTTCTATGCTGTAGTGTGCTGGGCTGGTAACATCACTTCAAGAGAGGCCCACCGAATCAACAAACTAATTAAAAGTGCTCTGGACTCCCTGGAGGTAGTAGAGTAGGAGAGAATTAAAATAAACCTGAGTACCATTATAAACACTGTGGCCCATCATCTCTCTGACACACTGAGGACTTTCGTCCAACAAATTATTCATCAGAAGTGTCAGGAAATGCTACTGGGGCTCCTTTAGACTAACAGTAATACACCTGCATGATGCCTCACTCAGGCTACTCTCTTAGCATTATCCATGCCAGAGGGCTTCTTTCTTCATTTGTATAAATCTTTTTTGTGTATTTAAGGGGGGGTTGTTTTATTTTTTTTATTATGTTATAATATTTCTGTATTCCTTGAGCTTCTCTAAATTTCTTCTTGGGACAAATACAGCATTTTTCATTTATCTATCTATAATTCAAATTAATGTGTATAATGGATTATTTAAAACAGGGGCACTCAGCTCCAGTCCTGGAGCTCTGCAGTAGGTACAGTTTTTACTTTAACCAAATGTTTAATTAGAAACTTTTTAATTACTACTACGCAATATGAATTTTTTTAACCTCAGTTTTAATTAACTTTCTTTAACAGTTCAGAATCCGTAATTGCTTATTTTAGTTTTAAACAACTACTTTCAGTTTTTAATTGTCTGTTTTCTTAACCAGCCGTCAGTTAATAATGAGATGCAAATGACAAAGGAGCCACCACCTCTCCAGCTGACATGCTTCCATTTAAACCTGTGTATATACACGCTAAAGTATGTGTTAATACAATGTTTTGAAATAAATGACACAGAAGGGAAGGACCAAGAGGTTCAAATCTGTTCCGGACCACAAAACATATAGATAATGTTAGAAAACAAATCATCTACAATGCAATAAGGATTTGTCTTGGAAGAATGAAAGCAATAACAAACCATATAATTAAATATCAAGTTTCATTATCTGGTAAGCCTTGTTTCTAATTACAAAAATGGTTGAAATGAAAACCTGTAGGAACTGCAACCTTTCAGGAGTGGAATTGAGTATCCCTGATTTTGAATAACATATAAACTAACTTTTGGAGTTTATTCTGATATTTTGATGTGTGTTATAAAGTAAAATATATTTTTAACAAAACAAACAGTGGAAACTGAAACGATTATACGTTTATGCTGAGGGTTCCTAAAATGATATATTCAGCTGACAGTAATTGGCTCAACTGTCTAGCAATGCCACAAAAAAAAAAAAATCCATGCTCACAGTTTGTCTTATTAATCCATGCCATGCATTCTGTAAAAATATAACTTAATTTTGTTCTGCATTAAAAGAATATTATTTTGATGGGTAGCATATTGGTGCTGCTGCCTCATGGATCCAGTGTTCAGCATTTGAACCCAACACTCATTAACCATCATACGATAAACCAGTGAGTATATCGTGGAGAAGAAGCAGGCTTTTACACCATCACATACACATATTTAGATTTAGAATTTAAAATTATGACCTTCAAAAATTACTGCATACAAAATTTGTTCTTTAAAATTTTGATCTCTTGTGTTTCAATCTTTGAGTAAATTACACTTAAATTCATAGACTGTGTATTTCTTTTTTTTTACCACCATTAGTGTAACAGATGAATAAAGATAAAATAAATACAGTTGTTAGTTTTTTTTTAACTTATGTTTTGTTGATTACTTTACCTCAAAAGAGAAAGAAAAAAATTAATTGTGTCTCATGTGCAATACAGATTAAATGGTAGGGAAAGAACAGCATTTTTCAGTGGAGAGATTTGAAGAAATAAGCCTAAAGCTGAAAAGGCAAAGTCTTAGATGGAATGAAACCTAGAGTCATTTTCTAATCCATCATTTTTTTTAAATACACTTGCAAAAACAATGAATCATGGTAATATATTGCATTAGCTAACCTTGATTTATGCACTAAAGTAACAAACCACATGGTCTGGAATCTGTTGCTCCACTATAAATGACCATTTAACAGAAAGCCATAAACCTCAAGTAATTGCTGGCAAATGTTTATGTCAATTTTAGATTTTCAGGTGCACATTGTATATTTACATATTTTTCCTCCTTTTCCATCCTAATGTGCAACTAGCTTTTGAGAGGGAAAGTTTTTGAAAGAGCCAGGATACTGAGATCACTTAAAAAACAAATCAATTTTTCAACTTATCTTTTTGATTTCTCCAGCTTCATTATAAAAAGTCATTGTCACAAACAGAAATACAGTCAATAGTCAAAAACTGAAAGCAGCTGATAAGATTTTTTTTGCCATAAAATCATGTAGGGGCAAAATCCTGAAGAGTTTCACATTAATAATTATGAGATGTCTAGAAACAGCAGAAATAAAAAGAAAAAAAGATTAGCCAGAGCAATACACAAGAAGTGAACTTACATAGCCCAAATGCCTCAAATGCAAGAGACTTGGAAGAATAACCTTAAGTGAAGCTCAACATCTACTTAAGGAATGTAGAGCCCCAATCATCACATGACTATCCCTTTAACCCCATTATCAGTTTTGAAAAGTGAATAGAACAGTGGGCTCAGGCATCTCTCTACTTCATAATAACATAATAAACATTTTCACTTATACAGTAAAACTGGTGGTTTTTTACATGCAAAGAGATATGGCCAACAATTACAACATTTATTCATAGTTCACATTTTCATGTAAGAAGTATAGCTCAAAGTGATTTATAAGAAATAAAAGAGAGAATCATAATGACAAAGAAAAATAATAAAAACAAATTTATGCAATGCAAATAAACAAATAAGTAATTGACATTGAAGTCTGTGAGCAGGGCCTAAATTAGTATTAACTAAACTCAGTTTTTAAGTTTCTGATGTTTATAATGGTAGATGACTTTGTCCGATGCTTTGGTCAGATGAAGAGAGGAAAACAAAAAGTCCAGCTGAGAGTAAATAAACCTCTAGGGGGTTCCAGAGCCAAAAGACCATTCACTCCCGACTTGGCATTCTACAAAACATAAATGTTTTAAAGTAATTCATCATTGTTGTGATGCACATACTAGAAAATTTGAAGCTGGGGTATCCACATTCCTTCCAACATCAGCGCCAGTTACAGAGTACTTTCGTCAAAGGGCAGTGGCAGAAGATGCCCCGCAGAAAACTGTAGCAGAAAACAGAGAATAGTAGAGTTTAGTAAGTGCAAAGTATATGATATTGCAGTACATATTGAAACTGGCACAAAAAAGGAATTATGAGATATCAAAATTTAAAAAGCGTGTGTTTCTGTAAGTTCTTTTAAAGGTTCTCCATATTAAGAACACAAAACATCAATGGGAAGGATGAATATATGGGTACATTTTACTGACTCGAATTGAGACAGTGAATTTTTTATGAAAAAGAAACCCAAATTCATAAAAGTAGTTGAGTTCAAAACTGAGAGTCACTAGATTCTATCAATAAATTCAAAATGAGAACAAAATCAAAGGTCAGTGATAAAAGAAAAAAAGATTTGAGAACCAGGAAATCAAAAATAACAGTCTTGAAAGTTGCAAAACAAGATACATTTATTACCCACAAACTTGGATACAAAATGGCCAACAAGATGACCTTTTAACCTCTCACCAATCAACCTCTCAAAATTATGACCCCACAGGTCATGCCACTAGCAGCCAGGATCCAGTTTGACAATGGAATCTACAAAATGGCAGTAAGCAAGAAAAAAGAAAATTGGTGTTGAGGCCAAACACACATAAATTTCTCATAAAACCCGAAATCTGACTTCATAATTAGAATCCCTTAATTTCATAATGTCAGAAGAGATGTATAATTAGCCACTTTTTATTCAGGATAAAGCATAAGAGGTTCAAGAAAACTACCAATCATAACAGAACATAAAGCACCAAAGGAACTGTTTTATCTTGGTAGAGTAATATATATTGCTCTACTGTCCCCTATTGTATTATTAATATGTAGCCTTAGAATACCTAATCTCACAGACTTACCACTGTATATAACTTATCCCCACCTTCCCTTCTATATCTATAACCTTAGGCAATTAGATGTAGTAAAAAGACAAGCAGGAGTTAAGTTACACATAAAATAATGTATTACTGATAATATTCATAAATAATAACAAAATGCAAAGTACATTTGAATATTGGCAACCATACAACCTGATAAAATGGTGATGTGTAATTCAGGTGGCACACAGACTTGCAGTTACTTCAAATGTCTCTAGTTAAGGCATCGTTGGTGCTCAGCTTTCAGTCACATGTCTGTTCAATATGGCTGCTGAGCTGTGCTCTTCAATGTGTTGTCTTCATCATCATATGTGGGTCAGTCAGAGAGAGAATGTGGTTGAGCAAGTACATTTATAGATGTTCTCTCCAATTCCTAGAACCAATAGGACATCATGGTACTTGAAGGCCTCTGAGACTAGCCAATTCCAAACAGCCATACCTCAGACCAATGGGTGAAATAGAACATCTTATCTCCTGCCCAACCCCAAGACCATATATTACACTAACCTGGCTTTGTGTGGGAGATCAAACTGGTTTAAGACACATCCCCCCAAATCCTGTCATAAAATTACAAAGAGACAGTCGTAAAAAGGGGGATGGGGGAAGGCAAACATGAATACCTCTCACCACTTGGTTTGCCTAAATTATAAATAAAGACATACAAAACATTTATCAAGTTATATGCAAAATCCTCACATCACAACAGGAACAGACATAGTTCAAAATAAACTGTACTTGACAATTGAGGTGTCCTATAGATTTATTATATTTTTCTAACTGATGGTGTGGTTTTTCCACTTTCCCACCTCCAGATATACTTTTGTCATTCTTTCTAGATCCTGCCCAATCTTAATGTTGCCAGTAAGTTTTTATCTCAGTTCATCTTTTTATCCTCATCCCATGGCCCCATGACAAAAAAATAGTTTTTGAAATTCATAAAAGTTTTACTTCTTTGGCAAGGTGCAGGTCTACAGTGTCTCTAGACCATGAGGAACATGAACACTTCATGGTAGTCCCTGAGAGCCCTAATTCCTTTATTCTGATGTGCCAGTAAAGGGTCAAGTCACCAAGACAGTGTCTGTGTTGTTTGCATGCTGAATAAGGCAACAGGGCTCCAAGACCTTTTCTGAAACAGTCAGCTTTTCATAAATAAGATCTTTAATGCAGGGAATACTTTTTCTCACATTGGTCCACAAGGTAGTTCCTTATAGAATAATAAAATCATTTTGGTTAGAAAATGAAAATATTGAATTAATCATCATTAGATTTAGAAACATAATCATTGCACAGTTATTAAAGGATAATGGTGGGATTTAGATTAGATTAGATAGAACTTTATCTCTCCCCGGTGGAAAATTTGGCTTTTCACAGAAGCTCTTTAAATACATAAATACACATGAAAAGCATCGATGCTAATATGTGTAAAAAGCATTTCCTCTACATTTTATATAAACAAGGCACATACTCAAATCTATATAAGTTAGTCAAGAGTAATTTTGACTTTTACATGTGTTTTTAATTTTTTTTATTGTGGATAAGTAGCAATTTCTAGTTTATTTGACACATCTGGGGCACTTAAGGCTCAAGTAAAACTTGTGTGAACATGTATATGTGTTAAATGTAAATATTTGTGATGTTCTTATGACATTTGAATATTTTATCACTCTTTTATCACCCAATATGAAAGGGTTGAATTCCTGGCCAGGTCAGCATCTTCACATTTCTCTGTCTGGTTTTCTGCTGTATGTTTACTACTGTATATGCATGATATGTTAATTGACATCTTTTGATGAGTCCAGTATGAATGATTCTTAGTGTTTGAGTCTTGTGATCAAATCGGAAGCTGTCCTGAGTTGATTGTACAGTATATAGGGTTCAAATGCAAATTGTAAATATTCTGTCAAACATACAGCTATCAGCAGTGTGTCTGTTTGCGGAGAGAGTGTTGACCTTGTTGAGAGGTTTACATACCTTGGCAGTGACATTCATGTCTCTGGTGACTCTTCCTATGAAGTCAGTAGACGGAATGGGAGAGCATGGGGGGTCATGAGGTCGCTGGAAAGGAGTGTGTGGCGCTCCCAATATCTATGCAAATGGACGAAGGTCCAAATCTTTAGAGTCCTGGTGCTTCATGTCTTGCTATATGATTGCGAGACATGGACGCTATCCAGTGACCTGAGACAATGACTGAACTCCTTTGGTACTGCGTCTCTCCGGAAAATCCTTGGGTACCATATGACGCGTTTCCCTGAGGGTGATGCTTGTAAGATCCTAATTGTTGGGGACCCGAGTGGCTGGACCAGGCCAAGGGGCCCCCCATGTAACACCTGGCTGTGGCAGATAGAGGGTCATTTCCAGAGGGTGGGACTGGACTGTGTGTCTGCCTGGGCGGTTGCAAACTAGGATCCCGAGTTGTTTCATTGTGTAGTGGGTGTGGCAACGCACTGTACCAGTGTATGCTCCCCAACTTGACTTGTCTTGTCAAACAGATTTTGATTTCAAATAACAAAGATCAAAATGGGTTTTTCTTTAAGAGTCAAACAAAACTAGGATAACCATGTGTAAGCAAAGTTCGATTCATCACAATTAAGATTGTTAAAACATTTTAAGAACAAATCTAAACTTTAAGTTGAAACAGAACAAAAGTCAAAATCAAAATGCTTCCTTAAATTGTTTCTTAGTTTGTCTCAAGAGGATATTCTATTAATAGTTTAAAGTTCAGATGTTGTTAAATTTGAACAGCCATTTTATACATCACTACCATCATATGCCATAGATCACATGGCACATTACCCACATTTCAAACAACTGTACAGCATCATAACCAACAGACCCACAAAATAGTGGAACCTGTGAAATCTAGATACACAAAATGGTGGCAGCCATGCAGAAAAACTTCACAAACTAGCAACAGAATGACATAATCAAAGAACTATATAATAATTAGCAACCATTTTAAAAAATAATAACATATTACAAATATAAACAAATGATAAAAATAAATTGTAATCACATTGTGACAGAATACTTCTGCTAAATGCTACAGGAATAGCCTCTGGTTCCCTGAACAGACTAAGAAGGCTAAAACAATGTAAAGAGAAATACAAAAGGCATATGGAGAAATTAAATGTGCATTGTATTCTGTACTTAAAATTGTTACAATACAATATTAAACCATTAAACTTGAGGATAATAAAAAACCTGCACTGAATGTTTACACTCT
This sequence comes from Polypterus senegalus, assembly GCF_016835505.1. Taxonomy (NCBI): domain Eukaryota; kingdom Metazoa; phylum Chordata; class Cladistia; order Polypteriformes; family Polypteridae; genus Polypterus; species Polypterus senegalus. The sequence continues at coordinate 113,962,253 of NC_053157.1, read as the reverse complement.
AATGTACAAATATTTCTTGACCTATAACTCTTTATGTGTTTTTCTTGTATGCAACTCATAGCACTTTTAAGGCAGCTTTGAGAGAGTTTGTTAAAACAAAACTTTCACTTATATTGTAATGTATTCATATTTCATAATCATATTATTTCTTTTAGTATGCAAGGAATTTTGCATTGTTTGTGTTTGTCAAGAAAACAGATTTATATAAGGGTCACTATAGAAACTCCCTGGTATTGGCTGCCTTTCATTGTCAACACACAATTCTTAGAGTCTCATTTAGCATGCCTGCAGGACTACTCTCATTTTCTGGAGCTTTTCTTACCTCACTGAATATTTTTTAACATTTTTGAATATTTAAAATGTTAATTTAATTTTCGCTGCTGAGTGTTTTGCAGACTGAATGACCGCAGCACAATGCATAAAATTAGAAGCGTGCTTTAAGGCAGATCTCATACAAGTAAACTCAAGAAGAAAACTGCTTACATATACAGATCTCACAGTCAAGACCTGATAACTTCTCTTTTTGCATCTTATCAAGAGAGTTCCTGTGACGATGCGGGTTCGCTGCATGCTCCCATCGTCTGTCCGGGAGCCCTTGAACCCTGCACCGTCAGTAATGTTACCGATGAGCTTGGCAGTGAGGCACAACAAATGTTGCAAGGGGATGGTGCAAAAGTGCAAGTGCTTTTATTAAAAATAACAACCAAACAGTGTCCCAATTAAATAAATAAAAGCACTAAAACAAATCCCACAATAAAACCAACCCAGGCCCCCCCCCTTTGTATAAACAGGACATTAAAAGAATAAGAACTTTAAAATGACAATAAAACAATCAATAAATAACTGTCCATTAAAAAGCTCTGTCCTTTACAAATGTCCTCCTCTGGCTTGAGTGTTTGGGTTCTTTAAAAACGTCTGGCACCAATCCCGTTTGCTGCTCTGTCTCCTCTTGTGTCCACACTGCCAGCTCATCCTACCGCTTGCACCAAATGTGATCATGCGGGTTCTACTCCATGCTGCAGTCTTGCATCTGGGAGCCCTTGAACCCATCACCATCGATAATGTTACCAATGAGCTCGGCAGTGAGGCACAACAATGAAGCAAGGGGATGGTGCAAAAAGTGCCAAGTGCTTTTATTTAATAATAATAATAATAATACATTTTATTTATAGGCGCCTTTCAAACACTCAAGGACACCGTACACTTTACACAACACCCAACACACAATACAGTACAGTGTTTACATAGAGAAGGCAAGTTTAAAAAGATGAGTTTTAACTGAAGACTTAAACAGAGAGAATGAATTAATGTTTCTAATCTCAGGAGGCAGTGCATTCCAAAGTCGGGGGGCAGAACGACTGAAAGCTCTGTTCCCCATTGTGGAAAGACGAGCGGAAGGAACAGTCAATTTAATTGAGGAGGATGATCTAAGAGTACGGGAAGGGGTGACGATGTGGAGAAGGTTAGACAGGTATGGGGGGGCTAAATCATGAATAGCTTTAAAGGTTAGCAGAAGGATTTTAAACTCGATGCGGAACTTGACAGGGAGCCAGTGAAGTTGATGCAGAACAGGAGTGATGTGGTGAGTAGAAGGAGATCTCGTGATAATACGGGCGGCTGAGTTCTGGACTAATTGAAGTTTGTGAAGAGTTTTTGAGGGAGACCAAAAAGAAGAGAGTTACAATAGTCAAGGCGAGAGGTGACAAGGCTATGAACAAGAACTGCAGCAGAGTGAGGGGTGAGAGAGGGGCGAGACGGTTGATATTACGTAGGTGGAAGTAGGCAGATCGTGTAATAGTATTGATGTGTGAAAGAAAGGAGAGGTTATTATCCAAGATGACACCAAGACTTTTAGCCTGAGAAGAGGGGGATAGAGTACAGTTATCAATTATAATAGGGAAGTTATGGGATTTGGATAATGTGGATTTTGTACCAATAAGAAGGATCTCTGTTTTATCACTGTTGAGTTTAAGAAAATTAAATGTAAACCAGTTTTTGATTTCGCCAGACAGTCAGTAAGGGTGGTAGGTGGGAGGGTGATTGTGGGTGAAGTTGAAAAATAAAGCTGGGTGTCATCTGCATAACAGTGGAAATGGATATTATATTTCCTGAAAATATTGCCCAGAGGAAGGAGATAGATGGTGAACAGAAGGGGGCCCAGGACAGAGCCTTGAGGCACTCCTGAGGTAACGGATACAGAGTGAGATGAAAATGATTTGAGCTGTATGAATTGGGAGCGGCCAGAAAGGTAGGATGTGAACCAGTTATAGACATTGTGGGTGACACCAATGGAAGATAGTCTATTGAAAAGAATGGAATGAGAAATGGAGTCAAAAGCCGCACTCAAATCAAGTAGTATGAGGATAGAGAGTAAGCCGGAGTCTGCTGCCATGAGAAGATCGTTAGTTATTTTGATTAATGCAGTTTCTGTACTATGGAGTGGGCGGAAACCAGACTGGAATTGTTCATACAGGTTATTCAGGGATAAGTGAGAGTGGAGCTGTTTGGCTACCACTTTTTCTAGGATTTTGGATAAGAAAGGTAGGTTAGAGATCGGACGCAGGTTGTTAAAATTAGATGGATCGGCGCAGATTTTTTTTAAAATTGGGGTTACTACAGCAGTTTTGAATGAAGCAGGAACAATTCCAGTTGAAAGAGAAGAATGGATAATAGCAGATATAATATGGAGCAGAGATGGAAGGCAGGCTTTGACAAGTGATGTAGGTAAGGGGTCAAGCAGACAGGTGGATGACTTAGAATGAAGGATTATATCTGATATTTCTAAGGTGGAGGGAAGTTGAAAGAAAGAAAAAGGGTGAGTAGATGGGAAGAATTCAGAAGGAGTAGTGTGAGCGGATTGCAAAGCAAGGTAGTGGTGGATACTCTCGATTTAAAACCAACAACAAAAAGAAACAGTGTTCAAATAAATAGTGCAGTGTTTCAAAAAGTCTTCATTAAATAAATAATCCATAAAAACAGAAGTGAATTGGAGGTTCAATCCAATAGAATCAATTATTTTAAAAACAACTAGGTTAAAACAATGCTGGAAACAATCTCTTTAAAAACAAAGCCTGGTGTCTTCTTTTTATCTGGCGGCTCCCCTGCTTCTCCTATTGGGTTTTGCAACAGGAGAGTCGCCTTACCTGCAGCTAACCTTCTTTCCACTCAACTGGTCGGGAGGCTTCCAGATCCCTGGCTTCAGTTCCGCTCCTTCCAGACCGAGACTTAGGTTCCCCAACGGCCAGGACTCTCACGCTGGGGAATACATCTCCCAAGCGTCCCAACTACTACTGCCTTCTTGGCCTTACGCGGCCAGCCATCCTTCTTCCGGTCACTCCTGCTCCTCCATAAAATGCTCAGCAGGAGCTACCACTACCTACGGCCCTCAGGTGTCAGCCAAACACCCCGTTAGAGCTCAACTGTCCAGCTGCCTCTTGTTCATTTTATACTTGTGTCCTAGCCTATTTCTGGGTGTTTGGGGAGCTGGAGAACCTCCTGTTGGCCACAGTCTTCTTCTTCTTCTTCTTCTTCTTCTTCTTCTTCTTTCAGCTGCTCCCATTAGGGGTTGCCACAGTGGATCATCTTCTTCCATAACTTTGTGTCCTCTGCATCTTGTTCTGTTGCACCCATCACCTGCATGTCCTCTTTCACCACATCCATAAACCTTCACTTAGGCCTTCCTCTTTTCCTCTTTCCTGGCAGCTCTACCCTTAGCATCCTTCTCCCAATATACCCAAGATCTCTCCTCTGCACATTTCCAAACCAATGCAATCTCGCCTCTCTGACCTTGTCTCCCAACCGGCCAACTTGAGCTGACCCTCTAATGTACTCATTTCTAATCATATCCATCCTCGTCACACCCAGTGCAAATCTTAGCATTTTTAACTCTGCCACCTTCAGCTCAGTCTCCTGGTTTCTGTTCAGTGTCACCGTCTCCAACCCATATAACATAGCTGGCCTCACTACTGTCTTGTAGATCTTCCCTTTCACTCTTGCTGGTACCTGCCTGTCACACATTACTCCTGACACTCTTCTCCACCCATTCCACCCTGCCAGCACTCTCTTCTTCACCTCTCTTCCACAATCCCCATTACTCTGTATTGTTGATCCCAAGTATTTAAACTCATCCACCTTTGCTAACTGTACTCCCTGCATCCTCCCCATTCCACTGACCTCCCTCTCATTTACACACATTTACATGTATTCTGTCTAGTTCCTACTGACCTTCATTCCACTGCTCTCTAGAGCATATCTCCACCTCTGTAGGGTCTCCTCAACTTGCTCCCTACTATTGCTACAGATCACAATGTCATCAGCAAACATCATAGTCCACGGGGACTCCTGTCTAATCTCCTCTGTCAACCTGTCCATCACCATTGCAAATAAGAAAGGGCTCAGAGCTGAACCCTGATGTAATCCCACCTCCATGTTGAATGCAACTGTCACTCCTACCAAAGACCTTACCACTGTCACACTTCCCTCGTGCATATCCTGTACAACTGTTATGTACTTCTCTGCCACTTCCAACTTCCTCATACAATACCACAGATCCTTTCAAGGCACCCTGTAATATGCTTTCTCCAGGTCCACAAAAACGCAACGCAACTCCTTCTGGCCTTCTCTAAACTTCTCCATCAACATCCTCAGAGCAAACATTGCATCTGTGGTGCCCTTTCTTGGCATGAAACCATACTGCTGCTCACTAATCATCCCCTCACTTCTTAACCTAGCTTCTACTACTGTTTCCCTTAACTTCATGCTGTGGCTCATCAATTTTATTCTCCTGTAGTTACTGCAGTCCTGTACATCCCCCTTATTCTTAAATATCGACACCAGTACACTTCTTCTCCACTCCTCAAGCACCCTCTCACTTTCCAAGATTTCATTAAACAATCTGGTTAAAAACTCCACTGCCATCTCTCCTAAACACCTCCATGCTTCCACATATATGTCATCTGGACTAATGGCCTTTCCATTTTTCATCCTCTTCATAGCAGTCCTTACTTCCTCCTTGGTAATCCTCTGCACTTCTTGATTCACTATCTCCACATCATCCAACCTCTTCTCTCTCTCGTTCTCTTCATTCATCAGCCTCTCAAAGTACTCTTTCCATCTGCTCAACACACTCTCCTCGCTTGTGAGTACGTTTCCATCTTTATCCTTTATCACCCTAACCTGCTGCACATCTTTCCCAGCTCTGTCTCTCTGTCTAGCCAATCGGTACAGGTCCTTTTCTCCTTCTTTAGTGTCCAGCCTCTCATACAACTCATCATATGCTTTTTCTTTAGCCTTCGCCATCTCTCTCTTCACCTTGCACCTTATCTCCTTGTACTCTTGTCTACTTTCTGCATCTCTTTGACTATCCAACTTCTTCTTTGACAATGTCTTCCTCTGTATACTCTTCTGTATTTCCTCATTCCACCACTAGGTTTCCTTTTTCTCATTCCTCTTTCCAGATGTCACGCCAAGCACCCTTCTTGCTGTCATCCTTACCACATCTGCTGTAGTTTCCCAGCTGTCTGGTAACTCTTCACTGCCACCCAGTGCTTGTCTCACATCCTCCATAAACTCAACCCTGCAGTCTTCCTTTTTCAACTTCCACCATTTGATCCTTGGCTCTGCCCTCACTCTCTTCCTCTTCTTGATCTCCAACGTCATCCTACAGACCACCATCCTATGCTGCTTAACTACACTTTTCCCTGCCACCACTTTGCAGTTTTCAATCTCCTTCAGATCAACGCTTCTGCATAGGATGTAATCTACCTGTGTGCATCTTCCTCCATTCTTCTACGTAACCCTATGTTCTGCCCTCTTCTTAAAATACGTATTCACCACAGCCATGTCCATCCTTTTGGCAAAATCCACTATCCTCTGACTTTCTTCATACCTGCCCATCACCTCCTCATCTCCACTGCTCCCTTCACCAACATGTTCATTGAAATCCGCTCCAATCACCACTTTCTGTCCCTTGGGTACACTGTTCATCACGTCATCTAACTCACTCCAAAAATCTTCTTTCTCACCCATTGCACACCCAACTTGCGGTGCACTAACAACATTCATCATCACACCTCCAATTTCCAGCTTCATAATCATTACTCTGCCTGACACTCTTTTCACCTCCAAAACACTCTTGACATACTGTTCCTTCAGAATAACTCTTACCCCATTTCTCCTCCCATCCGCATGATAGAACAATCTGAATCCACCTTCAATCCACTTGGCTTTACTCCCCTTCCATTTAGTCTCTTCCACACACAATATACAGTATCAACCTTCCTTCTCCCCATCATATTTGCTAACTCTCTCCCCTTACCAGTCATACTGACAACATTCAAAGTTCCTACCCTCAGTTCCACTCTATTTACTTTCCTCCTCTCTTCCTGCCTCCGGACACGTCTCCCCACTCTTCTTCTCCTTCTTCCGCCAGCAGTAGCAATTTCTGCCAGTAGCCTTTTGGCTAACAGTACTGGTGGCGGTCGTTGTTAACCTGGGGCTCGACTGATCCCGTAAGGAAATTTGTATTGCTGTCCGCATATTGATTTGGCAAAATTTTACACTGGATGCCCTTCCTGGCGTAACCCTCCTCATTTATCCAGGCTTGGGACCGGCACTAAAAAACACACTGGTTTGTGCATACCCTGTGACGGGGTTTGGCCACAGTCTATAAAGGCGAAAAGAAAAAAAAATCACCCAGATGCAAATAAATCTATTTATGGCTCTTTTTATTTCATTTTTGCAATACAATCAGAGTTGTTCTATCCATCCATCCATCCTCTTCCGCTTATCCGAGGTCGGGTCACAGGGGCAGCAGCTTGAGCAGAGAGACCCAGACTTCCCTCTCCCTGGCCACTTCTTCTAGCTCTTCCGGGAGAATCCCAAGGTGTTTCCAGGCCAGCCGGGAGACACAGTCTCTCCAGCGTGTCCTGGGTCTTCCCCGGGGCCTCCTCTCGGTTGGACGTGCCTGGAACACCTCACCAGGGAGGCATCCAGGAGGCATCCTGATCAGATGCCCGAGCCACCTCATCTGACTCCTCTCTTTGAGGAGGAGCAGCAGCTCTACTCTGAGCCCCTCCCAGATGACTGAGCTTCTCACCCTATCTTTAAGGGAAAGCCCAGACACTCTGCGGAGGAAACTCATTTCAGACACTTGTATTTGCGATCTCGTTCTTTCGGTTACTACCCATAGCTCATGACCATAGGTGAGGGTAGCAACGTAGATCGACTGGTAAATTGAGAGCTTTGCCTTACAGCTCAGCTCCTTTTTTACCATGACAGACCTATGGAGAGCCTGCATCACTGTGATACAGTGATACAAAAAATACAAAAAACTATAAAAATTACTATAAATAACTAATTGATAATGAATAAATACAGGATGATGAGACATCCTGATTTCCCCGTCATATCCTCATTTGAGGACCTAAAACAGTGGTCTAGCTCGTATTTATAAAATACCCAAAAACAGTCAGAGATTTTGTCTTGATCGTTATTTAGACGGTATAAACCAATAGCAGATGTACATATTTTCTCTGATCCATTCTTAACACATACAGTATATGTATTGAACCTGCAATTAGTGTTTAAAAGAACAATGCAAATGGCAGTTTTACTCAGGCAGAGCCATGTTAATATTTAACATCAACTTTTAAGTACAAAACATGGTTAAAAAATTAATGTGTACATCTAAAGCCAGTAAATAATAATAATAATAATAATAATAATAATAATAACACACATTTTTAAGTAGGATGTAACTAGTAAGAAGCTGAATGTTTGATTGGGAGAGCTTGAATGTGTGACTTAAAACCTGTCAGTAGGAGTGACAGATTTTTTGGTGAGGTTAGTTGCATTATGTTTTAAAATGATCCAATAAGAAGGTAGATTTTTTTTAAAGCCAGTTAAGACTTCTCCTAGGTTATAATGCATGTAGCAGTCTTCTTTTCAACTTCATATGTTAAGACATCAGTGTGCTAAAAAAAAAACAAATTTTAAAATAGTATGTTTTTCTGTCTTTCCTTTTCAGTTATTATACAAGAGAAATAGCAACTCTGCAAATCTTTAAAATGTTTACTAAGTACATGAATATAAACTTAGACTTTTAAATTAATTGAACTGATTGATTAGTAAAATCAATAAAGATTATTTGTATATGAAGATGTGTGTCCAGTTTTGATTATAATCTAGTCACCTTAATAGATTAATAGATATGCCTGCTTGCCGTGCATGGTGCTAAGATAAACATTTAAAATATGTACTATTCATGCACACGCACATGTGCAGGATGTAAACCAACCACAATGCAGCTGAACACACCACTAACACGAAGGTAAATCGATACAGATATGACGGAAAGGGAAAAAACAGTAATCAATCCAGTAATTATATTGTGCTTATGCCTTACAAGCCTCTATGCATATGCTTATAATGATTCATTTGAAAACTTAGTTAAAAAAAGAAATGACACTACCTCTTCACAGATACACACACACTCTCTTTCTTTACTTTTTTAGCTGTATGCATTTTTACAGTGAAACATTATTGATTATAACATTGATGATAAACCCTAATACTGTAAAATATCAACTCCACATAGAAGAGGGAAAAGATGAAGAGGAAGAAGAAAAAGATGGAGAAGTAAAAAAACTAATTTGAACACCAGCCAGAGGGGAAACTCTTGCGGTTGAAGTATAACAATAGCACCCCAGGTGCTGCAAAAGTGATTGCTTACATCACCTTTGGCCTGTTTTCTAATTAGAAGCCTCAACCCACCATAAAAAACAAACATCAACAAAATAGTTACCAAACAAAAAGAAAGCTATTAACAATATAATTAACAAAAATAAAACCAGGCCAAGCTAACTTAGAAAAAAAGAAAGTACAATACAAAAGAACAAACAAACAAACAAGGCTCAGGGCAAATCCTCACACTGAACCATGAAACATACCAGTGGCGATTGTTTTTGTTATCTTCTCTAAGACCTGGAAGCTCATCGAAATGTGTTCATGCATTCACAGTTATTCCAATATGGAATCATAGGGAAGTAGTGCAGCAACACAGGAATTTTACAGTCACTTGAGTGATTAGTTTATATGCTGTAACATGCAAACAATTTATAAAACTGAATGTATAGTAAAACTTGGGTTAGTTGTCTAAAATGGCAAGTGTATCTAAAAACCTCACATTCCAAGAATGTAGTATATTGCTGCATCAGACATAGTTTACTAATATATATTAATGATTGTAACTAAGCAGGATGATACTGAAGATAACTAAAGAAACAAAGCATATGCAGAAATAAAACTGGTTGTACACAATTATTGAAAAATAACTTGTGGACATAATCCAAAAAAGACCTTAATGACAGAAGTATATGAGAACACAGACTATGTTCAAGACTTTGCCCCCATGGGCTTAAAACTGAAACTACAAAAAAAATGAATCAGTGGTGAATCCCAGATGTGTTTCTAACATCAAGTGAATGCTTGGTACAGGTGAAATGTATAAACTGGGTAAAAATCACTAAACAAAACAACTGACAATAACACTGTTGTTGAGAGATATTTGACTTAGAACATCCAAAACATAAGAAAGCTGCTTTAGACACAACCTTTTTCCTGTCGATGTTGTGATTTTGTAGGTGCAAAGTAGGAAACTATAGGAAAACTTTGAGTCTCAAAAAAGTATTAACTTAAATTTAATTTTAACTACTAGTAGATGAGCCCTGAATTTGTCTCCCATACACACGTATGTGACAATGGTTGGAAGACCTAGACTATGCAGATAATATGTGTTTTCTTTCACACTTGTTTGAGGGCATGAAGAGCAAATTGGAAGACATCTAGACATCTAGATGCATCAAAAGACGGGTTAGAAATTAATTTTCAGAAAACTAGAACTATGTGAATTTCGACAAGCAACACCAATGAATTTAGCATAATGGGAAACTCCATTGAAGAAATCAGTGAGTTCTGTTATGTTGGCACCACTATTACTAAAGATGGTGGCACAAATGTTAATGTGGAAAACAGAGTAAAGAAAGACAACTAAGTGTTTGGTCTACTTAAGAAAGTATGGAACGCTTCACAGTATGCCCATTTAACCAAAAAATACAATTTGAATAAATAACACAAATATTATATCAGTCCTGCTGTATGGCTGCAAGTGATGGAAAATGACAAAGAAAATCAATTGCAAGTTACAGGTATTGTAAATTGATTCCTGAAAATAATCTATCAAATATATTGGCCTGAACAAATTTCAAATGTAGAGCTATGGACAAGGACAAAGCAGGGCAACATTATGAATGAAAGTTAGCAATATATATGGGGTTGGATAGGACATTCCTCTCATAGGGGTGATAATCTTTCCAAAAAAAAAGTACTTGAATGGAATCCTGCTGGTTCAAAAATGATAGGAAGACCAGGTCATCATAACTGAATGACAATAGTAAAAGAAGCAAGTCACTGGAAGATGTGCTGGGTGGGGTGAAATAAAAAACCTGACCTCTAACAAATATGAAAGGACAAAGCTTTTAGAAGACCTGGGTTCCTTGTAGAAGTGACAAAAATGATTATTATTCTAAACCAAACCTATAAAACAGCCAAAATAACTTAGGCCTAAAAATGGAAGATCATTTGGAAAAAATTAAACAAAAGGCCAGAAAACAAGACAAAAATTAAAATTAAAAACCCTCACAAAGGCCAAACCAACCTGATAATGAACAGAAAGATGGAAACCAATGACAAAAAGAAGCTGATTGCCACAGCAGTAAGCTGTTAAGTGGAAGATCACCTACAACATCAGGAGGATCTCCTTCCATCCTCCTGGGCTCAGCATAAGGGTGGGGGGTTGTTGGCGGTAGGAAAATCACAAGCTAAATTTGCACAATTAAAGTCAAATAGATAATTACAAAATGGTAAGCAAAATTGTAAAGAAAGAAAGACATTAAAAAAACAGATTTATTAGCAAAATAACAAGATAGACAAGTCACAAAGAAGAAAACTAAAGTGTGGGATGGACCCTCAGCAAAAGCATGACTTTTAAATATTAGGTTCAGACAGAGTGTCAGAGCTTCAACTAGGTATATGCAGAAGACAGGATCTCTTTGGCAATGATGTAATGATCATGATTTCAAAAGAAAATTCAAAGTGAGATTTATATATATATACAGTATATATATATACAGTATATATATGTATATACTGTATATATATATCTATTAAAAAAAACTTGCGACGAGACATGATCTTTGGAAGAGAGATTTTTTGAAGAGAGACAGAGATACAGAGAGACACTTTCACGTCCTGTGAGCCGGACAATTCACGTCATACTTACAACCTGTGGAAGTAAGCCCCGTTATACACATGCAGAGCAGGTTAGAGATAATGGAAGTAGGAAAATTTGAAAGTTGCAAAAAAATGAGAGTAAAGATCGCATTAGTGCAAACAAATGGAAAATATTGCACTGTAAAATAATGGAACAGTGAAAAGAGATCACAGAGTGTCTGAGGATGTCTTGGGGACAAGAGAGACAAGGCATCGAGATAAAAGGACAGGTGCTGTACAGGCTTTTGCAGCTGCTGCTCCTCGCCTGTGGAACTCTTTACCTTGTCACATAAAGGAGTCATCTACAATTGAACTGTTCAAAACAAGATTAAAGACTCATTTCTATTCACTTGCATTCCGTGACCTTCCGTAATACTGATGGTTTCCTCATTGTGATTATATAACATTACTTCTATTTATTATTTATTTTATTTTTGTTCATATATCTTATTTCTATTTATGTTATTTGTTTTTTTCTTTTATTATATTATAGTAAAGCACTTTGGCCACAGCATTCCTACAGTATGTTGTTTTAAATGTGCTATATAAATAAATTGACACTGACATTGACATTAACATTGTTTGAAGTGCCACACAAAATGCAGATCATGCGGCACAGCAGCAGCAGCAAGCCAGCAGCTGTTTGAGCAAAGAAGAGGTAAAAAAAACTCTTATTTGTTTCCCATTGTATCACTATTTAAGAGGGGTTTTGGAGGAGTGACCGCATCTTCTTGGAGTGCATTCAGCCCACCTTTTTATAACAGCACGTAGCGCTTGTGGGGTGGGGGAAGGAGTAGGTGAGTGAAGTGCAGATCACGCAGAATGGCAGCAGCAGCAAACCAGCAGCTGATCGAGCAAAAGGGGAGGTAAAAAATTTATTTGTCTCCCATTGTATCACCGTTTAAGAGGGGTTTCGGAGGAGCGGCTGTGTCTCCTTGGGGTGCTTTCAGTCCCCCTCATCACAATGGCATGTTGTGCTGGCAAGGTGTGAAAGGAGTTGGCAAGCGAAACAAGCAGGGAGCAAAGCCCCCTAGTATATATTATGACAGATTGCTGGGGTCATTACCTGGCTGGGATGCCTGGAGGGACCAGAAAGAGACATGTATAGCTTCCAGGTCACGATAGGGCAACTGCCCTGGATAAAAAGAGGACCACAGGAAAGGGACAAAAAGGTTTTAACCCGTTGAGACCCGTGGCCACCGCCAGGGGGCGTCTTAAGCCTCATCAGACCAGGAGAATTGTCACTTCCGCCACACCAGGCAAGATGGTGGATGAACCTGCCAGGGATGCCCGGAGTGCAAAGGGCAGCACTTCCGCCACACCAGGAAGTACTGCCAGAAGATCGTCACCAGCCACCTGGAGCACATCCGTGTGGGAATAAAAGGCGCTGCCTCCTTACAGTCTGGGAGTGGGAGCAGGACGAAGCTCCCAGGAGGGGATTGGCAGCTAAGGACAGAGTTATAGAAGAGTTCATTGTGGGAGATTATTGCTGTGTGCTTTGTGTGGTGTTCGGGACAGAAACCTGTGTTTATTTGTGGATGAATAAACGTGTGACTTTTATAAAGATGTGGTTTCCGACTGGTGGTGTCCTTGCAAATATCACAATATATATTTATCTCAAAATATTTTGTTTCATTTCACATTTTTGGATTTAGAGATGTGTACGGAAAATAGAAAAGTCAGAAGTTCTTTATGGATAAAGAATAGCCAAGAACACAAAACAAAGGCAAAAATTCCTTACTGCATCAAATCCATTCAACATTTCTATTCTTACTAAGGGTTGTTTAGCTTAAGGTAAAGCATATCTAATATGCAGCACAAATTCTTTTGTATTCACTCAGAGTCTGTATGAGAGAGCACACGTTGCCTTGCGACCATAAAAACAAAACATTGCGTCTGGGTGAAGCTGGGATGTTTGAACTTAGTTTTACTAAGGAAAAAAAGAAACAAAGTGTCAGAGCTTGCAGATGTGGTCATGGTTTTAGATGTATTTTTCTTTTTATGGTGAGTGAGTTGAAAGCAACATATTTCTGATAGATTAGAGATGTACTGTAAGCAGATCTACTGCCCTGTAATTTGCAGTAAAGGTTTCAGGCATGTTAGCTGGGCTCATATAGGAGTTCTTTGTAAATATTATTATACTTTTTTACATTTCTCTCTTGTTTGTATACTTTTGTCATTTTATTAGCTTTGGTTATTTGACATTTCTTAAGTATCTTTACTAAGATAATGCACAATTTGATAGTGTAAAGGACAGCACACATGGGCTGGCGTCCTGGCCGGGATGAGTCCTGTTTTCTTAACCAGCTGGGAGGCTAATGTAACTGAGGGATCGGGGAGGCTCTGTTTAAAAGCTGTATGCTCCCCCAACCCGCTAAATGGCAGCATCCCTCGGCTTTGGGACCCATTCAGATACCCACAGGGAATGTTGGGAATTGCAGTGCAGTGGGGCAGCCCTGCTGGGGTCCATTGCTGCCACCAGTGTGTGCTGCAGGGAGTTACAGTCCCAACTTTATGGGAATTCCAATTGACCCAGAAGTACTCCACAGGGCTATGCCCTGGCACCAGAAGTACTCCTGGCACCAAGATAAAATGAAGCACTCAATCTCATTCAGGCAAGCTGGAGTCAAGTGGAAGGAAGACAAAGCTCACTTGGGATGTGTGGAGAAGAGAAGATAACAGAAAATAAGAAAAGAAGAGAAGAACTATGTTTTGGGTGGGTTATGCCTCATTTAAGCACTTTGTACAAAGTACTACCAGAACTTGTGTCTGTGAGGCTGTGTATGTGAGGATTTGTCTGGGGTTTGGGGTACTACAATGCCCCCTGTTGGTCACAATAGGCTATTATTGTATGTAACAGGGATTATGTCATTAGGTGTATATTTTAAGTGTGTGGCAGTGTTGAAAGGTTAACAAGAGAATGACATGGAAGATATATGAGCATGTGCAGTTGATTACTGCAATTCATCTCCATTGAATTAAGTAATTTGGTTATTCATTTAATGTTCTACATAGTGTAAATGAGTGCTCCTTCATTCTGACTTGATTCCACTTCTACATAATTTCCACTAGCATTTGAGAGTATATGATAAACTAATTACTTAAAGAATTAAAAAGGAAAACTTTATTGATTGCTTTTAGAATTTTAAAGATCTGGATTAGGCTTGTCTGTTTTATGATTAAGGGGATTCAATATCCATAGTTTTTAAGTCTAGAGATGTTCTTAGCTACTCAGCATCACACAGTTCAAGTACTGTTAGAGTGCTACTAGCACAGTGCACACTGACTGACATACCTGCCTTTTCCCACTTAATTAAACACTAAATCACAGACACCTTCATATTCCCTGATAGTTATAGCTGGATGGAAGGAGGACAATGCTCGCCTGGGAAGTGTGAAGGAAAGAAAGAGAAGAAAAGGGAAGAAAAGAATTGCGTTGTTGGTTTATGACTTGCTTAAATCCTTTGTACAAGGTATTTTGTATAAATAATTTTATTTGTACCAGAACTTGTGTCTGTGAGGTTGTGTCTGGGGCTTGGGGTGCTGCAACAACCCCTGGTCATCACAAGTGGCATAGTTGGCAGAATTTCTGGCCATCTGCTTGGCAGAAACCTGCTTTAAAAAAATTCTTGTGGTAAAAAAACACCTTAGACACACAGTACACAGAATACTTCACAATGACTCTTTTTTCCAATAATAATGGGAAAGAAAATGGCCAGAAAGAGTGGTAAACCTTCAGGGAACAGACTTTCTGTAGACATTGGGAGCCTGAGTAAATACCTGGAGAAATATGAAGAAAACAGATTTCCCATCATGAGAGCTGGAAACAACCTTTAGGATCAGATTGACCACTTTGGTGGGGATGCAGTGCTAAACAGTCTGGGTGATGTTGAAAATGACAGGTGGATTATTGAGGTACGTACCATTGGAGAGCAGGGATTGAAAGATAGAGATATTAAATATCTGCACATTTCTAGCTTTAAGAATGGCAAAGCTGCTCATTGTTGTTTCTTCTTTACTCCTAGGTAAGATGGTCGCAATGTTCTGAACTGCCAGAGTGGCAGTGATGTCACTGGATACCCATTGGCTGAATCTTGTCATATGAAGAGTCACAAAGCATTCAAAGGGAAATAATATGGTGACCAAGGCTGGAGCTACACCAGGTAGGGAACGACATTGAG
The DNA here is from genome assembly GCF_016835505.1 of Polypterus senegalus. Taxonomy (NCBI): domain Eukaryota; kingdom Metazoa; phylum Chordata; class Cladistia; order Polypteriformes; family Polypteridae; genus Polypterus; species Polypterus senegalus. The sequence continues at coordinate 113,946,744 of NC_053157.1, read as the reverse complement.
GGAAGTAATAAAGAAAGCCAGGAAACATATCTGGTTTTCGTCCAGATATCAATGTCACTGAACCAGACTGGTCCTCTTGAGGTCCACCTGGACTACATCTCCCATCCTGCATTTGAAGTTATGAATGGGCATTTGCAGAGGAAAGGTGATCCTATTAACCTGGAACAGAGTGAGGAAAATGTCCAAAGTCCTGACCGAAAAGGGCACAGTGCAACCAGCAAATCAACTCCACTTGGAAATGTTACTAGCACCACTGCGTATGCTGTTAAAGGTACTGAACTCCCTTATCTTAACTATATTAGGGACAGGAGATATTGCAAAAGCTCCAGTCAAAGTGATAAAAAAGTCTTGGACTGGGGCCAGTTACAATGGCTGCTGTACAGGTGATGAAGTCATGTGTGTTAAAGCACAGTATGAAGCAGTATGAAGAGGTCACAGAAGAAAGTGAAGGGAACTGAGTAGCATTTGTTTCAATAGTTGAGTCAGGTATATTAGAAAATTTACCCCTGTCTGATCCTACAGTTCCTACAGGCTGCCTTTCACACCACTGAGATCAAAAAGGCCATAGAAAAAGGGATGCTGTGCAAAGGGGTCCTGGACATACTGTATCTGAAGGGAAACAAGTAACGCTCTCTCCAATAAGGCTGAAGGATGTGAATCTGAAACATCCTCGTACTTCAAAAAAGGCCACACAGATGGTAAAGGGACCATCTGTAATCAATAGTCTCTGGTTCACTTTTGGATTAAGAAATTTGTGTAAGTACTAGTGTTTTTGTTGGATTCTTGGTTTATGTCTCTTTGTGCTTTGACATTCTCAAAGGCATTGATAAAGCTAAATAAGCAGAATAATTTCAATTAAATTGGCATTCACATACTTGAGGACACCAGTTAAAATTAAGGGGTGTGCAGGAAGTATTTATTTATACAAAGAGTTGTGAGAACATGGAACAAAATGCTAAGTCATGTCTAGTAGATGAAGTGGATACCTTGACAACTTTTAAAAAGTATTTACATATTATAATAAAAAGATTTTTATTTTTATTTAAATAAGCATATTATTGTTATACTTTCTTCAATTTGCCAGTGGTAATTGTTTCCTGCTTTGCTGTAAATATTTATGTGCATGTAGCACATTTTTCTTCAGAGGATGTGATGCCTCCAATGATATGTAGATGTCCATATATGGATATAATCATGCACAGTTGAGGTCATACGTAATGAAAAATACACTATTTGAAAGCAGGAGCAAACCATGTAAATAGTTTAATATAAATGTGTAGGTGGGGTGGGGATGTCCATAGGTGTAAGAGTGAATAGGGGATGGGGTTCAAAGTTTTTATATGATTCACTGTTTTATGCACAATAAAACTGTTCTGAACCTGGATCCCTGTTTGGAGAGGTTTTGGAAAGTGTAGGTGGACCCATGGTGCCAAACGTTGAAACTATTTATTTATTTGTGTTATCACAATGCAACTTTAGACAGATAAAGTTGACATGTCTGGGAACATTTCAGAGGTGCAAAAACTGCCCTGGCATTACTTGTACATGAGATATACAGTACTGTATCAGAAAACAAAAATTTTAAAATACTACAGTGAGCAACTATTTATATCTATAAATATCTGAATTTCACACAAACACAGATTCTATCATATTTGAAAAATTATCTTTCAGATTGTAGTGAAAAATTGACCGTCCTGCCTTTAGTTTTTGAATAATAAGGCTTTATTTTGGGATTACCCCCACCAGGGGAGATTGCTGAACAATGTCCTCAGGGTTTAAGGAGTTTTTAAGTAAAGCTAGAACACAGTTTAGTTTTAAGAAACACTTATTTCCACCAATCCAACCATTGTCCTAAGCCAATCCCAGCAATCATCGGACAGAAGGGTGAGCACACAAATGGGCCAATTTAGCAACGGCAGTTCACCTGACCTGCATGTCTTTGGATTGTGGGAGGAAACCAGACAACCCAGAGGACAACCATGCAAGCAAGGGGAGAACATTCAAATTCTGCTCAATAAGCAACTGAAATGCAGCTCCTGGTCTCCTTACTGTGAAGCACCAGCAATACCACTACTCCTCCCCTTTCTCAAATCATTAAATAAAACTACTGAGTAACAAATTACACTAAATAGAATTAAAATTTGAAAGATTTATTTTTGAAGGGCTTCTGTTGAAATCTCAGATCAAATAACAACACACCATCAAATAAAATGTACAACACGTAGCCAGAAAAGGTCTCAAACAGAACACATAGAGCACACAAACAAAAGGAGAAAATGCAGAAGGTTGAGGTGATGTTAAATAAATAAACATTAATTTGTACAGTGGCACACAGTTGTATACACTCAGAAGCCTTATGAAAGCTGCACTGTCCCATGTAAAATGTACGGGGAAATACTAGTTGTTAACCTATATTCTCACAAACAAGTTAAACAGACTTTAGTGTACTAATGCCTTCAACACTGGGTTTTTTTTAATTAATTATACTGTAATTGTAATATTTGAAATCTTAAAAAATGAGAGTAATTAAAATTTAGCTTTATGCCTTTATAGAGTCATTAAGAACCTTAAATTAATTGGTTTCATTTGTCTATTATTGTCCTTAATGTGTAAATTGCTCCAGGGATGCTATACAATAAATAGCTGACTCTGTGCTCTGACTTCCAAAGGTACTTAGAAAAAACAATTTCCCCTTTGGGATTAATATAGTATATCATATCAAAATCACAACTAATCTTAAATTAAATTTTAAATGAAATTAACATTAGGAGTTTTTTTAGTAGACTCAGTAGGGTGGAGAAGACCATGCTCTATAGGAGATTAACCTCTGAATGAGCAGCTTCCTTACCAAGCAGTGGCATAATCTCAGACAAAATACCTTTCCAAGGTTCCTAAATTTGTTTTACAAAGCAGTATCAATTATTTCCAGTGTCATTTATCTCAACATGAATACGAAAAGCAGGTCTTTACTTTTCATAACCAGTAGCTATGCTGTATTTAAATATATTTTTATGTATTTATCGTTGTTTTTCTTCACTTTGAATCATTTTTCTCTTATTTTATGTTATTTCTGTTAATTTTGTTTATTATTGTTTAATTATTTACCGTCTCTTTAAGTTTGTATGGTTCCTTGTGCTTTGTGGGTAGTTTCCTAAGAGACAGGACCACTCTGATGTCATAGCTGCTGGGTCCTCCTTCTGACTTTATATTCCAACCAGAAGCAAGATTCAGCAGCCAAGCATTTTGTTCTGTGGGATAATGAGTATTGTGTTGGATTTTCTGGTAATTGTTTCTCTTGTTTTGTCTAAGGCTTCTGGTTCTGGATTATGCATTGAGACTTTGCTTATTTGGGATTGCCTTTGAGATGGCTCCTTTTTGCCTATTTTTCTATTAATAAATGCTTCTTTTTATAAAATTCATTTTGAAGATGACCTTTCTACTTATGGGGCTTTTTGATATATTTTTAGAACTTTCAAGTTTCTATTTGAAAGCTTCAATCCTTTTTGGGCCTGCTAGGCCTGAGGGAGGCCAGTTGGAGCTAGAATAAAGTCCCAATAGGGTGAGGCCTGTCAACCAGGCTTGGCCAGTAAAGCTGATTAGTGAAGCCTTTTGGAGGCCTAAAAACCCTGATTTTCCATGTTTGTGTCTTCACTTCACAACAGCACCTGTGATGCTATTTGTGTGATGTAGGAAATCAAGTTTTCAGTAGGCAACATATAGTTAATTCACATTTTTGCTGCAGTTACACCCGACTGCACATGGATAATTTAACCTTGAATAATCAACAGTTCTCTTTTCTCCAGCACTTTGACTTTGGCTTCAGGGAACTCAGCTTTTTGGCTTTTGCCTCAGAGCCACTGCCTTAGTATTGTTAATTGAATGCTATATTTTCTCCTTATTCATCTGACTACAAGTATCATCTGCTGTGGTCTGTCTTTACTGTTGCCCAATTTGTTTATAGCACATATATCATGAAATATGATGCTCGCTAATTTTCCAATCTCTCTCAGATCACACACTTTCTAAAGGTGTTGCTTAAGTGAATAGATATTTTGCTGTGAGATGTGCTACTTAATGATTGTTTTACATGTGGATGTCTACTACAGATATCTTGCTTTGCAGATATTGCATTTGTGAATGGCTTGAGGACCATCAACTCAATTTATTTTTGGCTACTTTATCTTCAATCTACAGTTTTAAGTGACTACAATGTGGGTATGAGGGTATATGTATTTATTTTGGCTTTTCTTTAGTGTTTGCTTTTTTCAGAAAGAAGAAACAGGTTTCCTCTGTAGGCCATTAGTGAACTACCTGTAATTTCTAGCCAATTAACTGATCCTGGCAGCTGTAGACTCATTGAATTAAACTTTACATACTTGAGATGCTGTAGCTCTAGTTAAATAAAATATCTCAAGTTATCAGGGAGAAGTACATCATGATAACCTTCTGCCTTCTTAGTTAAGTCCTGAGTGAAGCAGCATCACTCTGTTTATAAGATTAAACAGATGATACAAAACAAATTGTATTCTTTAAAAATACAGTCAAATGCCTTTAGGAGACACTATTCTACATATTACTTTTTTACAGGGGTTCCTCCATTCCTTTGTCTCTTTGACACCAAAATTAACAAATCAGGCTTTAGCAGAATGTTATGCTACTTTATTAATAAAAGTACTAACCTAATTCTCATTTAAATAGATGGAGTGGCCTTTCAGGCATGATCACCAACATCTAAATTCTGTCTACAGTTCCTTGTTCATTACAAAAATAATGACTGTCCATGTAGTTTATTCACATTAATTTTTTAAACAAAAATATGCCTAGATTTAAATATCTATATCTCTTCAGTTTTTCCTAAAATCTTTTTAAACTCTGTAACATACCCAATACCATCTATCAAAATGAAATAACATTCTCAAACCTATTCAGTGTCACAGGTTATTTGATCTAGAATGTTGGTATTTTTCTTTCTATATTTTATTGATGGAAAGCAAATATATTAAGTTATCTACCTTCTTCTTCTTCTTTTGGCTGCTCCCGTTAGGGGTTGCCACAGCGAATCATCTTCTTCCATATCTTTCTGTCCTCTGCATCTTGTTCTGTTACACCCATCACCTGCATGTCCTCTCTCACCACATCCATAAACCTTCTCTTAGGCCTTCCTTTTTATTTTTCTTGGCAGCTCTATCCTTAGCATCCTTCTCCCAATACACTGAGCCTCTCTTTTCTGTACATGTCCAAACCAATGCAATGTCGCCTCTCTGACTTTGTTTCCCAACCGTCAAACTTGAGCTGACCCTCTAATGTACTCATTTCTAATCCTATCCATTCTCGTCACACCCAATGCAAATCTTAGCATCTTTAACTCTGCCACCTCCAGCTCTGTCTCCTGCTTTCTGATTAGTGCCACTGTCTCCAACCCATATAACATAGCCAGTCTCACTACTGTCCTGTAGACCTTCCCTTTCACTCTTGCTGATACCCGTCTGTCACAAATTACTCCTGACACTCTTCTCCACCCATTCCATCCTGCCTGCACTCTGTTTTTCACCTCTCTTCCACAATCACCATTACTCTGTACTGTTGATCCCAAGTATTTAAACTCATCCACCTTCGCCAACTCTACTCCCTGCATCCTCACCATTCCACTGTCCTCCCTCTCATTTACACACATGTATTCTGTGTTGTTCCTACTGACCTTCATTCCTCTCCTCTCTAGAGCATATCTCCACCTCTCCAGGGTCTCCTCAACCTGCTCCTTACTATAGCTACAGATCTTAATGTCATCAGCAAACATCATAGTCCATGGGGACTCCTGTCTAGTCTCGCCCGTCAACCTGTCCATCACTATTGCAAATAAGAAAAGGCTCAGAGCCGATCCCTAATGTAATCCCACCTCCACCTTGAATGCATCCATCACTCCTACCACAGACCTCACCACTGTCACATTTAATCAAATTCAGGGTTTTGGGGACATAGTTGGAACAAATCACTGCAACATCAGTTGAAATGCAAAAAGGACACAAGCGCCTCACAAAGCACACTCACACACAGAACAACACTAAGGGACCACTTTATAAATGTTTATCACACATATTAAATTATATAATATTTTAAAATTGGCAAAAATTTGATGGACATAACTTATATGAGATTCCATTTTCTATAAATTGAGTATTAGTAAATATAACTTTTTTCTTACTTGCATTGATGTTGTTATGTGCTTGCAAAACGTAACATATATATATATGTGTCCTCTGATTCTGTTCAACAATATTTGTGGGATAAGTCTGGAATATCAAATCTTATATGCTTGTACTACTTGACTTCTGTGCATTTTGATACAATAAGGAAATCTACTGAAACCTTTACTATATTATATCACTACTTTTCATTTATGCACATGAATGCATTGGATTGCATAAAACATAGAAAACTCCCAAATAATTTATGATTAATTAACATTTTTAATGCTGCATTATTCTGTTGCAAAAATGCTCAAAAGGCAATCCGAAGCTCAGTAATTAAAATTCTTTACCTATTTATTTCGGCCAAAATATGTATGATGTATTTAAAACTGCATGATTCAAATATTTCTAATGAATTTTCAAAGAAATAAATAAAAAATGGTAACACATATAACTTGTAGCAACCCTCATTTCTTGATTGCAAAAGTTTTATTTGTACAATAGAGAGAAGCTTACAAATGCTAAAACGATCGATTGCTAAACAGTCTACTATCAGTTTATAATATAAGAAATATATAGTTACATTAAAATTCGGCTTTTGGGTGGGGGGCATGGGGGCTCTGTGGATTAGGTAACACAACACTGCGACCAAAACATCACTCGGTGGCCGCTGCATAACTAACGGTAACATCGCGAGCAGTGCCGTGAGACTCCACATCGCCGCACGAGCAGCCGTCGGGATAATGAAAAAAGACCAGCCCACGTATTTCGATGATTGGTTCATACGAGGCCGGCGACCGGTTGTGCGAACTCTGATTTGTAAAGCCGACTATCTGTCTCTCTGTCCATCGTCTCTGCTGCCGCCTTCAACCACAAGCCACTAGTGATGGATGGGGCGTGTGTAAGCAGCTCACAGTTCTTCGAGGTTACGTATACTTAGTGATGCGCACCCATCGAAATAAGCGTTAAGTACTGCAACAGACGTTAAAAGAGAAAAATATCGTAACATTTTAAAAAATGCATTGAGTGTAGCACACGTTGTTCTTGGTTGTTTTTTTCGCATACTTTCAGCACGCAGCGGGCTGCTCTTCTCTCTTTGCTTGGGACACCGTTGCTGCTTTGCGGTTTTGGGGTCACTTTGTGGCCCCTCCCTGCACCTAGAACGGCACTCCTGTCTGTCTCAGTCTCTTAAATGTCTGCTGATATTTCAGGGCCATAACTGCTTGACCCAATCATGTTTATTTTATAAAGATGGCGGTGTGGGAAACCCTGTAAACTAAATGACTGTCAGAAATATCGCCTCCATTTGTAATATGGTAAGTAAATGCGAAGGGCATTCGAAGGGAGCGTGTATTGGGATGGGGAGTTAACACTATAGCGTGAAACAGTAGCCGTTCTCTAAGACTTGATGGTGCACCTGCCAGGTTTGGGACGGTGAAGTGTTATAGGTAAGCAAACAAAACAACAATCGCTAACTGTATTTCCCCAATAAGTATTTCATAGTACTTGATATAAAGAAAGTGAAGCACTCGTTTGCTGTATCTACAGAAGTTGTACCAGTAATCGCTAAAATATGAAAGCTGAGCATAGTGATGTTTTGGACTCCTGTAACTTTACAGTTGTGCATGTAGAGTGTGTAATGTGAGACGTGCCAGACCTCTACCAATGATTAGATGGAAGTCAAACTACTCAAAGTCCCCTTCATCATTTTAGACGAGGGACAAAGAAAAGTATAGTATATGTATGTGTGTTTGTTTAATATATATATATATATAATTTTTTTTCCAATAGTCAGAATAAGTGAATGTATTTCTTATGGTTAGTTATCAGTTTGTACTTGATTTGCATATTTCTGCCTACTTACAATTCATTATTTTCATTTTAAGTAATTTTTGTAAATGTTAGCTGTTAATCAAAGAGAATGGGGAATGTAATGTTAATTCTTTGATAAGTATTCATAACCTTGTTTATGGTCACATAGAAAGTACTGTTTTACTATTCAGGATGTTTTGGAATTTTGTTCCCTTGATAATGGAAGGGGATCAATCACATTTTTGTTTTTTATAGAGACTTTCACAGCCAACACATTAAAAAGGCACAATACAAAAAAAATCAACATAAGAAGTACTTGAAATATTGACCACTGAGAGTCATATTTTGGGATTTTTTTTTCTTTGCCTAGCTGCTCCTTTTAGGTTAATTTGTTATGAGTATCCCAATTAGGAGAGGGTCGCTTCAGACAAGATAGCTTGGATCCTTGAGGCACAAGAGCTCTTCATGTCAAGGCTGGATTGTTGCAGGAAAAGTGTGACTGGCTTCCTATATGTAAGCTGCCATAAGCGGAGGAGTACAAGCACTGTTAGGTTTTGTTCACGAAGGAGGGCAGAGGTGATCATAAGACTTACAGATCAATGCACTGGAAGCAGTTTTGTGTAGAATTTACTTGACCTTTGTGATGCAGCATGAGACATGTTGATAAGTTTACAGTCCCATTATTAGCTATGGTCATACAAGTCTGTACAGTAACCAAAAGAATGAGATGGCAAGTTTAAGCAGCCAAAGTAAGGTTCTTGCACAGGTTTGCCGGGCATATTTTCTGGTAATAGGGAAAATGGCTTAACAATATGAAAGAATATTGGGATATCAATACTGTTTCTCTGGATTGAGAGGGGCATATTCAAGTTGGTTTACAAGAATGCATGTAGTTAGACTGTGTCTCCAAGTTGTGTGTATTAGGCATATTGACTGGCCTGTAAGCATCTGGGAATTTTTTGGGAAGAGCTAGAAACACTTATTCAAGATAAGATGGCCTGGTTTATCTAGCTGCAAACCTCACTGTGAAGTGAAGCAGTCTACCAATTATTGAGAAATTTGTGACTCTGGAGCAAATTTCAAATATTTTGGCATCATGTCCGAGTATAAATCTGGGCGGTGAATGCATAGATAGAAAGATAGATAGAACTTGTCCCCAGGGGAATAGGGCAGTTAACTGACAGTAACGAGTAGATAATGCAGGAGAGTGAGCATCAATGTTATGTTAATATAATCAGCTTTATAATTCAATTCAATTTTATTTTTTATAAAGTGCACTTCAGATACAGCTTGCTATATTACAAACGGAAACAAAATGCTGAACACAAAAGTACCATTGAATTAAACATTTTTTGCCCTGTCCTGACACACAGTGTTGGCTGGGGTAAGCTCTGGCCACCTGTGACACTGAACCGTATTAAGCAGGTTTGGTAATGTTTGCCATGGTAGTGCAGCAAATAGTGTGACATTTCAGGGCATGCTTTTGTACGTTCAGAGCTTAGCATCTTATGGGTGGCCAGTTCTGATCCTGGAGAGCCACAGTGGCTATGGGTTTTCATTCTAACCATTAATTAGTGACTAGGTTTTGTTACTAATTAACTTCATTGAAGTTATTTGCTATTTAAGACTCTGACCCATTAAAACAGGGCTGAGCAATGTCGGTGCTGGAGGGCTGCAGTGGGAGTTTTCAGGTTTTTGTTTCAACCCAGTTGCTGCATGAGAAATTATTCATTGAAGATGAAGCACTTATTGCACAAGTGACTTTTTTCTACTTCATTTTAGTTGTCTCGGTGTTTATATTTAAGATTTTTTTTAGTTTTAAACAGCTGTATTCATTGTTTGGTTAGTAGCAATTGATCATTCACGGGGTTCCCTCCCATTCCACCCCACTCACCCCAAATCCCGCCCTTCCGGATCATAGATTTGGTATAGTTTATTTTTGGCGCTGTAAGCTTCATGGGGGAATCCCATTTTGGAATTTTGGTTTATAGTTATTCAACCTGTAGTAGTCAAAAATGCAGTTTGAGGTGAACTTTGTATTTGAAAAGACACCTAGACGTATGCAACAGTTAAATTTGACCATACCATTAAAAGTACATCTTTTGAGATTTTCATTGAGCTATAGCTATCCCATCCATCCATCCATCCATTATCCAACCCGCTATATCCTAACTACAGGGTCACAGGGGTCTGCTGGAGCCAATCCCAGCCAACACAGGGCGTAAGACAGGAAATAAACCCCGGGCAGGGCACCAACCCATTGCAGTAGTTATCCCATTTGATAGAAAAAAAGTTTGCAGTTAATAAGAAAACACTCTAAATTATCATTTTATGCCATCCTCTATGAGGAAAAGTGCAAATATCTCAAAAGAATTTTTCTTAATAAACAAAAAATATTTCTAGCTTAGGGAGTTAAGTGTTATTCATATACCAAGTTTAGTCAAAGTCACACATGGTAATGAAAATTTGTTGTATCTAAATATGTGGGTCATCTCATTATACAGGATTTATATATTTTAACATTTTTATTTAAATATAATTTTTTTTAAACAAATCAAATATCAATAATCAAATGGTAACGTGGAAGGAAAAAATATTAGATTCCAAATGTGCTGGGCTACTAGATCGCTAACTCTTTTAAAGGAACTCTAAAATACAGCATATGTCTGACACTTGGTCCATTATTGAAAATGACACATTCATTCCAAGGTTCAATTTCATGTTTTAGTGAGATCACTTGATGAAGACAGCTTTGATGTCTATATGTCATTGCAAAACACTAAAAAGTGAATAAGAATTTGAGGAAGATTTATCAACTCTGTTTCAAAATGATTTATGTAGTTACTGAAGTAGCAGGATGTTGTACTGTGTTAGCCATTATGGATGCAATTAGACGTCAAGTAAATTTACACCTTTTATTGTCTAAATGAACTTATTACAATATGCAAGCTTTCGAGGCAGCTAAGGACCATTCTTCAGGCAAGATGTAATACAGAAACTGGAATTCCCTGTGTTTACATAGACACTGGGACATAGAAAGCATTGGAAAACCTTTAAGTGGGTCATCTCCAATGTAAAAACTTAACAGACCTCTCCAACCCCAGATTCATTTAGTAGGAGAGGATAACAATGTATAGCTAATATCTTTTGATAAGATAACTCTCCAGCAGTGTCTTTTGAACTTTTTGATGAGTTTTCCAAAAAATGTGGATCAGTCAGAAAGATGTAAATAATCCTCATATCTGGTCATAAACTCTTGTGTCTATTTAAACCATGTTGTCATTTGTTAAATGTTAGAATCAGTTTAACTTCCCATTCCTTTCTGTGTCTTTAAGTTGCCCATAAGCACTGTGACTTTAAAGTCCTTCTCACAATGTCCATCGCTGCTGAAGTGAGCTCGTACAGGAACATCTCTGTAGACATGCTTAATGTGGAACATCTGTAAATTCATCTTTTGCTGGAGTGTTTGTCCAGTTTCTCCCTTATAGAGTGTAGTGTTGGGACATTTCACGCACAGAATTAGGTAGACCAGATTAGATGATCTGTAGGAAAATTATTCCTTTATGCGATGTTCTTGTCAGCAGTGTGGTATAACTACACAATCTGTATTGTAAATGTGAGCACGTTTTACATCTTTTCTGTAGGTGGTGAGATGTGCCATATCTTAGTTTATTATTATAGTTATTAAAAAACAATATCAGCAGACTTGAGCACACATCTAACAAAAGTATTCTATGCTACAATAATGGTCACATCTTTTGCTTTGATTTAAATCGCAAGAATACTAACTGACTTATAAGTCTATAGTGAGAAGTCAAGCAAAATGGCACTTTTTATTGGCTAACTAAAAAGATTACAATATGCAAGCTTTTGGGGCAACTCAGGCCCCTTCTTCAGGCAAGATGTAATAATAATATAAGTCAAAACATAAAACAAAGAGCAGATGGGATTTCAGCTAAAGACCGTATTTACGAAGTGCATTATCAGTTTTTTTTAATATGCAGATGAAGGCTGTCTTGTACAGTAAACTAGTCTTAAAGTCTTAATTAGTTGCAATGCTTCTTGGAAAAAATATATTATTAGATTTATGATAGGAGGAGCGTGCTGCAAGTTAATGATCAAATGACTGAACAAATAAATGAACACAGATACGGTACACTGCTAATTCAAATTTATATCAATTTATTCATTATTACACTTTATGTATGTCAGTAGATTTTTGTTTTATTACAAATTTACTTATTAAACATTTGTCATACATTTTAAACACTTTTTTTTAGTAATCACAAAACTTTTTTTTCTTTTCAAAGTCACAGATGCTTATTTGGTCTTTGTTTGAATACAGTTATAGTATACCCTGGGCTCATCCATTGTGCTGTATGATTTTTTTTTATTTTACTTTTATTTTTTGGTTTCCGTTTTGGAAACTTCAAGCTTTTCTGAAATTACTGATATTGTTTGCATATAAGAGGTATGAGTATTAGAAGTTCTCACAACTTTTTTCAGTGGTAATTTGAGAGAATCAGAGGTATTCTTGCCTTCATGTAGCAAAACAATTTTTAAAAATTTTTGTAGCATGCATTGTATTGGAGAGAGGCATTTGGGTTCATAAGTACAATTTAAGGTTTTTGCAGCTGTTGTTCAGTATCTGGTTTTCTAATGTTTTATATTATTTCACTGTCACAGTACTGTACAGTTCCTGGTAGGGATGTAATGATACCAGAATTTTTGTATTCAGTACCACTGAAAATGTACTATATTTGATACCCTTTGATACCACAGCAAAAACATAAATCCCATTCCATTATTAAAGTTTCATATAAAAGCAATATGAATTGAACAATGTTCATTTGTAAATACAAATACAAGTTCCTTAATCATAGGGTGAAACCACTTTTCATACTTTAAGGACATTGGCCTTTTTCTTTGCAGAGCTTTGTTGCAGCTCAGGTTGAAGAGGACTTTGGATAATTAGCACAGTAGTAAACAAATCCTCTACCATAGACTACATATGACACATTATTTAATATGCAATTTAATGCATCTGTACTTTCTTTCGCATCAGTTTGTGAATTTTGAATTAAGTATAAATCAACCTTCAAGAACTCATATAGGCTGGAGTTTCAGAGACAGTCGTAGTTTCCTGAAGTACATGATTTTAATTTGACAGTACTTGCAAATTTTATGTTTCACATTAAACTGTTTCTTTATTCTATAACACTGAGGAAACTAGAATTCACTCAAACTGTAGAAGTGAATGTGGCATTTTGTACAACACCATCTGTTGGACTGTACACTATGTTGAAACACACTAATATGATACAATATTTCTTTTATTCCAACAGGTGGAATAGTACATCAGTTTCATATAGTACATTGGCAGATGCATGCATATCTGGTAACTGGAAGCTGTAGCCCTGTATGTTAAGTTTGTTTCCTTGTTTCAAGTTGCCTTTGACTCTTTTTGAAGTATGATGTCATTGTAACATGGACCTATGTTGATAAATTAAATAATTTTATATTTGTTGCTTGTATATTTATACATTTGTAATTTAATTTTTAAATTGCTTATTTTTAAAGAAACCCAAAATGCTGTTCAAAAGCAATTTCTTAACAATGTAGGACAATGTGGTAAATTTCAGAATTAAAAAAAGACCTACTGCTAGTCTAAAGTATTTCCTTTAGCAGTTTTCTTTTCTACAGCAGTCAGATGAATCAGTGTCTTTTAGTGTTGATATTCAGAAAGGAAATGAGAAGTAAATATATGGATAGATTGGTAAAGTGCAGCTTGAAAGGTGTGTCCTTTTCCTGTTCACACTAGCATACTGTAAACGTTGTGTTAATGAAGCATTTCTTCTACTAAAAATACAACTGAATCTTTAATCCCTGAAATACCTCATGGGGCAGAATCCTTCAGACAGTCAAAATTGTGGCCCTGGGGAAAAAAGCACTTTTTGCTTCAGGTAGGATTTAGAATTTTAGTGCTCGTCTCATGGAAACTGATTACATGTAGCATAACTTGGATAAGAGTATGTTTTGTACAGTATATTAATTGAGTAATGAGCCTAAAAGTGCAAAGTTTCTGATTTAATCTATCACTCCTTTATATACAGTGCATCCGGAAAGTATTCAAAGTGCATCACTTTTTCCACATTTTGTTATGTTACAGCCTTATTCCAAAATGGATTAAATTCATTTTTTTCCTCAGAATTCTACACACAACACCCCATAATGACAATGTGAAAAAGTTTACTTGAGGTTTTTGCAAATTTATTAAAAATAAAAAAACTGAGAAATCACATGTACATAAGTATTCACAGCCTTTGCTCAATACTTTGTTGATGCACCTTTGGCAGCAATTACAGCCTCAAGTCTTTCTGAATATGATGCCACAATCTTGGCACATCTATCCTTGGCCAGTTTCGCCCATTCCTCTTTGCAGCACCTCTCAAGCTCCAAGCTCCATTTTAAGATCTCTCCAGAGATGTTCAATCGGATTCAAGTCTGGGCTCTGGCTGGGCCACTCAAGGACATTCACAGAGTTGTCCTTTGATATCTTGGCTGCGTGCTTAGGGTCGTTGTCCTGCTGAAAGATGAACTGTTGCCCCAGTCTGAAGTCAAGAGCGCTGTGGAGCAGATTTTCATCCAGGATGTCTTTGTACATTGCTGCAGTCATCTTTCCCTTTATCCTGACTAGTCTCCCAGATCCTGCCTCTGAAAAACATCCCCACAGCATGATGCTGCCACCACCATGCTTCACTGTAGGGATGGTATTGGCCTGGTGATGAGCGGTGCCTGGTTTCCTCCAAACGTGACGCCTGGCATTCAAACCAAAGAGTCCAATCTTTGTCTCATCAGACTAGAGAATTTTGTTTCTCATGGTCTGAGAGTCCTTCAGGTGCCTTTTGGCAAACTCCAGGTGGGCTGCCATGTGCCTTTTACTAAGGAGTGGCTTCCGTCTGGCCACTCTACCATACAGGCCTGATTGGTGGATTGCTGCAGAGATGTTTGTCCTTCTGGATGGTTCTCCTCTCTCCACAGAGGACCTCTGGAGCTCTGACAGAATGACCATCGGGTTCTTGGTCACCTCCCTGACTAAGGCCCTTCTCCCCGATCACTCAGTTTAGATGGCCGGCCAGCTCTAGGAAGAGTCCTGGTGGTTTTGAACTTCTTCCACTTACGGATGATGGAGGCCACTGTGCTCATTGGAACCTTCAAAGCAGCAGAAATTTTTCTGTAACCTTCCCCAGATTTGTGCCTTGAGACAACCCTGTCTTGGAGGTATACAGACAATTCCTTTGACTTCATGCTTGGTTTGTGCTCTGACATGAACGGTCAACTGTGGGACCTTATATAGACAGGTGTGTGCCTTTCCAAATCATGTCCAATCAACTGAATTTACCACAGGTGGACTCCAATTAAGCTGCATAAACATCTCAAGGATGATCAGGGGAAACAGGATGCACCTGAGCTCAATTTTGAGCTTCATGGCAAAGGCTGTGAATACTTATGTACATGTGCTTTCTCAGTTTTATTTTTAATAAATTTGCAAAAATCTCAAGTAAACATTTTTCAAGTTGTCATTAATGGGGTGTTGTGTGTAGAATTCTGAGGAAAAAATGAATTTAATCCATTTTGGAATAAGGCTGTAACATAACAAAATGTGGAAAAAGTGATGTGCTGTGAATACTTTCCGGATGCACTGTAGTGCCTTACAGGCGCTGCTTGTTTCTTTTTAGTGGTAGGATCTAAAATGTTTGTAATACTTAGTAAAAGGTCTTGGGCAAGTCAAGAAAATTAATGTAATTATCTGAGTAGTTAGGGTTTATTTGCTCATGAAAACACTATATAATATTAGAATAAATACAAAGTAAATATTACAATTATAATATCAAGAATTTCTTATTTTCTGGAAACATATTGGCATGATATGAAATAGCTTGAACAACACAGGTCTTCCAAAACCATCTGGAACTAAAGTACATAATTTCAACTATACAAAGAAGTTTTCAAAGAAGTAATATTGCAGAGTATGTTACTGCCAAGAAACCCTGCTTACAAAAAAGAAACTAGCAGAAGAGAATGCAGTATAGAAAAACCATAAAACGTGTAACAGCCAGTGGCAGAATGTCTTATAAAATGCAATGTTGGAGTTTTTGGTTCACAAAGAAAGCCAGTTTGTCAGAAAAAGTGTTGGATATGACTATATTGATATCTGTGTGCAGCTTCTTGTGAAGCATCATGACGTTTTTGTCATGTTTTAGGAGTGTATTTTACCGAACAGAATAGAGAATCTGGTAAAAAAAAAATGAAAGAATGATGACTGCTGAGAAATACAGTATAAACAGATTCTGATTCATCATGACTTATTGGCAAAATGTTGGCTTTTAGCATGATGACCACTCCAAACACACTGCAAACCCAATGAACATTTCTTGGAACAGGAGACTGCAGATAGAAGACCAACAATATAATAAATGGGCCACTTCAGAGCTCCAACTTCAAAATAATTTAAGTCGTGTGAATCATTTTGGCCAGAGACAAGAACAAAAAGCAGTCAAAACCAAAGCATTCTAAGACAGGCCACACAAAACACATATTTTGTTACCTTTTATTGCTTTATTGTGTATCTGTTTGTTCTAATGTTGTATTTTTGCAATACCAAATAAAAACATAATTGCCCAGAAGTAGATTTAAAAATAATTTTCTTAGGCGACCCAAGACATTTTGCATAGTACTATAGATTTTATTTGATGTGTATTACTGGTAATATATTTTCAAAGACCTGATCATATTGTGATTGTTGTTGCTCAAAGCATCAATTACTTTTGTTTGTCTTTCTCTATTTGTTTGTTAGTAAAGACAAACTCTTAGTCATGAGCATCATCTTCTTTTATGTATTTCCAAGTGGGGTTTCAAGATCAGAATTTGAAAGGTGGAAATTATCCAGTGCTTAACCATATGCCTTATTGAAATTTAATCGTATATTGTTCAGTGTTTGTGTTTTTTGGCCAGTAGCAAATCACCAAGGTTTTGGATTTTTTTTCCCAACTAACTTAACCCACTTAAAAGTCCTGCCAATAGGGCACTAGTCCAGATGTTCAACAGCCTTAAATCTAAATTAATTTGACCTCTTTGAAGTAAGGAATGTTCTTGTCTTGCAATGGAATGTATACACATTAATACAAGATTGTTCAAAGTGTTTTTACAGATTTAATTTTAATTTTGTGAGACAAGACTCTACAATTACAAGAAATTCTGGCTTCCTAATCACTGCTGTAGTCTTTGAATGGTTTCTTTTACTCAGTGGTGTGGTTGCTTGAAGCTAACTTAATTGAAATTGAAGTAAGAAGCTATTTGTAGTGGTTCTAAAGATCAGGCTAACCCTTTTTTTGCATTGTAGTCTCAATGACCTTAACTTGTATGAATTCAAAACACAACATATACCAGTGATGAGGAGAGGCAACAGATGGTGGGGGGAAAAAGAGGGTGTAATTAGAAATAATGTGGTGTTTGAGACAACCAGATTCTGGTGGTAATATGCTGAAAAATGGCAAATAATGATCAGTAATTAGGCTGTTGGGAATGGGACTTGCTACTGCTGGTACTGGAAAACCTAGATGTATCTAGCAACAAGTCCATTTTGTTTCATGAAGGTTTGATTTATGGCACTGATGGGTATAAGTTACAAGTTTTAATCAAGTATAGTATTTCCAATTATAGATGTTTTTCTGTTTGGTAAAAAGGGAGGTAAGAAATGGAAGCTATAAGAATTTCTGTAAATAGAAAGGTTTTAAATCCATCTTTCAAGTCTGAAGCCATTACCTCCAGATCGATGAGTAAAAAATTTAAAGGTGGTAAAAAAGTGGAAAAACAAATTATGACTATTCATTGGAATAATACATATTCAAGCAGATGTGTCAGTCTCTCTGCTGTTTTAAGACATTTACATTAATTGTGCTTTCACTTTTAAGCAAACCAGGACACCAGAAGGACACTTTCCATTTTGAACAATTTTAGCCAAATACTTCTGGAAATTCGGAGTTACACATGAAAATGAAGCAGGTTCAAATGGGACAAAGCTTTCAATAAAAGACAGACCTGTGAATGAGGGGGTTGATGGGACTTCATTATGAGGAGGAATCCAAAATACTAAGAAAGTAATCCTAATTCTATATTTTAAAAAGTTATATAAAAAATATGATTATCTTTTTATAACTAAAATGTAAACATGATTAAGCAGTTCCTCCAAAGTGCATTTAGATATAATAATGTTGAGTGGTTATGTACCTTGGAGCAGTGATAACATTCGCTAAGAACCTCAAACTTAAAAATTACCCAACCCTAAGACTAACATTAGTTATAAGTTAATTTAAAAAAAAAATTGTGAGTGTGCTCCCTGCGACTTTCTCGTATATAGTGATCCCTCGCTATATCGCGCTTCGACTTTCGAGGCTTCACTCCATCGCGGATTTTAAATGTAAGCATATCTAAATATATATCACAGATTTTTCGCTGGTTCCCGGATTTCTGTGGACAATGGGTCTTTTAATTTATGGTACATGCTTCCTCAGTTTGTTTGCCCAGTTGATTTCATACAAGGGACGCTATTGACAGATGGCTGAGAAGCTACCCAATCAGAGCACATATTACGTATTAAATAAAACTCCTCAATGATATACGATATGCTTCCTGCGTGGTGCTTCGCACACTTCAAAGCTCTAACAGCCCGTATTGATTTTTGATTGTTTGCTTTTCTCTGTCTCTCTCTCTATGACATTTTCTGCTCCTGACGGAGGGGGTGTGAGCAGAGGGGCTGTTTGCACAGAGGCTGTTTGCTTAGAATATATGCGCTCTTGTAAAAAATGCTGAAAGACTACCTTCACATTGATCCCTTTATCGCGGGTGCTTAAAAGCCCAACAGACTTATTGATTTTTGATTGTTTACATTTCTCTCTCTCTCTCTGACATTCTCTGCTCCTGACAGCGCACCTTGAAGAGGAAGATATGTTTGCATTCTTTTAATTATGAGAAGGAACTGTCATCTCTGTCTTGTCATGGAGCACAGTTTAAACTTTTGACTAAAGGGTGTTATTTCATATCTAGAGGGCTCTAATAATGTTAGGAAACGTATTTAGAAGGTCGTAAACAGGTTTTCTATGCTCTAACTGCGAAAATATTAGATTTATAAATAAAGAAGACTACTTCTTGGAAATTCATTTATCTGTCTGGAGCGGATTAACCGCTATAAACGAGGGTTTACTGTATAACTGTGTGGAGAATATTTATAAACAGTGTGGGAGAGTCTCTAAGGGCTTAAATATATAAAAATAACCATACAAACATACGGTTTCTACTTCGCGGATTTTCACCTATCGTGGGGGGTTCTGGAACGCAACCCCCGCGATCGAGGAGGGATTACTGTACTGAGATAAAGGAAAAGGTCATCAGAACCACTTCTAGTTGCACAATATTTCTCAAATATCATATGTCTTTGTTTTTCATCATAACTAATTGAAAATATTGATACACAATCATTTATCTCTATTTATAATCACACTTTATATTAAAATTATATTTTTTGCACTTGGGAGGTCGAAAACGGAGGTGGAATTTTTTCATGATTACATGTGCATTACCTAGATTACGTGCAAAGTAAAAGAGTTATAGTCACCTAAAAACACAGAAAAAGTGTTAGTGTTATATAATATTTGTTGAAATAATTTGCATTAAGTAAAACTGCATTTTGCAACATTTAATTATGATAATGATGACGGACGTAGCAGCTTATTGTTCCCAATACATCTTTATATTTACATGGCATGTTCAATGTTTTCACATTATTGTTAAACTAATGATGTATAAATGAAAATAAAATGAATAATAGCTATTGAAAGAACATGCATTTTATTGAATACAGTTTTTAACATCGCGTACACATTTATATTTCCACGATACAAAAAATTTGGATGGTTAAATAAAATACCACTTCCGGTTGAGTAATTTTTCTCAAATTTCAATTAAATTTCATCTTATTGCTTTTTATCATTATAAATATCTATACAACATTTGAATCATCTATTTGTACGAGGGATATCCAGAAAAAAAGGTTACAACAGCTGTTAAAAATCGAAAAATGAATATATTTCAACCAAATTTACAGGGTATGTTCCAAAATATGTGTTTATTTCTCAACATAATTGCCGTCAACTTCGATGCACTTCTTCAGCCTGGGCACCAGCTTTTTTATATCCTCGTCGAATACGCTCCGCTCCACCTCTGAAAGCCACTTCTCCACTGTCTCCTTCACCTCCTCATCGTTGGAAAAATGTTTCCCACCCAAGAATTCTTTCAGTTTGGTTTCCACAAGCTGACGATGGATCTCGGCCGCGGATTCGCGACGCAAAGTGAGGAACTTGATGACCGAACGAATCTCACATTGGCGGTAGGTGGAGCAAACGGCCTCAGCAAAGGTTGACGAATTTGCTTGCTGTGATGACATTTCACAACTGACTGACGCGGTCCCGGGCTTATTTTGACCGTTAGGACCCCCCTACACGCAGGTATGCCAACCTTCAAAAAAAAAAATTCCCTGCACCCTCCAGGGCACTTGTAACCTTTTTTTCTGGATATCCCTCGTAATAATAACCATTGTTTAACTGAAGGTTTGCGAAAGTATTCAGTTAACGTACCAATTCCAGTTGCCGGAAGTGGCCCAAAAGTCGATAGGATGCCTTATTTTTGATATAAAGCAGGTGTACAAAATGTCATTGACCTAGGTCAAAGCGTTTGAGTTATCTTGACACACAGACGGGCATAATTTCAAAAATGATATTTTCAGGAAGGTCTAAAACGTCAAGAGTCATCAAAATCTTGATGTCGAATTTTTTAATGATTCTTATACTTCTCTATACTACTGTATGCGTACGACATAGTAATGTGCATCTATGTTTGCTGGAGCGAAATTGTGTGGCATCTGTCACAAAATTTATATTTTTTTTACTGTGGAGAGAATTATGACTACATATTAAGTTTAGTAATAGGTCACAATAAAAATTTTATTGAGTTTAGAGGAATACTCCACAAAAAATATTTTAAAAAAAATGTTATTTATCCCATGTATTTTGTAGTGTTGGCCCAGAAAAAATCTAATAATCTGATATTTTTGTAGAGAAACTAAATAGTTAAGCTCAACTGAGTTGATAGGTGGCCAATGCTAGACAGTGCCAAACAATGTGAAGAGCTTCGAGTACCTAAAAAAAGGCACGGAGACACAGTGGGAATGTGCAGACTCTACACAGACAGTCTCATGTAGGATTTTAATGTAGTGGATGGATTTGTAAAGTGGCAGCGCTAAACAGTGTGCTCTACTGTGCCTCCTAAGCTAAGAATATGTTAAGTATATTTTTAAAGATCTCAACATTTCTTAAATTAACAGCATTTATGCATGCATACTTGCATTAATTACTCAGTTGTCTTAAAATTGCAGAAAATTGTACTCTTGCATGAAAAAAGCGTGCATGGATAAAAGAAATTTATTTTTATTAGCATATGTATTTTATATTCTCTAGATTCTTTGTATTACTCAACTGATGCAATTTTTTTCCCTGAGAAAGTCTGTTTTTTTGGCTACATACAAGTGAATATCCCAACATGCAAAGATTAATTATTTAAGTTAAAATAGCAGCGATAAAGTATTTGAAACACTGGCTTATAACTTTAATCAATTTTTTAAATGCTGAATATGTATTTACTTTGTTAATGTGTGCCATTCACTAAATACGTTGGCTTATTGACATTAAAATCACTACTACTAAATGGCCACCACTGAATAAAAATAAATAAGAATGGGTCTCAAGGCCAAAAAGGTTGGGAACCACTGCTTAAATGATATAAAACATGCTCCTGTGATTGCATTTGTTCACTATTTTTCAAAATTAGTGAAATACATCCATACATACAAGTTCAAAATTGAGAGTGTGATTGAGTCTTGCAAAATGTACATCTGTCATGTTACTTGAGGCAAAGTGTGAGGGAATACTGAGAATATATGCTAATATCTTGGTGGGTACATCGTTTTATTGGAGCAACAAGGTCAAAGAGGAAATGCTTACAACAGGTTGTGAAATTTCACAAATCTTGCTATTTTGTAATATTTACTGTATATAAAGATTGCTTAGTGAGTTAGCTTCTCAAAGGCTTTAAAATGTGAGGACTAATTGTACAACACAGAGGTAACCAGTTTTATTAGACATTTCTATATGTGGGCTCTGCTTTGAAGTTCCATTCTTAAGGGCTTGAAACCAGGGCACATTATAGATTTGTTTACATTAATGTATATTAATTTGGCTTTTGTATCAAGCAAAATATATGTGCTATGCATGTTAGTATTAGAACATTATGCAGTAACTTGTATCAATAGTAAACAAATATTACATATGCTGTATATGGTAATTATTCTGTTATTTTGATGTATTTTGGAGATCTGGCATGATAAATTCTCAACTTATCCTACACTGTTTATAACTCTGCAGCATGAAGACTAGAAACTTATTTTTAAATTAATCCATTTCACTTGCTATTCCTTTTTTTTTGTATATTGTTACACAATAAGTCTATACTTCATAATAAATATAACTTAGTTATGATTAGTACAATTTGATTGAAAATTAACATGACATTAAAATAATTAATGAATTACTGTTTCTTTACTACATTTGTTATGCTTTTTTTTGTTAAATGCTGCCATTTATATCAAATACATATTAAAATGCATTGGCGTTTTGGTGTCCTTGGTGAGAAAAACCCCACTTGTTTATCTTCAGGGCTTTGTTAGGGTGTGCAGGTGCACTATTTGCAGCAGTTGTTGCACTGTGTGGTGAAATGAGTGTTGTGATTCTTCTTTGGGTCAAAAGAAAAATGGTCAGTGAGAGGAGAATATTTTAAAAGGCTGGAATGTTGCTTAGACAGGACAGGATTACAGTTGTTCATGGTGAAGAATTTTTGGGCTACAGAGGAAACTGATACTTCAGATTTTGCCATAATCCTTTCTTTTTTCCCAGTAATTCTGTCTCTGTATGCATAACAGAATGGTCATATTTTTGACAGTTGTTTAAAAACTTAGAATTACTACTTTTTTTTTTTCTTTTTCAGGGCAGTAATGCCTCTGCTCTGGTAAAAGACATTGGTCCTGAGCAGTTTCCAATCAATGAACATTACTTTGGATTGGTTAATGTAAGTATTATATTCACTTGTAGTATAAATGATTTTAGTAAAAAATGTTAATTGGTAATTGTAATTGTCTTTTCATATGTAGTGGAGCATTAGATTAGAATTAAGTTCATAAAGTTACAAGTTAAGGTTATCGTTGATCTCAAACAAGTCAAGCAATTTTCCTTTGGTTTGTTTTAATATACATTACTGTATGCAATGAATACATTTATCTTTGTTACCATGCCGAAATATTTTAATAGAACAAAACTGCTGTTTCCAGTTCACATAGAAAATTGTCTTATAGGGAAAGTATAACAGAGTCTAACTAAAACTGGCAATAATTGTACTTTTGGTAGGAGACCTGAATTTCAAGCTTAAGTAGGATTACTTATAGCCCTAGTAGCTCTTACTGTAAATACCCATGTTTAATTTGTATAGGTCCTTTCTTAAACAAGTGAAGTAACAGCTTTAAAAAAGGGCTGACATGATTGAGTGCATTCATACTGATGAAAAAAAAATCCATGTACTTAGGATCTTTATTTGTTAATGACAGTGAATTGTGGTACATTATTAGTGAACTGGAATTTCAAATCTGCCGCTTGATATTGTGTGCATATTGTAAAACAATATATCCATATCATTTTCAGGGACATTATCTAAACATTGTTGCATATAGGTTTCAGAGTTGCACAAGGTATTTTAAACATACAGTGCCCTCCATAATATTTGGGACACAGACATATTTCTAATTGATTTCCTCTTGTGCGTCAAGTCAAGTCAAGTTGGGGAGCATGCACTGGTACAGTCCGTTGCCGTGCTCACTACACGACGAAACAACTCGGGATCCCAGTTTGCAACCCCCCAGGCAGACACGCGGTCTAGTCCCACCCTCTGGAAATGACCCGCTATCTGCCTCAGCCAGGTGTTACGTCCAGCCACTCGGGTCCCCAACAATGAGGATCTTATGAGCCGCATCACCCTCGGGGGAAATGCGCCACATGGCCGTAGTGCTGTAACTGATGCTTCCTCACAATGCAGATAATGTGCCTCATTCAGGACTCCATGAGCAACCGCTCAATCGACACAAGGTCAAGCCAATGGTACCCAAGGATTTTCCTGAGAGACACAGTACCAAAGGAGTCCAGTCTTCGTCTCAGGTCACTGGATAGCATCCATGTCTCACAACCATACAGCAAGACAGGAAGCACCAGGACTCTAAAGACTTAGACCTTCGTCCTTTTGCATAGATATTGGGAACCCCACACACCCCTTTCCAGCGACCTCATGACCCCCCATGCTCTACCAATCGGTCTACTGACATCACAGGAAGAGTCACCAGAGACATGAATGTCACTGCCAAGGTAAGCAAACCTCTCGACAAGGACAACACTCTCTCCGCAGACAGACACACTGCTAATGGCTGTGCCCAAGAGGTCATTAAAGGCCTGGATCTTGGTTTTTATCCAGGACACTCAGAAGCCCAGACACTCAGACTCCTTGTTCAGTCTCTCGAGCGCCCCGATCAGAGCCTCCGTTGACTCCGCGAAGATCACAGCATCATCAGCAAAGTCAAGATCCGTGAATCTTTCTTCACCAACAGGTGCCCCACAGCCGCTGGACCCCACAACCTTGCCCAACACCCAGTCCATACAAGCATTGAACAGAGTAGGAGCAAGAACACACCCCTGATGAACCCTTGAATCAACTGGGAAAAATGCAGAGGTCCTGCCTCCACTCTACACAGCACTCACAGTACCAGTGTACAGGCCGGCCATGATATCCAGCAACCTCGAGGGGATTCTGCAAACCTTTAGGATGTCCCACAGGGCAGCTGAATCAACTGAGTCGAACGCTTTGCGAAAGTCGACAAAGGCTGCAAGGAAATTCTGCCGATATTTGCGTTTGCACTCCATGAGAACCCTCAGTGCCCAGATGCGGTCAAAGGTAGACTTCTTAGTTGTAAAACCAGACTGTTCAGGTCACTGGTTGATGAGCAAGTGATCACGGATCCTATTAAGGACGACCCTAGCAAGGACCTAACCCGGCACCGAGTGCAGTGTTATCCCCCTGTGGTTGCTGCAATCCAGGCGATCACTCTTCCCTTTCCAGATAGGAACGACAAGTCCCGTTTTCCAGTCAGTTGGAATGATGCCAGTCTCCCAAATGGAGGCAAAGATTGCTTGCAATGCCAGGAGGACAGCCTTACCACCAGCCTGGAGAATTTCACCCCGCATACCACAGATCCCTGTGGAAGATCACAGCTTTCCCCCCCACCTCAGCTGGTTCACCACCTGTGCAATCTCAGTGAGATTGGGTGGTTCACAGCTAATTGGAAGATCAGCCTCAAGAACCGTGGACCCATAGATATCCAATGTCCTAGCCGGAGGATCAGCTTTGAACAACTGCTCAAAGTAGCCAGCCCAGCGGGTCACAACTGCAGTGTCATCCGTAAGGACCGTTCCATCAGCTGCCCTGACTGCGACTGTCCGAGGAACAGATTCAGATGTGCATAATGCTTTGATTCCTCTGTAAGCAGGACATGGGTCCCTAGACCACAGATGGTGTGTCACTTGCTCACAGATTCCTCTAACAAACGCCTCTATCTGCCCTCAGAGCCTTCGCAGCCATCCTTCTCAGTTCCCGGTACAGACCAGAGTTGCCATTAAGCCGTGCGCTGCGACTCCTCTCAATGATATCCAGGGTGCCCTGCGAGATGAAACACCTCCTTCTGGGAACACTGGTAACACCAACACAACCTTCAGCAACCTTCAGGGTCTTGTCATGGAAGGTCTCCCACATCACATTAGGATTGGCAATCGTACCCAAATCCAGGCTCATTTTCCTAGTAGGTGGTAACCTGCTGGATCCTAAGTGCAGCAACAACAAGTCCATGTTCAGAATTCATAAACTGGGCACTTCTGTAGACCCTGCAGTTTTGCAAGTGCCTCCAGCATCTGCCCATGAGGATGTGATCGATCTCCTTCACTGCACCACCAGTATTGGAGTACCAAGTCCAATGATGCGGTTCAGGGCGCTGGAACCAGGATCCAGTGATTTGCAGCCCCTGACCTTTTGCAAAGTCAAAGAACATGGAGCCACTTTCACCACGGTCACCAGACCCATGAGGACCGAGACATTCCTCATAGCCAGCCCTGTCAGTGCCAGTGGCTGCATTGAAGTCACCCATGACCTGAGGAGTGTCACCTCGTGGGCACCCATCAACCACCAAGCGAAGCTGCGAATAAAATGTCTCCCTTACCAAGACATCACTCACCGCGGTCGGAGCATACACTGAGACAACAGACAAGGCACCCAGGGAGTGCCGTAATCTGAGTCTCATAATTCGCTTGTTGAAAGGAGTGACATCGAACATCATCGGAAAAAGTCAATCCGCTACAGCAACAGCTAGTCCCTGAGTATGACAGCCATTAGACCGACCAGATCAATAAAAGGTGTATCCACCAACAGAGATCTGGCCAGTCCCCAGTCTGCGCACCTCAGAGAGTGCTGCCACTGAAATGCAGAGTTTACACATCTCTGACAGCAGAGGAAGATGATCATCTTGCCGGAGAGACAAGACTTTGAGTCTTGAGCCTTGAGTCTTGAGTCTCTGAGCTTTGTGAAGTTTTTTTTACGGTGGCTGGAGTGCCAGTCCTGCCACCAACCCCCATGATTTCCCTGCAAATTGGAAACCACTTGCAGGGCCGGATGCAGTTTAACGTCATACCCAGGACATAATTTTGCTCCACAATTTAAAATAATAAATCAAATAATTCAGATGTGATTAAAGTGCATATTGCAGACTGTAGTGTAGGGGTACTTGCATACATTTTGGTCACATCATATAGAAATGACAACATTTTTTCCAACGTGGCTCCCTCTTTTCAGGGCACCATAATGTTTGGGACATAGCAATAATGGCAGGTATATTAAACATATTTAGTACTTTGTTGCATATTCCTTCCATTCGATGAGTGCTTGAAGTCAGCGATTCAAAGAAATCTCTGGTGATGCTCTGCCAAGCTGCTAACACTGCCATCTTCAGCTCCTTATGTTTCAGGGGCGTATCCTCTTAAGTTTTCTCTTCAGCATATGGAAGGCATGCTCAATTGAATTTAAAATTGACTGGCTTGGTCATTAAAGTATTATCCAATTTTTTAACTTTGAAAAACTCCTTTTTTGCCTTAGCATTATGTATGGGATTATTATCTTGTTGTAGGATGAAGCATCATCCAATGAGCTTGGATGCATTTACTCGAACTTGAGCAGATGTCTCTCATTACACCTCAGAATTCATTGGGAAGCAGTTATATCAACACTGAAGATAACTGTGTTTAGTACCTGTTGTAGCCTTCATGCCACAAGCCATTAACAGCCCCCTCCACCATGTTTAACAGATGAGGTGATATGCTTTGGATCTTGGGCAGTTCCTTTTCTTCTCCACAGTCTGCTCTTGTCATCACTCGGATACAGGTCATCTGTGTCTTGTTTCACCACAAGAACTTTTTCTACAATTCTGCCGGCGCTTTTAAGTACTTTTTTGCAAAGTGTAATCTGGCTGTCTTGCTTTTGTGGCTAAATTGGTCTCTGTATTTCTGTTCATGAAGTCTTCTGGAGATAGTAGTCTCTGATAAATATATATCTGCCTCTTCAAGACTGTTTCTGATTTGTCGAAGAGGCATTTGGGGCTTTTCCTTTACCATAGTGAGGATTTTCTTTGTCATTAGCAGTGGACGTCTACCAGTCCCTTTGCGATTACTGAGCTCATCAATGGGTCTTTTCTTCTTAAAGATATTCCAGACAATTGATTTAGATAATCATAAGGTTTTATCCTCTAAGTTAAGCTCTGCAATGTGCACTTTAATCATGTCTAAATTGTTTGGTTTGTAATTTTAAACTGTGGCACAGAGGGAGAAATCAAGGGAAAATGTGTATTTGTTCCAAATAAACTGCTCAAAAAAATTAAAGAAACACTTTAATAACACATCAGATCTCAATGGGGAAAAAGAAATCCTCCTGGATATCTATACTGATATAGACTGGGTAATGTGTTAGGAACGAAAGGATGCCACATCGTTTGATGGAAATGAAAATGATCAACCTACAGAGCCCTGAATTCAAAGACGCCCCAAAAATCAGAGTGAAAAAATTATGTGGCAGGCTAGTCCATTTTGCCAAAATTTAATTGCAGCAACTCAAAATTGTACGCAGCACTTTGTATGGCCCCTGTGTTCTTGTATACATGCCTGACAACATCGGTGCATGCTTCTAATGAGATGACAGATGGTGTTGTGGGGGATCTCCTCCCAGATCTGGACCAGGGCATCACTGAGCTCCTGGACAGTCTGAGGTGCAACCTGGTGGCATTGGATGGACCAAAACATAATGTCCCAGAGGTGTTCTATTGGATTTAGGTCAGGAAAGTGTGGTGGCCAGTCAATGGTGTCAATTCCTTCATCCTCCAGGAACTGCCTGCATACTCTCACCACATGAGGCCAGGAATTGTTGTGCACCAAGAGCCACTGTACCAGCATAGGGTCTGACAATGGGTCCAAGGATTTCATCCTGATACCTAATGGCAGCCAAGGTGCCTTTGTCAAGCCTGTAGCGGTCTGTGTGACCCTCCATGGATATGCCTCCCCAGACAGTCATTAACCCACCACCAAACTGCTCATGCTGAATGATGTTACAGGCAGCATAATGTTCTCCATGGCTTCTCCAGACCCTTTCACTTCTGTGACGTGCTCAGGGTGAACCTGCTCTCATCTGTAAAAAGCACAGGGCACCAGTGGTGCATCTGCCAATTCTGGTATTCTATGGCGAATGCCAATCGAGCTGCATGCTGCTGGGCAGTGAGCTCAGGGCCCATTAGAGGACATGGGGCCCTTGGGTCACCCTCATGAAGTCTTTCTGGTTGTTTGGTCAGAGACATTCACACCAGTGGCCTGCTGGAGGTCATTTTGTAGGGCTCTGGCAGTGCTCATCCTGTTCCTCCTTGCCCAAAGGAGCAGATACTGGTCCTGCTGATGGGTTATGGACCTTCTATGGCCCTCTCCAGCTCTCCTAGAGTAACTGCTTGTCTCCTAGAATCTCCTCCATGCCCTTGAGACTGTGCAGAGACACAGCAAACCTTCTGGCAATGACACGTATTGATGTGCCATCCTGGAGAAGTTGGACTACCTGTGCAGCCTCTGTAGGGTCCAGGTATCGCCTCATGCTACCAGTAGTGACACTGACTGTAGCCAAATGCAAAACTAGTGAAGAAACAGTCAGAAAAGATGAGGAGGGAAAATGTCAGTGGCCTCCACCTGTTAAACCATTCCTGTTTTGGGGGTCATCTCATTGTTGCCCCTCTAGTGCATCTGTTGTTAATTTCATTAACACCACAGCAGCTGAAACTGATTAACAACCCCCTCTACTACTTAACTGACCAGATTAATATCCTATAAGTTTCATTGACTTTATGCTATACTCTGATTAAAAAGTGTTCCTTTAATTCTTTTGAGCAGTATAGTATGGAGGGCACTGAACCTTATTCCTGAACCTGAAGAATTGATATTGAAGTGTTGCAAAGGCATATAACAAACATGATAAACTTCTTCAAATGTTTGACTTTACTCATCTCTTTCTGGAAATTGGAACGAATTCAAAAGCATCTCTGTTATCGTGAAATATAAGACTTGTTTAAAAATGCATCTGATTCCGTGTTTGTTATATTGCTGTCTGTCTGAAAGTGTATTACCTCTCTAATTAAATTGGTTCTAAAAAGCAAAGATGCAACCCAATTGCTCTTGCTCTCCCCCTTAGCTTAATTTACTTAAGTTTATCAAAACAACTTTCTAAAAGTGGCCCCGCAAATTAGTGATGGACATCTGTGTTATTAGCTTTTGCACCAGGGAAGTGTTTAACTGTAAAGTGAAATGGTTGCATTTCAATAAACTGTCTTGTGTGTCTAGAATTTGTGTTTCTGCCAATAGAGCCATTATAGTGGTGCATGATCAGATACTAAAGAAAGCTTCCAACCCAAAAAGTAATAATTGAGTGATTCAATGGCCCTTTTTATCGCCAGATGTTTCTTTTGAATAGTGGAATAATTATGTTCTCTTTGTAAAAATTTCTACTTGGATACTACTCAGGCAATGGGATGTTCGTGATCATCATAAACTAAGCCCCCAGCCTAAACCTTCAAAGGGACAGCGTGATTGGCAAAATAATGAATAAACCATCCTTAATAACCTGCCAACCCCAACAAATTGTGGATATGTTACCGTGTTTCTGGACAAGGACAGAAAAGTACCACACCAAACTTTTTCATTTGAGGTTTGATGATCCCCTTGCCCATTAAACTTTTTCATTTGAGGTTTGATGATCCCCTTGCCCATGTTGGTTACATAGTGAGTTTTTGACAATAACCTAATTTACATTTCTTCGGATTATTAGTTAAACCTGCATTCTTTAAGCTGTCTTGGCATGTCATATTTGAGTTCCAGTCATTGTTGTCTTCAAGGTATGTACCTGAATACTCAGAATGGGTGTGCAGTATTTGCTCCATCTTACATGCAAATGTCAGGGGCAATCATGAAACCTAAATGGGAGTGTTACACATTTGAACAAAACCACTTGGGGTGGAAAATGCATTTTCCTCACAACTTGATTCCTCCAGAGGCACTTCCCAGGATGCTTTAGTTAGATGTAAGGTAGAGATATATGATACATGACCCAACCTTTCTAACAACACATCAACACATGGTATTGGGCATTTAGAATCTATATTCAAACATCCAAACTTTATTAAAAAAACAGTTTGGTCCTATTCAGTTTTGGGACAAATGCAATTTGACTACACTATACACTCTTGATTTCTCAAATTATACCTATTTCAAGGATATATTTAATTGTCTCATGCATCATTTCTCTTATGTTTGCAGTAATTTTGTATTAGTGTATTTGTACCTTAATACAGAGCTCAGTTATTAATTTAGGCTGTTACAAATTAATTTCCCCAGGCAGGGTTGAAAAGACATCTGCGTTCCTTTGTATCAAAGAAATGAATTTACTTCTCTGTGTGTCACTTAAATCATCCCCATTGGAAACTCCAGGGTTATCTGAAACAGCAGCTGCTATAACAGATGTCTCCTCTTGGTCATGCCATTCTTTGAATTGGTATACAATGTCCGGGTATCCTAACATTATAATTTACAGGGTTTATTTTATTCTTTGATTAAGGCTGATCTATAACATTTTGCTAAAAATTTCTAAGGATTAATTGGAACGAGAAGAGAAGTACATAATCACCTTTTTAGAATTCACAAAGCTTAGACTTTCTATTATAAACGTTTGTGTGTTTCTTGTTCATGTCACAAATGCTTCACCACAACCAAGGACAATTTAGAATTTTTTTTTTTTTTTGCAAAAAAATTACACTGTCTGCCAATTTACACTTGCGATCAACCGTGTGACAATACAGCTATTCTTTTATTAGAGTATCTAACACACCATGGAGCTGTCTGTCGAAAAACAATTTGGATGAACTTAAACTGGTAGTTGACTGTGTCAGTTCTTTCACAGCTTACATAAGAAATGTCAACACAGTATGCAAGAATGCTGGGACATCAGGAGTGACATACCTAATCATTTGTTTCAATGTCTTATTAAATCTTTCATTTAACCCATTCATCTGTGGAGGATACTAATATATAGTAAGACTCCCACATACTTATTTTGTAAGTCTAGAAGTATAAAGCATACCCTGATCTTTCAAAATCTCATTTTTATATTAGTAAAAAGCTCAGTCAGTGCTTTTGCCAAACTGGGTTAATTTGCCTTCCGCAAAGCTGCCTCTTTGGGATACTTGGTAACATAATCTACTAACATAAGTATATACTGATATCTGTTTTTATTCTTTGGCATTGACCCAACAATTTCCAACCTGGCTCCTTCAAAAGGCACCTCTAAAATTGACATTGGTGTGAGGGGACAGCTTGGAGGTTAATGTTCTAAGACTGTTTGACATTCATGATAAGGTTTGCAAAATTATACATCATTAGCTAAATTTACCCAATGAAAAACATTTCAAAATACATTGTTTCCTTTTTTCAGATCTGAGATTGCCACCTAACATGTGAGTGTTCAAAGCATAGAACAGTTTCCTTTCGAGATTGTGGACCAAGTATCTGTTCTGTAAAATCAACAGAGATGTGGTCAGATATCACACAGTAAAAGAAACCCTTTTTATCATATAATATGGAATTTTCAAATTTGGATATCCATTCTTTATAATGTTCATCATCTACAAAACAAGCTTGTTTGAACACTAATTCTAAATTTGTGTCTTCCTTTTGTAATCACAGATTCTTGGGTTCTATAACATTTTGTGCACTATGAATTGGTGACCCCTTGTTACTGTGAGAGAAGGCTAAAGGCACAGCACCATCAGGTTCAGGCATTTGTTTTGAGGACTCTTGGAATAGTTCCTCTGAATCCCCAGTAGGAATTTCTTCTCTGTTTTCACTAGTCAAATCTGGCTCAGTTTCTAGGTTAACTTCTATACCAACATCATTGGCGACAAGACCCTCCCCTCCTTCAACATTTTCAGTCTTTTCAGGAGAAAAGCTCCCTCGCCAAATCTTAAGGATCTACGGGAAAAGAATATTTAGTTTCTCTTTTAGCATTGGCCATGGACAAGTGTCCAAATTTGCCATTCCATCACAGTATATCATCTCCCTATATTTCATGCGAAGTAGTACAGTCTCATATTCTCTAACTTCACCATAGATACAATGAATGTCTACTTGCTCCACCATTTACAGCTCAGCTTTTGTAGCAGGCCTCGCAGATCATGCAGAGGTCACTGTAAAGCAGGTTCTTCTTTCTCTACCAGTCTCACAGCAACTGAAAAATTATCCTTTTTTTCTTTCTTGGATGGAACAACAAAACATCACAAATCTGCCATGCTTATCATGGATTGTGCTAAGGAAAGGTGATACTCTGAGATGATGTGACCAAGCTGGTTACAAGTAGAAGCAAGTGCATTCATTCCAAGCAAAAGACTTGCTACAATCTAATTTTCTAAATACATTGCTTATTTGGCTTGCTCTCTTGGCAACCAGTGGAGCACAATTATTTTGATTACTTAAAAAGAATTTTGGTATGAACTGACATTGAGCAAAATTTCCTCCTTGAGGAGCTAAGGTAATCTGAAGAGCATGGTGGAAGACGCCAGGAGAAGGGGCCTTTACAAAAGGAGAGCTGGACAGTGCTGTAGAGGGGCTGGAGTGGTATTTGTTCCTTTGTGTGAGGAGGAACAGGAGGACCACTGCCAGATCCCTAAAAAAATACCTCCAGCTGGCTATTGGTGTGCATGTTTTGCCCATCACCATTTTGAAAAAGGTTCAGCTGTATTCTTCACCTTATTGCCTGGTCGCTACACAGTAAACTTTTACCCCCCAGAAGGGAGTGGTAGCTGCTGTGATTGAATTTTCTACTCAAAATGATTTGACAGCATAGGGCACAGCCAGCTCAGACCAGACACATTTTCTTAAAACATTTCTTAAAAAACATGTTTATATGCTTTGAATGAATATGTTAAAGTGATTCAGTTCCCAGACTTACCAAGCTCAATATCGCAC
Organism: Polypterus senegalus; assembly: GCF_016835505.1. Classification (NCBI taxonomy): domain Eukaryota; kingdom Metazoa; phylum Chordata; class Cladistia; order Polypteriformes; family Polypteridae; genus Polypterus; species Polypterus senegalus. The sequence continues at coordinate 113,912,900 of NC_053157.1, read as the reverse complement.
ACCAGCCTTGTTGTAGTTTTTCTTTGTCTATGGTATATTTTGCTAGCTAAATACTAAACCAGCAGTGCATCAGTGACATTATATTAGTAGCCTTCATAGGTACATGAAGTGGTAGGCTGAAATTTTGAAGAGTCATTCTTGACTTTGTATGCTTTACCTTTTTTGTTAAGTTTTATGATCTTTCGTTGCATGAAACGCCTCTACTTCCTCAGGAGACTGAGTAAGGCCCGGATGTCCCCCACAACCCTGTGCAGATTGTACAGGTGTACTATGGGGTCCATCCTGACAGGATGCATCACATCCTGGTACAGCAACTGCTCAGTTCAGGACTGCAGAGCTCTGTAGTTTGTGGTGAACACAGCACAGCAGATCATGGGCACACAGCTCCCTGCGATCCATGACATCCACACTACCCGCTGTCTCAGGAAAGTGAATCGTATCAGGTGGGACCCAAGCCACCATGCACTGTCCCTTTTCACCTTCCTCCCATCTGGGAAGCGACTAAAGTCCATTTGGACGTGCGCCTCCAGGTTCAGGAAAAGTTTCTACCCAACTGCAATCAGACTCGTGAACAATCAGTAACCTTGTGTCACCTCCACTGCTACCTACACATATATTTCTGCCACTGTCTCTATTTATTCCTAGGATGCTGATTTTATTATTTATTTATTTATATTTATTTATTGTATGTGGGTTTTTTTGTCTATGTTCACTGTCTGCAGGGGCACATGCAAGCAAGCATTTCATTGTACATGGTATTTGTACACATGACAATAAAGAATTGAAATTGAAATATTGTCATTGTGTAACACAATGAAATTACTTTTTGTGACAGCCCCAAGGTGCATTTAAAGAAAAGTCAAATAATTCCAAATATGTCATATACAGTGTTAAGTGATCAAGTAACCAGATCAAATTATTATTGCTCAAAGTACAGCAGCATAAATTGTTACTGCACCTGTTAATGAATAGTACATTACATATATATATTGTATCAGATTAGTATATTGCACATTACTAATATAGCTTATTGCACATGTTCAATTAAAATTGGTCTCAGACTGAGGAGATTCAGAGTTCAGAAAGTTTATGGCAGATGGGAAAAAGCTATTTTTTTAGTCTGTTTTTTAGGATTGAAATAAAGCGTCTTCCTGACAGAAGAAGCTCAAACAAGGAATTTCCAGGATGAGTTTTGTCCTTGAGAATGTTTTTGGCCCACAGCAGGTCTTATACAAGAGTTCGAGTTATGGCAGTTCAGTCTCAATAATGACCTCTGCTCTTTTTACGACCCACTGCAGGGCTTCTTTAGCAGCCTTGGTGCAGCTGTTGTACCAGGCCATCACGCAGTTAGTTAAGATGCTCTCTATAGTGCATCTATAGACATTAAGCAGCAGCTTCTGGGGGAGGTCAGCTCTCCTTAGCTTCCTGAGAAAATAGAGGCGTTGTTGTGCTTTACCTATTATAGCCAAGTTGTTGTCAGCCCAGGACAGGTCCTCTGAGATGGTGACTCCTAGAAACTTCACCATATATTGGTTCCAGGAAATTGGGAGTAAATTTAAGTTAATCCAACAGCCACCTTAGTCAACAGATTGTGTCTATAGTTAAGGATCAAGATATATTGTAAATAATAATAATAATAATAATAATACATTTTATTTAATAGGCACCTTTGCTAGCACTCAAGGTCACCTTACAAAGAATTAAACAACAGTAATAAAGATAAAAACAAATAGAACAATATATATCAAATAGCAATAAAGGTACAAAAGTAGTAACAGACATCAAAGAGAACTGACAGTGGTAAAATCTTAATTGATATGCCAGTTTGAAAAGATACTTTTTGAGAGCAGTTTTAAGTTGTGTTATTGAGTCCAGCTGGCAGATGTGAGAGGGAAGAGAATTCCAGAGTTGAGGGGCACTATGAGACAGAGTTTGATGTGTGGTACAGAATGTAAAGCTGTAGATGAGGATCCCAGGGACAGAGAGGGAGTGTAAGTCTGTAGGAGATCAGTGAGGTAGGGTGGAGCAAGAATGTGGAGAGCTTTAAATGTTCAGAACACTATTTTGTATTGTATTTGGTAGTAGATAGGGAGCCAGTGAAGTTTGGAGAGAATATGCGTGACATGTTCAGTGGACTTAGAACAGGTAATTATCCTAGGAGCAGAATTTTGTATAAGCTATAAGTGATGGATAAGTTTTTTAGGGATGCCATCTAGAGTAGTATTAAAGTAATCTATGCGTGAAGTGACCAAGGCATTAATTAATACTTCAGTACTATACTGAATGACATTGTAGGTTCTTTTATAAATCAAATGCCTTCTCTAAGGACTTTGCTTCTTTTTCACAATCACTGTTTGGTACGACATTTGATGCTGTACTAATTCATTAATACCTCTTAAGTTCATCTCTATCTAAGGTATTTAAATTTCTCACTCACACCCCATGCATTGTTTATGTGTGTGTGTGTGTGTGCATGTACAGTGCCTTTAAAAGGTTTTCATACCCTTTGGAAGTTTCAGCTGGAGTCAAGTGGTTGTGTCTCATTAAATAAAAATAAATACACTTTTATTATAGAGCAAAATCATTGTTACTGATACTTCAAAGCTTTATGCGTGTTTACTGCTGTCCTTAATCTTAATATATAGTCTGTTTTAAAATTATTGAAGCCATTGTTGAAAACTTAATTAAGAAGGTTTATTTTATAATAGATATTTTTTTTTACATATGAGGGTAATCTTGATAGAAAATCAGATTGATATTAGTTTCATCAACCCATGCTAGCCATCAATGTCAGGCACCTTTATTTTCTAAATAGGTTTTGAAGGTAGCCACATTTCGTGAATTATGACTCTTATATCTCAGGGATCAAAAATTCATAGTAGAAATTTGGTAGCTGCTCAGAATACTTGGATTTGTTTTTTCTTTTTTTTTTTTTTTTTCTATAATTCTTTTGCATCTCACTCATTGCATAACTTAATGCTGCGCTGCTTTGCTAGAGTAGGACAACAATTTTACATTATTTAATAATAGTAGTATATCCCTGAATATAGTGACAAAAAGAATATTAATCCCTGACTATCCTAATATTATATATGTTAAGACATGTAACATTTACATTTTTCTTCTTTATCATTTCATATATCATTTTTTATAACTCATTTTTTTCCCAGTGTAAGGTTGTGAGGACCTGAAGCCTACCATAGCAGCAAAGGTAATGCCCAGATCTTTGTAGATCTATCAATGAATGCTTTTCTTACAGACATTTCACAATTTGGAAAAATACTGGAAAGAAACTCTTGCATTGTGGAAAGATAATGCAGAATCTGTTTACAAAGTATCTTTGAATCTGCCTTAATTTGTGTAGCTGTTGTACAGCCAAATTGCTTGTTTATTCAGTCCACTATATGGGAAGTACATTCCTAGCATCAGAATGGCATTATTTATATATAAACAAAATCTTTATTTAAAACAATTTAATGTATTCTGATTTTGTAAGCACCATTAAATATCTACTAGGTGCAGTTTTTCTGTTGAATTGTGTCTTTCCATCCTGTGTGTTGTTTATGATACACCAGCTTACTTGATCTTGAAAAGCATTATAAAGTTAAAAAGTTGATAAATACGTGTCAACATTTCACTTTGTTCACCTGTCTTTATTAGATTAGATTAGATATGAGGGTTTCAGAATAAATTAAGTAAATGAAAAAAAAAAATCAACATTTGGATGATAGACTATATCAAGCAGAAAAAAATAAAATTACTAGTGAAAATAGGGAAATAACTTAATGTGAATTTCGGTAGGAATTGGATATAGCTGGTGAAGTGTGACAACAATAATCTTAAATACTGTATTTATGTAGCTTTTTTGAAGCTAAAATTAGATTAACGTTTTAAAGCCTTTGCCTCCAGAACTATGAAGAATGTATAACGTTGGTGACAAAACAATGCAGTGGGAATGGATTTCTTGATAGTTTATTCATATGACCCCAAAAACTATTTTTTTTCCTGTAAAAATGCATTTGAGCATCTCCATCATTAAGTGTGCAATGCCTTGTGGGTGTTTGTTGTAAACCTGTGATGACATGCTCCAGATGTATATTGTAGCCATGTAGGAGTACACAGTAATGCTCAGTTTGTAGCAGTCGCCCGATATGGGAACGCAATTCCTACACTTCACCACCCGAGAGGGAAGTGGATGATATTTGGAGGATAAAATAGCATTAACATATTCAGTCCTTGGCCCCTCTTGTCCCCTATTTGCGCCCTTAAATAACTGGCAAAAAAAAAATCAGAAGAAGGTGGGACTGGTAAATATATTGAAATCCACTGATTAAATTTACATGCCAGGTGCCTGAGTGCTAATTTGGGAACCCCTTTCCCTTAGACGCCCTCCCCATTGGCCAAATCCTAACCCCTGGTTTGACACAGACATAACGTAGTCAATATATATGGAGAAGAAAGTTACTACCGTAGGATGGCATGAGGAAAACACAACAGTCCTCCCTTGAAAATGGCTTCCCCGCTGGCTATCACGAAGAAACTCAATCACGAGTCCGACTCACCAAACGGTAGCTCCCGGAGAACACCAGCCCCTGGCCTCTTCTCGGGGATTCGTCACACTGATTATTACTTCAGGGTGGCCACCCACAAATAGCAGACGTCCCTGAGTGAAGTCAGATCCTGATGATTCTTAAAGCGTAGATAGTCGCCACCTTGCCTTCAGCCTTTTCCTTCTTTTTTTTTCTCCTCCCTTCCTCGATCTGCCATTCCCCTTAAAAAGAAAATTTTCCCGCCAAAACATCTTTTCCCCTGTTTGGTTGTTATGGTAACATGTCACTGGCAGCTGGAATAGTTACTGGGCGGGATCCTCCCAGCACTGGGTCTTCCTCAAAAGTGCCTGAAGGGCTATTTATAGACACCCTCCCAGCCACATTATAAAGTGACGGACAGTCCAGAAGGCCAACCCGACTGACAAGTTATGTAGCCTTGCTCAAGTTTAACAGTAAATGAAAGTGCTCTGCTGCTGTGGTGCCTGGTAGGTGGAAGGAGTCTCTTTATTGCTCACTAAGATGGGGACATCTTTTGAGTGCATCTTTACCAACTCAAAGAGTGCTAATTCATGGTTGATAAGCATTGATCTCAAAGAGTGAATTCTTAGACTGAGACAGATACAGTACACACTATATAGTAGACAGATTTATTATGTTTTATTTTTCTATGTCACATTGTATAAAACTGCTGATTCTTTATTGTGACGTATGAGCACTTCTCTATTAGAGAGCAGAAGCCCCAACTTACTCAAGTAGATTTTTGTTTCTGCAGCAGCAACACTTTCAGTTAAAATTTCTACATTTTTATTTTTAAGTTAGAATTTTTTAATAGTAAATCCAAAATGTACCAGCAGAAACTTTGTTGATGCCTGTTTGCCACATACCTCTGCTGCAGCTTAGCTATTGATGAGCACAAACAGCAGAAGCATGCGTTTACAGGTTTGAAGGATAAGTTTGGTATATTTTAAGTTGAAGTTATTTCTTCACAAACATACTATATGTGCATTTGCCATGTGAAATTGTGTTCTAAAGGGAACTACTTTCTGTAAATTAAAAAGTGGAGCTTTACATTGTAATTTATGGGGCACGGAGAAAAATTTAAAAAACATGCCATATGCATCTTTTTTTCAAGCCAAGACAGTTGTCGAGTATTGATCTGCATCTTGAGATTACACATATTTTATACATGTCATATTTGAACAAAAGACAACATTATGAGATTCAGCCGTTTCAAAAGAAGACTAACTGCATGTGATAGTTCAGCACTTAATTTTTCTGTACAACAACCTTTCACCCCCACTTCCCCCCAGGGGGTGTGGTTTCCTCTCAACCGAGCAAATCACAGTAAACTTCATACCACGTGATTGGTTTTGTTTTGATTTACTTCTGTATTTACATGAGAATTTGCACAAGTGAATAGAAGATGTATCTTTATCACAAGAAAAATGGTATCAGGTATATGTAATAAAAAGATGGGTAGGAGTGACGGATGCATTCAAAGTGGAGGTAAGATTACATCGGGGATTGGCTCTGTGCCCTTTCTTTTTTGCAATGGTGATGGGGACAGGTTGACAGACGAGATTAGACGGGAGTCCCTGTGGACTGTGATGTTTACTGATGACATTGTGATCTGTAGTGATAGTAGGGAGTAGGTTGAGGAGGTGGAGATATGCTCTAGAGAGGAGAGGAATAAAGGTCAGTAGGAACAAGACAGAATACGTGTGTGTAAATGAGAGGGAGGTCAGTGGAATGGTGAGGATGCAAGGAGTAGAGTTGACAAAGGTAGGTGAATTTAAATACTTGGGATCAACAGTACAGAGTAATGGGGATTGTGGAAGAGAGGTGAAAAAGAGCGTGCAGGCAGGGTGGAACGGGTGGAGAAGAGTGTCAGGAGTATTCTGTGACAGACGGGTATCCGCAAGAGTGAAAGGGAAGGTCTACAGGACCGTAGTGAGACCAACTATGTTATATGGGTTGGAGACAGTGGCACTGACCTGAAAGCTGAAGGTAGCAGAGTTAAAGATGCTAAGAGTTGCATTGGGTGTGACAAGTATGGATAGGATTAGAAATTAGTACATTAGAGGGTCAGCTCAAGTTGGACGGTTAGGGGGACAAAGTCAGAGAGGCGACATTGCGTTGGTTTGGACATGTGCAGAGAAGTAATGCTGAGTATATTGAGAGAAGGATGCTAAGGATAGATCTGCCAGGGAAGAAAAAAAGAGGTAGGCCTAAGAGAAAGTTTATGTACTCATATATTTTCTGTAGAGGACATGCAAGTGATGGGTGTAACAACAAGATGCAGAGGACAGAAAGATATGGAAGAAGATGATCCAATGTGGCAATCCCTAACGGTTGCAGCCGAAAGAACAAGATATGTAATTAAAAGATTATTTCCAGATCCCTTTTTTGTCACAAACATACATCGGAAGCATGAAAGACACAGATCAATACTCGACAACTGTGTTAGCTTGAAAAATTGGTGTATTTGGTACGTTATTAATCTTTTCCTCTGTGCCCCATACCCTCCAGTGTAAAACACCAGAGTGGACAAGTGGAAAGTTCTTAACTTTAGAATACAGTTTTGCATGGCAAATGCATACTGTATATACCATGTTTGTGAAGTACTCTGATTTGAAAAATAGAGAACTTTATAGATCTTTAGAGATGTTTTAAGCCAACTAAGAGGGAAAAAAACACTTAACAGTGATTTTGTTGTGAGTTTTTATTTTAGTCTGTTTTCTTGCAAACCCTGTAGTGGGCACTGAGCAATTTCTACCATCATAATTTGTTTTTAACATTGTTTTTTGTGACCTTACATAATTTTAATTTACATCTTATTGGGTATTTTGAGGAGTTAATTGAGAATGCTAGACCCCATCTCCCACCAAATCCCCCAAATATTTCTTGGGTGGGCTTAGAGTGATAATGGGATTTATTTCCTGCTTTTATTGTACCTATGTACTTAGTATTTTTATTTATTTTGGAATCATTCTGGGTTAGAAGGACATTATGAGAGTTTTTCTGTCCTTTACATTGTTGTTTTGATTTTTCTAGTTTACACTGAGCAAACTATGCTCATGACAGGAACTAGCTCTGATTTGATTGCTTTTTTCTGGCAAAAATACATACATACCTTGAAACTGAATAAAAATTTATTAAACATGCTTGTCTTTAAGATTTTGGAGAAAAGGTTTAATAACGGGAGAAAACCCTTGCAGACATGTATGGCAAATGCTAATTCCACACAGAAAATGCCAGTAGCAGTAATTAAACCCAGGTTCTTGGAACTAGGCAATAGCTTCCTTGACTGTTGTGTCAAGGACATGCATTTTTCCTACAAGAGAGGTTGGCGCATCTCTGTACGAAAGACATATTTTGCTTGAGAGTAACTTGTATGAATGTAAAAATAAAGCAAGTTGTTACAGTGATAGACCTTAATAAGTGTATAACAGAATGCTAACTTTAGTGAACCAAATAGACAATAAGATGTTAGAAATCTAATAGAAATGTGGGGATAGCAAGCAGTTGTCACAGCATAGCCCTGGATAGGACTAACAAACAAAAGTTGAAACTATAATTAAATTTTAGGAATCTTTTAGGGTTTTACCCTACTACCAGCATGAAATACTACCCGCCATGTTCACAGAGATCATATTGTCTAATAAAACTGCTTTTTCATGGAGTGTGTAAATTGGAGCATTGAACCAATGACACTAGAGCTGTCACATTAACAACAAAAATAAGGTTTGAATATTCAAATTAAAAATAAGTAAATACTTGAATATATATCTGAACTTTGGTGAATGATTCTGGCTGTTACATATATGTTTGTATGTGCATTTTTATAATTTATCATTGTGTTAATAATAAAAGCATTGGTGAAGGTGGCAATAGTAGAAACAAAATTCAGCCCATCTAAGCAGCAACAAATCATTGCAGTACAACTGTTAACGTAAATGGAATTACCATCAAAATCCTAAGCAGGTTCTTCCTGTAAAGGGAAAGGATTTGCATAACTGTTTTGTGTTCAGCCTGGTAGTGAGCAAGTCCTTGTTGGGACAGGAAACCCTAAAATCAACCATGAAATGGAGTTCAAATACAAGCCACATGCTCTGGTACCCTACTTCACTACATTATAGTAATGTTTACTTTTTCTTTTACTCTTCAAAGTATTAACCTTCACTGGTTAGTGAATACTACATACTTCAGAAGAAAGTGTCACTTGAAAATTCAGCTCTTCACAAAAATAGGATTCTTATGTACAAAATGAATTGATCATAAAAGAAAATAGAATTTGATACACTTAGCACTGCCTGTAATGCACATTTGAATCCCAAACAAAACTGCCTATGATTGTTTAAAAATGTTAAGCACAGTTATTATTTTATTTTTCTCCATTTAATGCTTCTTTTTGATCCTTGAACCCAGCAAATATGAGGTCTCTGTCCATCCCTTTTTAAAACAAACTATGGCACTGTGAGACTGTGTTTCACAAAAATAACTGAATGTATTAAATGTTGCATTGTAATGATCTTTAAAGTATTTCTCTCTGTTATAATAAAAAATCCTGGGAGGAGACGTGACTTTTTCAGAGAGATACTTTCACGTCCCGTGAGTCAACATTTTGTGCCAAGAGATTTAACCACACCTGGGGCCAGAAATAAAAGACGGAGAGTAGAGGACAACGTAGATTGGCGCGATACACATGCAGGTTAGAGATAATGAAAGTATTAAAATTTGAAGGCCTCAAAAAAATGATAGTAAAGATCGCAGTAACGCAAAACAAATTGAAATTATTACTCAGTGAAATAATGGAACAGCAAAAAGAGATTGAATATATTGTTTGAATTTAAACTTTAATTCGGAAACTTATAGATCGTCTTATTCGTATTGCCATCAGTGAAAAGTGGTGTTTCTTCCTAATGATGAGGCGTATCCGCGAGAATTAAAAGATTTGTTGTCTGGTGAAAATGAAATCCACATACGTGAGCAGCAGAGATGAGGGTTGGCAAGCGAAGCCCCCTAGTAGTCCTAATTTAAATTTTTATTTTGTAGATTTTTTTTATTCAAAGCATCTTAACAATTCTGTAAAACAAGTTTGAGTGTTTACCAGGAAACTACTAAGTGAACAAACAATAAAAGGCAAAACATTAAATAAAATCACAGTTATAGGAAGTAATTAGTTTTAGAAAAATTAAAATTAAAAAAATTCATAGGCATTTTGGGTCAAGCCACCATCCATAGAAGTTTGAGACTAATCGTGTGACACCACAATATTGCCTTTGGTAGCTTATCGTGCATAGTTTACACTGAAAAGATTTAATTTAAAAGATTCAATTTAAAGTAAAGCATTATAATAATAAAAGGAAAATTCAAATTATGTCAGTTATTTCCTACTTCTAATGATTACCTCTTAGCATAAAACATCAGTCAAGTATTAGGTTTAAGAGTGAATAAGAATGTGATCAGATGCAAAACTTTACTTTAAGTTTACCAGAGACGTGTTTAAAACCTTTAGATCAAAAACAGACAAGGGAGGTAGAAAAAAACATCCCAAACAATGTTATGAATTGGTGTGGTTTTAAGTTTACTAATGAAGATAACAACCTAAGCATTCAAAATTATGAAAAGGCTGATTATGGGAGTAATGTGCAAAAATACCTCTGACAAATACTGCAGCATTGTACGGCATGTCTGGAGTAACACCGTGACACAATTAGTGCAAGTTAAACAACCATTGTTTCATAATTGGATGTCAGCTTTTCAGATAAGTTTACATTTAAACAGTGATGTTCTATCTGACCACCCAAAATGGCACATTCCAGGTCTTCTTGTTTGACACAAGCCTTGAAAAAATAACATGTCATTTAGAATTAAGAAGGGATTTGATGAAAATATTTTTTTATTTGTATTGTTTTCTTCAGGGAAGTGTCATTCAGTAGAGAAAATAGGTAGGCAGTTTTATGTGATGACTAAGGCTCTAGACTTTAAACAAGAAGGTTGCCAATTCAGTCCCTACCACTGAATTACTGTGTGACTATGATTACATATTGCCTGAAGAAGGGGCCTGAGCTGCCTTGAAAGCTTGCATATTGTAATCTTTTTAGAAATATAGTGATACAGTTTTGAGCACTTTGGTTCTGTATAAAAATGACCTACTTGTCTGCACTCTTATCTCAAGCAAATCAAGATAAAAATGAAATAATACAGCCAGTTTGATTTTTTTTTTTCTTCCATAGAAAAGTGCTGGTCATCAAAAATAACCATTGTGTTATGAAACCACATTGGAAAACAGTATCGCCAAATAAACTTATTTTGGATTGCAGAAAACTGGATTTTGTTTTACTTTTCCTTACTCCATGTATTAATTAATTTAAATGTAAGTGGCAAGCACAGTACAGGCTATGTTTCCATCTATGTGGAGTTTGCACTGTCTGTATCAGTTTGCACTCTGGTTTGGTTGTCTTTTAAATAGAATATTAGATATGTAATGCTAGGCATTAAATCATTGTTTAACTGAGAAAATTAGACCTTCAGTTGTGTGAATGTAAGAAGTCCATTTAACAAAATTTAACACTATTTGTATTGTTCATTTTGGAGTCATCATCATATGAGGAAAGAATAAGGGCAGTGTTTATCATAATCTGTGTTGCTTCAGTGGTTTACATCAATGAGTGGGTGAAGATATTTGTTTTTTAGCTTATGTTTTGTCTTTTGTTTTGTGACAGTTCGGTAACACTTGTTACTGTAACTCGGTACTGCAGGCCCTGTACTTCTGCAAACCATTTCGGGAAAATGTGCTCTCATATAAGACTCAACAGAAGAAGAAAGAAAACTTGCTTACTTGTCTTGCTGACCTATTTCATAGTATTACCACACAGAAGAAGAAAGTTGGGGTGATTCCACCAAAGAAATTTATTTCAAGGTTACGAAAAGAAAATGGTGAGTAAAATAGGAATATTTAGTAAGCATTTGTATTTAGAATTCAAATGGTAACAAGTATTGAAATGTAAAGTTGTATAAAAAGGATTAACATGTTCAGTCCTTCATGGAAAGGTTTGCAACAATAATGCACATGAAGTATCAAACAAAATGAAAAGTTGAAATTTGAAACAACTTTCACTAAGACCATTCAGTCTGAAGCATTAATGAAGTGTATGATTTAAATGTATGAAAAAGTAATTCTTGTAAATAATATCATAATTTTTTTTAAAGTACACACATTTGTAAAATCATATTTCCAAAAACTATTTTCCTTTAAGTTTGAATTTTAGACCGGACTGGTCACAAGTCAATCAAGATGAAAGATGGACCAGTATATGTATTCAAACATGACTACATGTATGGTGCTGTATAAGTCATATTGTTTGTTTTATATTCTTTTTAATCAACATTCTTAGAAGATTGTGTAGATTTTCTATCATATTTTTATAAATTATTTTATTTTATTATTTTGTTTCATTATTTTGTTTCATGGATTGGCTCCAGCAGACCCCCGTGACCCTGTGTTCGGATTCAACGGGTTGGAAAATGGATGGATGGATGGATTTTGTTTCATTATGCTTTTGCTTGTATGAGTGCCAAACCTTTAACAGCTTTATGAATCCTTTCTTTGCCTGTGTTATATTACATCATCAGTGTAAGCCTCTTCCCAATGTTCACTGTGTTAACTGTTAGAGGAGGAGTAGTACCGGCAGTTTGAGTACTCATATATTTTCTGTTTTAACATTTCAGCCTTTTAATAATAAACATAAACAGATAAAAAATGAGTTCTGTGTTGTTTTATTAGCTCTTTGTGTCTGTTCGCACAAAGTAGCCCTTCGTAAGTTGTGTAGAAGCTTCGGAGGTTATCCAGGTTCAAAGCCAAAGCATAGCAGTAAAGCGTGTGCTGCGAACACTTAAAACATTTACAATACGATAACTTAAAATCACATGTAATTGCATTTGCTTTCTTTTCTCCCTCGCTCTGCTTGATCAACTTCTTTTTTGTGTCAAGATAAATTGCCTTTTTTCCTGTAATTTTAAGACAAATCTAACTGAATGTAGTTGAAACCTGTGCCGATAATAAACTGAGAACAAGATGAATTAGTCACATCATAACAGTCTTTGCCAGTGAGACGCGGTATCTTGTTGTAGGTTGAGTAGTCTTATTTTAAGTATGACCTATTGGAAATATGTGCGGCAGACTAGACCTATTAAGTGATGATGTATATAAAAATAAATTGAAAATGTTTGACATTATAGAGTCTTAATATTTTGAAGTAAATTGAAGTAGTTATGCATAAATTAACATTGTTTTCTTTCTGTTTATATCATGTCTTTGTTAAGCATTTTGTAATTTCTGGTTTTTTTTTTGTTTTTTTTTTTTTTTTTTAGATCTCTTTGATAATTACATGCAGCAGGATGCACATGAATTTCTTAACTATTTGCTAAACACTGTGGCTGACATTCTTCAGGAAGAGAAAAAACAAGAGAAGCACCATGGGAAACTAAAGAGTGGTGTCAGTAGTAACAAAGCAGAAGAGAAAAAAACTGAACCCACCTGGGTACATGACATATTTCAGGGAACACTGACAAATGAGACTCGCTGTCTAAATTGTGAGACTGTGAGTGTTCCTATTTTTATGTTTAGGCTCATTTTTGAAGCATGACTGTGTCTATGAAATAAAAAAAACACGTTTGCCTAGCAATTAACTATATATATTGGGAAGAAAAAGCATGCAACATTTCCGCATATGCCTCAGAAATATAGCCAAAAACTTAATTGCATTTGTCTTCTTTAGTTTTACATTCAAAGCCCTTGAGTTCCCAAGGGAGTGACGTGTTCAAAGAAAATAATTAAAATCTTAGAATTCTCTTGTCGTTCTAATTAACAGATAGGACAGCTTCCATTTACTCATTTTTTCCTAAATACCATGCACATTCTTACTTTCAGCTGCAGCTGATGCACCATTCCTTTAGTTAACAAATGTTTTCTTCCCACCATCCTAGTTTGCATAGCCCTATGGCCAGAACATTAACTAAAAATAGTGTTATTATACTCAGTGTATTTCATAATAAATTTCACTGGGTGGTCACTTATTTGTTTGTATTATTGTTTTGCTGTATTATTTTGTTGCTAAAGCCAATTTAGATGTTAGATTAGTGAATTTCAGGCAAAAAAATTTTCAATGCTAATTTAAAACAAAAGAACAGGCCTGTCATTAATATTACATAATCACTAAATTTCAACTATTGTATCTGGCTGTGAACAGTTTACATAAGAGTTGGAATTGATGACTTTACATTCAAATGTCACTAGCCACATTTTGGCTTCCTTTGCATCTGTGGTGATACTGTACTACTTCATCAACGATTTTGGGAAGGGGGGTTATGGGATTGGGGTTGGGACAAAGAGGGTGTACATCCAGAAAGCAAGAACAGGAGCATGAGAAAGGTGTCCTGCAAACAGCTACACCTGTATATTTTGTTAAAAAAAATGATATACTATATTGAAGTTGTGCACCTTATCTGTTGTACCAGTAAGGTTCAAAATTACCTGTCTTGCTAGATATGGTGGCAGTTGGAAACTTCAGCCTTTTCAGCTGATGGCTCATTCATATTAAACTTTTTTTTTTTTTTTGAAGATGGGGCTCTTGAGCAGGGATAAACTAATTAATTCAACGTGCATCCTATTTGTGCACTACTTTGATTTTCGTGAAATTTTAAAATGTATGTGCTTTGCAAGTTTTGAATTTAGGACTGGAGAGCTGACATGTGGATTATGATACCCGAGTAATTTTTGAAATGTTTTACATGGACATTTTAATATTTGCTATTGTTCAATATTGGCTCTTCGTGGGCTCCATTGGAGCCAGTTGTATTATAAACTTTGCCTTTTCCATTCACCATGAAAACATGAGATTAATTTTTTTTCTTAGTTAAGGTAAGTAACAAATAAAAAAGTTATTATTGGTTGGAGTATTCTTTTAAATTGTTATTAATTAAAATGATGTGCCATTTACATGGTTTGGGCATCTTTTTGAACATGAGTGTAATGTCTATCCTTGTAATTTTTTTTATTTTCATTTATGACACAGTGATACATTTTTATGTGATAATGTATATAGTACAAATTATATTGAAACATTCTATCTAATCTTATAATTTTTTTGCTTACTTTTGTATTTATTTTAAGTAACATCTACTCCCAGATTTGGATGATTCTTTTGTCATTGATAAAAGGAACAATATACTATTTTACAGGCACTTTTTGTAGTAGATTGATATAGTGAAGAGTACCAGTAGCTGTTTTGCAAGTTAAAAGCAGATTGGTTGTAGCATTTCTTGCTGATGGTCTGGTTCTTATTTTTTTTCCAGCTTTTTTGATAATCGGATTAATGTACATTCTTTATTTTTATTCGTTTTCTGATTTGTATTGAAGATTTTCATCAGCCTAAACTACATTAACTGCATATAGATTTTCTGTGGTCTATTTGCACCTGTTACTATATTCTATATGTTATAATACTACTATTACTTTATTTAATTGAGAAATCTTACTGGCTTGTCATTACCCAAAGCAAATAATTATTGAATTTTCCAAAGGTCTTTGGGGAATGTGTGTTTGTGTGTGTGTGCGCACATGCAAAAGGGTACACTGACATCCTATCTAGGACCGATTGTTGCCTTATGCCAGATATTGCTGGAATTGGCTTTGGTTTCCCATGATCCTGTGTTGGAAATAATGAGTTAAGAAAATGTATAGGAGGTAGTAGTAGTAATATCATGTTTACAGAGTACAGTGAAATTCTTACTTGCATGTTTGATCAATATCCAATATATCACCCCTCTCAAGCTCCATGATATAAGTGCATGTTTGATTTGGTTTTGGCTGCTTTGGTGTCTTGTGCATTTGTTTCATTCCATTAAGCCAGTTATGGATTATGGTATATTAGAGCTAAGCTTTAACTGCACTGCCACATTAATTTTGAGGGAGTACAGCAGTGCTGTGTCTGACTTGTGTGCAGGGCAAGCAGGTTTAGCAAAATATTTTCAGATAGCGTGGTTTCAGATAAATATGTGAATGAATCCTGCAGCTGCTGCAGTATTGCAGAGAAGTTTTATATGTATTTATATAAATTATACATTATATATTATACAGTAAATGTAACCATCTGAAGAGAGTAACTCAAAAAGTGTGGATACAGTCATACCCTTAAAACACAGTAACCAAATATGTGGAACATTTAAAAGAGTATTCATTGCCTGACTTGCTTGAATTAATAATGACACCTGGATCCAAAGAGTGCCTGATAGCTTCTGTTTATTACAATAATTGTATCAATTTAAATAAAGTCAGTTAGTGTTTTGATAATCCAAAATATTCAGAACTTAATGGAAAAGTATACAGCATAAATGCAAATTTAAAACGCTGAAAAACAATGTTTTCTTTTACAGATATGTTAATCTGTTTTTATTTGTAGGTCAGCAGTAAAGATGAAGATTTCCTTGATCTTTCTGTGGACGTTGAACAGAACACTTCAATTACACATTGTCTGAGGTAGTAATTTTAAAACTGATGTGCATCATTTTTGTAGCCATTTGGTATTTCCTAATATATAGCAATTAATACTTAAGTATCTCCCAGATATGTGGACAGAGCGTGTAGGCAGTTCCTGGATGACAAAGGCATTGATGCCTTTGATGGGCTGGCCTGCGCATTCCCCCAGACCTGAATCCAACTGAGAACCTGTAGGACGTTACGTATCGGTGCATCCAACGCCACCAAGTAGTGCCACAGGCTGCCCAGGAGCTCACTGATGCCCTGATCGAGCTCTGGGAGGAGATCCCCTAGGACACCATCCACTGTCTCATCAGCCCCCACTGTGTTGGTGATTTTGGTTTCTATTGACCATTGTTACATCATTTTGTTCTCAACGAATTAACACAGTATTAGTCAATAAAGATTTTCCACTTCAATATTTTGTTTATTGAGATCCAATATTTGATATAAGTGTTACCTTAATTTCTTGAGCAATGTATGTGGCACTTAAAAGTACTTTTGGTGCCTCTAGCTGAAACTGCTGTTTCCTTCCTTGGCCGTTGCTACCAGCCCAATCTACTTAGGCTTCTTCTAGTCAATGCGGCTCAATGTGCTTTCATCTGACTCATCCCCTGTATCCACATTCATGCCATTGAGTCTTGCCTCACAGTGCTCAACAGGGATTAGACATAACACCATCTGCCACAACTTTCCTAGCTCCGTGAGCCAATCCATAGGGCCAGGGTCGTCCCCAGGGCTCTCCAGTGGCCATACAACTAGGTCAGTATATTTTAGTGAAGAAGTCCCTCCAAAGTGTTTATAGATGAGCACTCTAAGATCATGCCCCCACTTCATATATGGACAAGTTTTTTTTTTTTTTAGGCTCCATTCCTTCTGGTAGTCCATAGACATCTGAGCTGTCTCTCTCAAGTCCATTCCACAAATGTTATAATATGTTTTCTATACCAAAATTGAAGCACTATAGTGTCAGTCATTTTCCTGCAAGCTTTTACCATAGTGTTGCAGCCTATGATAAAGTGGTAATTTTACTAATATGCTTACATAACAAGGAAATATGGTGCAATAGGTAGCCCTGCTGCCTCTTGGAACCAATTTCCTGGGTTTGAATCCTGCTCCTTATCAATCCCTGTGTGGATTATGCATTTTCTTCCTATGTCTGTCATATTTTTTTCTTGGTATTTTGGTTTTCCTTCCACATTCCAATGAGGCGCACATTAGATTTAATTGGCAACTCCAAATTGTTTGTGCTTAAGTGCATGTATTATGAAAGTGACAGTGCTTGGTAATAGTTTGGCACACTATCCATTGTTGGCTTTCTGCCTGACATCCAGTATATACATTTATGCAGACTGTTTCTTTGTAGTGCTTAATTTGAGGATTACTTAATTTGTGGTGATATTTGGGCTTATAATTCAACATGGAACTG